>NC_137458.1:317759120-318246697 GCF_964235325.1 Thermobia domestica
GAGATGTTTACCGTTCATAAATTCAGTTGGACTCGTATTAATTGGAATCTCTTGATAACTCGATATGAGACTTTTTAAGGGTACACAAATCAGGCGTTACGCTAAGTGATTTGGTTTGGTTTTTAACTATTGATTAATAGAAATTATGTGATGCGTGAGATGTTTACCGTTCATAAATTCAGTTGGACCTCGTATTAATTGGAATCTCTTGATAACTCGATATGAGAGTTTAGGTACACAAATCAGGCCGTTACGCTAAGTGATTTGGTTTGGTTTTTTAACTATTGATTAATAGAAATTAGTGTGATGCACAGAGATGTTTACCGTTCATAAATTCAGTTGGACCTCGTATTAATTGGAATCTCTTGATAACTCGACATGAGAGTTTAGGTACACAAATCAGGCCGTTACGCTAAGTGATTTGGTTTGGTTTTTTAACTATTGATTAATAGAAATTAGTGTGATGCACAGATATGTTTACCGTTCATAAATTCAGTTGGACCTCGTATTAATTGGAATCTCTTGATAACTCGACATGAGAGTTTAGGTACACAAATCAGGCCGTTACGCTAAGTGATTTGGTTTGTTTTTTTAACTATTGATTAATAGAAATTAGTGTGATGCACAGATATGTTTACCGTTCATAAATTCAGTTGGACCTCGTATTAATTGGAATCTCTTGATAACTCGATATGAGAGTTTAGGTACACAAATCAGGCCGTTACGCTAAGTGATTTGGTTTGTTTTTTTAACTATTGATTAATAGAAATTAGTGTGATGCACAGATATGTTTACCGTTCATAAATTCAGTTGGACCTCGTATTAATTGGAATCTCTTGATAACTCGATATGAGAGTTTAGGTACACAAATCAGGCCGTTACGCTAAGTGATTTGGTTTGTTTTTTTAACTATTGATTAATAGAAATTAGTGTGATGCACAGATATGTTTACCGTTCATAAATTCAGTTGGACCTCGTATTAATTGGAATCTCTTGATAACTCGATATGAGAGTTTAGGTACACAAATCAGGCCGTTACGCTAAGTGATTTGGTTTGGTTTTTTAACTATTGATTAATAGAAATTAGTGTGATGCACAGATATGTTTACCGTTCATAAATTCAGTTGGACCTCGTATTAATTGGAATCTCTTGATAACTCGATATGAGAGTTTAGGTACACAAATCAGGCCGTTACGCTAAGTGATTTGGTTTGTTTTTTTAACTATTGATTAATAGAAATTAGTGTGATGCACAGATATGTTTACCGTTCATAAATTCAGTTGGACCTCGTATTAATTGGAATCTCTTGATAACTCGATATGAGAGTTTAGGTACACAAATCAGGCCGTTACGCTAAGTGATTTGGTTTGGTTTTTTAACTATTGATTAATAGAAATTAGTGTGATGCACAGATATGTTTACCGTTCATAAATTCAGTTGGACCTCGTATTAATTGGAATCTCTTGATAACTCGATATGAGAGTTTAGGTACACAAATCAGGCCGTTACGCTAAGTGATTTGGTTTGGTTTTTTAACTATTGATTAATAGAAATTAGTGTGATGCACAGATATGTTTACCGTTCATAAATTCAGTTGGTCCTCGTATTAATTGGAATCTCTTGATAACTCGATATGAGAGTTTAGGTACACAAATCAGGCCGTTACGCTAAGTGATTTGGTTTGGTTTTTTAACTATTGATTAATAGAAATTAGTGTGATGCACAGAGATGTTTACCGTTCATAAATTCAGTTGGACCTCGTATTAATTGGAATCTCTTGATAACTCGATATGAGAGTTTAGGTACACAAATCAGGCCGTTACGCTAAGTGATTTGGTTTGGTTTTTTAACTATTGATTAATAGAAATTAGTGTGATGCACAGAGATGTTTACCGTTCATAAATTCAGTTGGACCTCGTATTAATTGGAATCTCTTGATAACTCGATATGAGAGTTTAGGTACACAAATCAGGCCGTTACGCTAAGTGATTTGGTTTGGTTTTTTAACTATTGATTAATAGAAATTAGTGTGATGCACAGATATGTTTACCGTTCATAAATTCAGTTGGACCTCGTATTAATTGGAATCTCTTGATAACTCGATATGAGAGTTTAGGTACACAAATCAGGCCGTTACGCTAAGTGATTTGGTTTGGTTTTTTAACTATTGATTAATAGAATTAGTGTGATGCACAGATATGTTTACCGTTCATAAATTCAGTTGGTCCTCGTATTAATTGGAATCTCTTGATAACTCGATATGAGAGTTTAGGTACACAAATCAGGCCGTTACGCTAAGTGATTTGGTTTGGTTTTTTAACTATTGATTAATAGAAATTAGTGTGATGCACAGATATGTTTACCGTTCATAAATTCAGTTGGACCTCGTATTAATTGGAATCTCTTGATAACTCGATATGAGAGTTTGGGTACACAAATCAGGTCGTTACGCTAAGTGATTTGGTTTGTTTTTTTAACTATTGATTAATAGAAATTAGTGTGATGCACAGATATGTTTACCGTTCATAAATTCAGTTGGACCTCGTATTAATTGGAATCTCTTGATAACTCGATATGAGAGTTTAGGTACACAAATCAGGCCGTTACGCTAAGTGATTTGGTTTGTTTTTTTAACTATTGATTAATAGAAATTAGTGTGATGCACAGAGATGTTTACCGTTCATAAATTCAGTTGCTCCTCGTATTAATTGGAATCTCTTGATAACTCGATATGAGAGTTTAGGTACACAAATCAGGTCGTTACGCTATGTGATTTGGTTTGTTTTTTTAACTATTGATTAATAGAAATTAGTGTGATGCACAGAGATGTTTACCGTTCATAAATTCAGTTGGTCCTCGTATTAATTGGAATCTCTTGATAACTCGATATGAGAGTTTAGGTACACAAATCAGGTCGTTACGCTAAGTGATTTGGTTTGTTTTTTTAACTATTGATTAATAGAAATTAGTGTGATGCACAGAGATGTTTACCGTTCATAAATTCAGTTGGTCCTCGTATTAATTGGAATCTCTTGATAACTCGATATGAGAATTTAGGTACACAAATCAGGGCCGGTTACGCTAAGTGATTTGGTTTGTTTTTTTAACTATTGATTAATAGAAATTAGTGTGATGCACAGAGATGTTTACCGTTCATAAATTCAGTTGGTCCTCGTATTAATTGGAATCTCTTGATAACTCGATATGAGAGTTTAGGTACACAAATCAGGTCGTTACGCTAAGTGATTTGGTTTGTTTTTTTAACTATTGATTAATAGAAATTAGTGTGATGCACAGAGATGTTTACCGTTCATAAATTCAGTTGGTCTTTCGTATTAATTGGAATCTCTTGATAACTCGATATGAGAGTTTAGGTACACAAATCAGGTCGTTACGCTAAGTGATTTGGTTTGTTTTTTTAACTATTGATTAATAGAAATTAGTGTGATGCACAGATATGTTTACCGTTTATAAATTCAGTTGGACCTCGTATTAATTGGAATCTCTTGATAACTCGATATGAGAGTTTAGGTACACAAATCAGGTCGTTACGCTAAGTGATTTGGTTTGTTTTTTTAACTATTGATTAATAGAAATTAGTGTGATGCACAGATATGTTTACCGTTTATAAATTCAGTTGGACCTCGTATTTATTGGAATCTCTTGATAACTCGATATGAGAGTTTAGGTACACAAATCACGCCGTTACGCTAAGTGATTTGGTTTGGTTTTTTAACTATTGATTAATAGAAATTAGTGTGATGCACAGATATGTTTACCGTTCATAAATTCAGTTGGTCCTCGTATTAATTGGAATCTCTTGATAACTCGATATGAGAGTTTAGGTACACAAATCAGGCCGTTACGCTAAGTGATTTGGTTTGGTTTTTTAACTATTGATTAATAGAAATTAGTGTGATGCACAGAGATGTTTACCGTTCATAAATTCAGTTGGACCTCGTATTAATTGGAATCTCTTGATAACTCGATATGAGAGTTTAGGTACACAAATCAGGCCGTTACGCTAAGTGATTTGGTTTGGTTTTTTAACTATTGATTAATAGAAATTAGTGTGATGCACAGAGATGTTTACCGTTCATAAATTCAGTTGGACCTCGTATTAATTGGAATCTCTTGATAACTCGATATGAGAGTTTAGGTACACAAATCAGGCCGTTACGCTAAGTGATTTGGTTTGGTTTTTTAACTATTGATTAATAGAAATTAGTGTGATGCACAGATATGTTTACCGTTCATAAATTCAGTTGGTCCTCGTATTAATTGGAATCTCTTGATAACTCGATATGAGAGTTTAGGTACACAAATCAGGCCGTTACGCTAAGTGATTTGGTTTGGTTTTTTAACTATTGATTAATAGAAATTAGTGTGATGCACAGAGATGTTTACCGTTCATAAATTCAGTTGGACCTCGTATTAATTGGAATCTCTTGATAACTCGATATGAGAGTTTAGGTACACAAATCAGGCCGTTACGCTAACTGATTTGGTTTGGTTTTTTAACTATTGATTAATAGAAATTAGTGTGATGCACAGAGATGTTTACCGTTCATAAATTCAGTTGGACCTCGTATTAATTGGAATCTCTTGATAACTCGATATGAGAGTTTAGGTACACAAATCAGGCCGTTACGCTAAGTGATTTGGTTTGGTTTTTTAACTATTGATTAATGGAAATTAGTGTGATGCACAGATATGTTTACCGTTCATAAATTCAGTTGGTCCTCGTATTAATTGGAATCTCTTGATAACTCGATATGAGAGTTTAGGTACACAAATCAGGCCGTTACGCTAAGTGATTTGGTTTGGTTTTTTAACTATTGATTAATAGAAATTAGTGTGATGCACAGATATGTTTACCGTTCATAAATTCAGTTGGACCTCGTATTAATTGGAATCTCTTGATAACTCGATATGAGAGTTTAGGTACACAAATCAGGCCGTTACGCTAAGTGATTTGGTTTGTTTTTTTAACTATTGATTAATAGAAATTAGTGTGATGCACAGATATGTTTACCGTTCATAAATTCAGTTGGACCTCGTATTAATTGGAATCTCTTGATAACTCGATATGAGAGTTTAGGTACACAAATCAGGCCGTTACGCTAAGTGATTTGGTTTGTTTTTTTAACTATTGATTAATAGAAATTAGTGTGATGCACAGATATGTTTACCGTTCATAAATTCAGTTGGACCTCGTATTAATTGGAATCTCTTGATAACTCGATATGAGAGTTTAGGTACACAAATCAGGCCGTTACGCTAAGTGATTTGGTTTGGTTTTTTAACTATTGATTAATAGAAAATAGTGTGATGCACAGATATGTTTACCGTTCATAAATTCAGTTGGACCTCGTATTAATTGGAATCTCTTGATAACTCGATATGAGAGTTTAGGTACACAAATCAGGCCGTTACGCTAAGTGATTTGGTTTGGTTTTTTAACTATTGATTAATAGAAATTAGTGTGATGCACAGAGATGTTTACCGTTCATAAATTCAGTTGGACCTCGTATTAATTGGAATCTCTTGATAACTCGATATGAGAGTTTAGGTACACAAATCAGGCCGTTACGCTAAGTGATTTTGTTTGGTTTTTTAACTATTGATTAATAGAAATTAGTGTGATGCACAGAGATGTTTACCGTTCATAAATTCAGTTGGACCTCGTATTAATTGGAATCTCTTGATAACTCGATATGAGAGTTTAGGTACACAAATCAGGCCGTTACGCTAAGTGATTTGGTTTGTTTTTTTAACTATTGATTAATAGAAAATAGTGTGATGCACAGATATGTTTACCGTTCATAAATTCAGTTGGACCTCGTATTAATTGGAATCTCTTGATAACTCGATATGAGAGTTTAGGTACACAAATCAGGCCGTTACGCTAAGTGATTTGGTTTGGTTTTTTAACTATTGATTAATAGAAAATAGTGTGATGCACAGATATGTTTACCGTTCATAAATTCATTTGAACCTCGTATTAATTGGAATCTCTTGATAACTCGATATGAGAGTTTAGGTACACAAATCAGGCCGTTACGCTAAGTGATTTGGTTTGGTTTTTTAACTATTGATTAATAGAAATTAGTGTGATGCACAGATATGTTTACCGTTCATAAATTCAGTTGGACCTCGTATTAATTGGAATCTCTTTATAACTCGATATGAGAGTTTAGGTACACAAATCAGGCCGTTACGCTAAGTGATTTGGTTTGGTTTTTTAACTATTGATTAATAGAAATTAGTGTGATGCACAGATATGTTTACCGTTCATAAATTCAGTTGGACCTCGTATTAATTGGAATCTCTTGATAACTCGATATGAGAGTTTAGGTACACAAATCAGGCCGTTACGCTAAGTGATTTGGTTTGGTTTTTTAACTATTGATTAATAGAAATTAGTGTGATGCACAGATATGTTTACCGTTCATAAATTCAGTTGGACCTCGTATTAATTGGAATCTCTTGATAACTCGATATGAGAGTTTAGGTACACAAATCAGGCCGTTACGCTAAGTGATTTGGTTTGGTTTTTTAACTATTGATTAATAGAAATTAGTGTGATGCACAGAGATTTTTACCGTTCATAAATTCAGTTGGACCTCGTATTAATTGGAATCTCTTGATAACTCGATATGAGAGTTTAGGTACACAAATCAGGCCGTTACGCTAAGTGATTTGGTTTGGTTTTTTAACTATTGATTAATAGAAATTAGTGTGATGCACAGATATGTTTACCGTTCATAAATTCAGTTGGTTTTCGTATTAATTGGAATCTCTTGATAACTCGATATGAGAGTTTAGGTACACAAATCAGGCCGTTACGCTAAGTGATTTGGTTTGGTTTTTTAACTATTGATTAATAGAAATTAGTGTGATGCACAGATATGTTTACCGTTCATAAATTCAGTTGGACCTCGTATGAATTGGAATCTCTTGATAACTCGATATGAGAGTTTAGGTACACAAATCAGGCCGTTACGCTAAGTGATTTGGTTTGGTTTTTTAACTATTGATTAATAGAAATTAGTGTGATGCACAGATATGTTTACCGTTCATAAATTCAGTTGGACCTCGTATTAATTGGAATCTCTTGATAACTCGATATGAGAGTTTAGGTACACAAATCAGGCCGTTACGCTAAGTGATTTGGTTTGGTTTTTTAACTATTGATTAATAGAAATTAGTGTGATGCACAGATATGTTTACCGTTCATAAATTCAGTTGGACCTCGTATTAATTGGAATCTCTTGATAACTCGATATGAGAGTTTAGGTACACAAATCAGGCCGTTACGCTAAGTGATTTGGTTTGTTTTTTTAACTATTGATTAATAGAAATTAGTGTGATGCACAGATATGTTTACCGTTCATAAATTCAGTTGGACCTCGTATTAATTGGAATCTCTTGATAACTCGATATGAGAGTTTAGGTACACAAATCAGGCCGTTACGCTAAGTGATTTGGTTTGTTTTTATAACTATTGATTAATAGAAGTTAGTGTGATGCACAGATATGTTTACCGTTCATAAATTCAGTTGGACCTCGTATTAATTGGAATCTCTTTATAACTCGACATGAGAGTTTAGGTACACAAATCAGGCCGTTACGCTAAGTGATTTGGTTTGTTTTTTTAACTATTGATTAATAGAAATTAGTGTGATGCACAGATATGTTTACCGTTTATAAATTCAGTTGGACCTCGTATTTATTGGAATCTCTTGATAACTCGATATGAGAGTTTAGGTACACAATCACGCCGTTACGCTAAGTGATTTGGTTTGGTTTTTTAACTATTGATTAATAGAAATTAGTGTGATGCACAGATATGTTTACCGTTCATAAATTCAGTTGGTCCTCGTATTAATTGGAATCTCTTGATAACTCGATATGAGAGTTTAGGTACACAAATCAGGCCGTTACGCTAAGTGATTTGGTTTGGTTTTTTAACTATTGATTAATAGAAATTAGTGTGATGCACAGATATGTTTACCGTTCATAAATTCAGTTGGACCTCGTATTAATTGGAATCTCTTGATAACTCGATATGAGAGTTTAGGTACACAAATCAGGCCGTTACGCTAAGTGATTTGGTTTGTTTTTTTAACTATTGATTAATAGAAATTAGTGTGATGCACAGATATGTTTACCGTTCATAAATTCAGTTGGACCTCGTATTAATTGGAATCTCTTGATAACTCGATATGAGAGTTTAGGTACACAAATCAGGCCGTTACGCTAAGTGATTTGGTTTGTTTTTTTAACTATTGATTAATAGAAATTAGTGTGATGCACAGATATGTTTACCGTTCATAAATTCAGTTGGACCTCGTATTAATTGGAATCTCTTGATAACTCGATATGAGAGTTTAGGTACACAAATCAGGCCGTTACGCTAAGTGATTTGGTTTGTTTTTTTAACTATTGATTAATAGAAATTAGTGTGATGCACAGAGATGTTTACCGTTCATAAATTCAGTTGGACCTCGTATTAATTGGAATCTCTTGATAACTCGATATGAGAGTTTGGGTACACAAATCAGGTCGTTACGCTAAGTGATTTGGTTTGTTTTTTTAACTATTGATTAATAGAAATTAGTGTGATGCACAGAGATGTTTACCGTTCATAAATTCAGTTGGACCTCGTATTAATTGGAATCTCTTGATAACTCGATATGAGAGTTTAGGTACACAAATCAGGCCGTTACGCTAAGTGATTTGGTTTGTTTTTTTAACTATTGATTAATAGAAATTAGTGTGATGCACAGATATGTTTACCGTTCATAAATTCAGTTGGACCTCGTATTAATTGGAATCTCTTGATAACTCGATATGAGAGTTTAGGTACACAAATCAGGCCGTTACGCTAAGTGATTTGGTTTGTTTTTTTAACTATTGATTAATAGAAATTAGTGTGATGCACAGAGATGTTTACCGTTCATAAATTCAGTTGGTTTTCGTATTAATTGGAATCTCTTGATAACTCGATATGAGAGTTTAGGTACACAAATCAGGTCGTTACGCTATGTGATTTGGTTTGTTTTTTTAACTATTGATTAATAGAAATTAGTGTGATGCACAGAGATGTTTACCGTTCATAAATTCAGTTGGTCCTCGTATTAATTGGAATCTCTTGATAACTCGATATGAGAGTTTAGGTACACAAATCAGGTCGTTACGCTAAGTGATTTGGTTTGTTTTTTTAACTATTGATTAATATAAATTAGTGTGATGCACAGAGATGTTTACCGTTCATAAATTCAGTTGGTCCTCGTATTAATTGGAATCTCTTGATAACTCGATATGAGAGTTTAGGTACACAAATCAGGCCGTTACGCTAAGTGATTTGGTTTGTTTTTTTAACTATTGATTAATAGAAATTAGTGTGATGCACAGAGATGTTTACCGTTCATAAATTCAGTTGGTCCTCGTATTAATTGGAATCTCTTTATAACTCGATATGAGAGTTTAGGTACACAAATCAGGTCGTTACGCTAAGTGATTTGGTTTGTTTTTTTAACTATTGATTAATAGAAATTAGTGTGATGCACAGAGATGTTTACCGTTCATAAATTCAGTTGGTCCTCGTATTAATTGGAATCTCTTGATAACTCGATATGAGAGTTTAGGTACACAAATCAGGTCGTTACGCTAAGTGATTTGGTTTGTTTTTTTAACTATTGATTAATAGAAATTAGTGTGATGCACAGAGATTTTTACCGTTCATAAATTCAGTTGGTCCTCGTATTAATTGGAATCTCTTGATAACTCGATATGAGAGTTTAGGTACACAAATCAGGCCGTTACGCTAAGTGATTTGGTTTGTTTTTTTAACTATTGATTAATAGAAATTAGTGTGATGCACAGAGATGTTTACCGTTCATAAATTCAGTTGGACCTCGTATTAATTGGAATCTCTTGATAACTCGATATGAGAGTTTAGGTACACAAATCAGGCCGTTACGCTAAGTGATTTGGTTTGTTTTTTTAACTATTGATTAATAAAAATTAGTGTGATGCACAGAGATGTTTACCGTTCATAAATTCAGTTGGACCTCGTATTAATTGGAATCTCTTGATAACTCGATATGAGAGTTTAGGTACACAAATCAGGTCGTTACGCTAAGTGATTTGGTTTGTTTTTTTAACTATTGATTAATAGAAATTAGTGTGATGCACAGAGATGTTTACCGTTCATAAATTCAGTTGGACCTCGTATTAATTGGAATCTCTTGATAACTCAACATGAGAGTTTAGGTACACAAATCAGGCCGTTACGCTAAGTGATTTGGTTTGGTTTTTAACTATTGATTAATAGAAATTAGTGTGATGCACAGATATGTTTACCGTTCATAAATTCAGTTGGACCTCGTATTAATTGGAATCTCTTGATAACTCAACATGAGAGTTTAGGTACACAAATCAGGCCGTTACGCTAAGTGATTTGGTTTGCTTTTTTAACTATTGATTAATAGAAATTAGTGTGATGCACAGAGATGTTTACCGTTCATAAATTCAGTTGGACCTCGTATTAATTGGAATCTCTTGATAACTCGATATGAGAGTTTAGGTACACAAATCAGGCCGTTACGCTAAGTGATTTGGTTTGTTTTTTTAACTATTGATTAATAGAAATTAGTGTGATGCACAGAGATGTTTACCGTTCATAAATTCAGTTGGACCTCGTATTAATTGGAATCTCTTGATAACTCGATATGAGAGTTTAGGTACACAAATCAGGCCGTTACGCTAAGTGATTTGGTTTGGTTTTTTAACTATTGATTAATAGAAATTAGTGTGATGCACAGAGATGTTTACCGTTCATAAATTCAGTTGGACCTCGTATTAATTGGAATCTCTTGATAACTCGACATGAGAGTTTAGGTACACAAATCAGGCCGTTACGCTAAGTGATTTGGTTTGGTTTTTTAACTATTGATTAATAGAAATTAGTGTGATGCACAGATATGTTTACCGTTCATAAATTCAGTTGGACCTCGTATTAATTGGAATCTCTTTATAACTCGACATGAGAGTTTAGGTACTCAAATCAGGCCGTTACGCTAAGTGATTTGGTTTGTTTTTTTAACTATTGATTAATAGAAATTAGTGTGATGCACAGATATGTTTACCGTTCATAAATTCAGTTGGACCTCGTATTAATTGGAATCTCTTGATAACTCGATATGAGAGTTTAGGTACACAAATCAGGCCGTTACGCTAAATGATTTGGTTTGTTTTTTTAACTATTGATTAATAGAAATTAGTGTGATGCACAGATATGTTTACCGTTCATAAATTCAGTTGGACCTCGTATTAATTGGAATCTCTTGATAACTCGATATGAGAGTTTAGGTACACAAATCAGGTCGTTACGCTAAGTGATTTGGTTTGTTTTTTTAACTATTGATTAATAGAAATTAGTGTGATGCACAGATATGTTTACCGTTCATAAATTCAGTTGGACCTCGTATTAGTTGGAATCTCTTGATAACTCGATATGAGAGTTTAGTTACACAAATCAGGCCGTTACGCTAAGTGATTTGGTTTGTTTTTTTAACTATTGATTAATAGAAATTAGTGTGATGCACAGATATGTTTACCGTTCATAAATTCAGTTGGACCTCGTATTAGTTGGAATCTCTTGATAACTCGATATGAGAGTTTAGTTACACAAATCAGGCCGTTACGCTAAGTGATTTGGTTTGGTTTTTTAACTATTGATTAATAGAAATTAGTGTGATGCACAGATATGTTTACCGTTCATAAATTCAGTTGGACCTCGTATTAATTGGAATCTCTTGATAACTCGATATGAGAGTTTAGGTACACAAATCAGGCCGTTACGCTAAGTGATTTGGTTTGTTTTTATAACTATTGATTAATAGAAGTTAGTGTGATGCACAGATATGTTTACCGTTCATAAATTCAGTTGGACCTCGTATTAATTGGAATCTCTTTATAACTCGACATGAGAGTTTAGGTACACAAATCAGGCCGTTACGCTAAGTGATTTGGTTTGTTTTTTTAACTATTGATTAATAGAAATTAGTGTGATGCACAGATATGTTTACCGTTCATAAATTCAGTTGGTCCTCGTATTAATTGGAATCTCTTGATAACTCGATATGAGAGTTTAGGTACACAAATCACGCCGTTACGCTAAGTGATTTGGTTTGGTTTTTTAACTATTGATTAATAGAAATTAGTGTGATGCACAGATATGTTTACCGTTCATAAATTCAGTTGGTCCTCGTATTAATTGGAATCTCTTGATAACTCGATATGAGAGTTTAGGTACACAAATCAGGCCGTTACGCTAAGTGATTTGGTTTGGTTTTTTAACTATTGATTAATAGAAATTAGTGTGATGCACAGAGATGTTTACCGTTCATAAATTCAGTTGGACCTCGTATTAATTGGAATCTCTTGATAACTCGATATGAGAGTTTAGGTACACAAATCAGGCCGTTACGCTAAGTGATTTGGTTTGGTTTTTTAACTATTGATTAATAGAAATTAGTGTGATGCACAGATATGTTTACCGTTCATAAATTCAGTTGGACCTCGTATTAATTGGAATCTCTTGATAACTCGATATGAGAGTTTAGGTACACAAATCAGGCCGTTACGCTAAGTGATTTGGTTTGGTTTTTTAACTATTGATTAATAGAAATTAGTGTGATGCACAGATATGTTTACCGTTCATAAATTCAGTTGGTCCTCGTATTAATTGGAATCTCTTGATAACTCGATATGAGAGTTTAGGTACACAAATCAGGCCGTTACGCTAAGTGATTTGGTTTGGTTTTTTAACTATTGATTAATAGAAATTAGTGTGATGCACAGAGATGTTTACCGTTCATAAATTCAGTTGGACCTCGTATTAATTGGAATCTCTTGATAACTCGATATGAGAGTTTAGGTACACAAATCAGGCCGTTACGCTAACTGATTTGGTTTGTTTTTTTAACTATTGATTAATAGAAATTAGTGTGATGCACAGAGATGTTTACCGTTCATAAATTCAGTTGGACCTCGTATTAATTGGAATCTCTTGATAACTCGATATGAGAGTTTAGGTACACAAATCAGGCCGTTACGCTAAGTGATTTGGTTTGGTTTTTTAACTATTGATTAATAGAAATTAGTGTGATGCACAGATATGTTTACCGTTCATAAATTCAGTTGGTTTTCGTATTAATTGGAATCTCTTGATAACTCGATATGAGAGTTTAGGTACACAAATCAGGCCGTTACGCTAAGTGATTTGGTTTGGTTTTTTAACTATTGATTAATAGAAATTAGTGTGATGCACAGAGATGTTTACCGTTCATAAATTCAGTTGGACCTCGTATTAATTGGAATCTCTTGATAACTCGATATGAGAGTTTAGGTACACAAATCAGGCCGTTACGCTAAGTGATTTTGTTTGGTTTTTTAACTATTGATTAATAGAAATTAGTGTGATGCACAGAGATGTTTACCGTTCATAAATTCAGTTGGACCTCGTATTAATTGGAATCTCTTGATAACTCGATATGAGAGTTTAGGTACACAAATCAGGCCGTTACGCTAAGTGATTTGGTTTGTTTTTTTAACTATTGATTAATAGAAATTAGTGTGATGCACAGAGATGTTTACCGTTCATAAATTCAGTTGGACCTCGTATTAATTGGAATCTCTTGATAACTCGATATGAGAGTTTAGGTACACAAATCAGGCCGTTACGCTAAGTGATTTGGTTTGGTTTTTTAACTATTGATTAATAGAAATTAGTGTGATGCACAGATATGTTTACCGTTCATAAATTCAGTTGGACCTCGTATTAATTGGAATCTCATGATAACTCGATATGAGAGTTTAGGTACACAAATCAGGCCGTTACGCTAAGTGATTTGGTTTGGTTTTTTAACTATTGATTAATAGAAATTAGTGTGATGCACAGAGATGTTTACCGTTCATAAATTCAGTTGGACCTCGTATTAATTGGAATCTCTTGATAACTCGATATGAGAGTTTAGGTACACAAATCAGGCCGTTACGCTAAGTGATTTGGTTTGGTTTTTTAACTATTGATTAATAGAAATTAGTGTGATGCACAGATATGTTTACCGTTCATAAATTCAGTTGGTTTTCGTATTAATTGGAATCTCTTGATAACTCGATATGAGAGTTTAGGTACACAAATCAGGCCGTTACGCTAAGTGATTTGGTTTGGTTTTTTAACTATTGATTAATAGAAATTAGTGTGATGCACAGATATGTTTACCGTTCATAAATTCAGTTGGACCTCGTATTAATTGGAATCTCTTGATAACTCGATATGAGAGTTTAGGTACACAAATCAGGCCGTTACGCTAAGTGATTTGGTTTGGTTTTTTAACTATTGATTAATAGAAATTAGTGTGATGCACAGATATGTTTACCGTTCATAAATTCAGTTGGACCTCGTATTAATTGGAATCTCTTTATAACTCGATATGAGAGTTTAGGTACACAAATCAGGTCGTTACGCTAAGTGATTTGGTTTGTTTTTTTAACTATTGATTAATAGAAATTAGTGTGGTGCACAGAGATGTTTACCGTTCATAAATTCAGTTGGACCTCGTATTAATTGGAATCTCTTGATAACTCGATATGAGAGTTTAGGTACACAAATCAGGCCGTTACGCTAAGTGATTTGGTTTGGTTTTTAACTATTGATTAATAGAAATTAGTGTGATGCACAGATATGTTTACCGTTCATAAATTCAGTTGGACCTCGTATTAATTGGAATCTCTTGATAACTCGACATGAGAGTTTAGGTACACAAATCAGGCCGTTACGCTAAGTGATTTGGTTTGTTTTTTTAACTATTGATTAATAGAAATTAGTGTGATGCACAGAGATGTTTACCGTTCATAAATTCAGTTGGACCTCGTATTAATTGGAATCTCTTGATAACTCGATATGAGAGTTTAGGTACACAAATCAGGCCGTTACGCTAAGTGATTTGGTTTGGTTTTTTAACTATTGATTAATAGAAATTAGTGTGATGCACAGAGATGTTTACCGTTCATAAATTCAGTTGGACCTCGTATTAATTGGAATCTCTTGATAACTCGATATGAGAGTTTAGGTACACAAATCAGGCCGTTACGCTAAGTGATTTGGTTTGGTTTTTTAACTATTGATTAATAGAAATTAGTGTGATGCACAGAGATGTTTACCGTTCATAAATTCAGTTGGACCTCGTATTAATTGGAATCTCTTGATAACTCGACATGAGAGTTTAGGTACACAAATCAGGCCGTTACGCTAAGTGATTTGGTTTGGTTTTTTAACTATTGATTAATAGAAATTAGTGTGATGCACAGATATGTTTACCGTTCATAAATTCAGTTGGACCTCGTATTAATTGGAATCTCTTTATAACTCGACATGAGAGTTTAGGTACTCAAATCAGGCCGTTACGCTAAGTGATTTGGTTTGTTTTTTTAACTATTGATTAATAGAAATTAGTGTGATGCACAGATATGTTTACCGTTCATAAATTCAGTTGGACCTCGTATTAATTGGAATCTCTTGATAACTCGATATGAGAGTTTAGGTACACAAATCAGGCCGTTACGCTAAGTGATTTGGTTTGTTTTTTTAACTATTGATTAATAGAAATTAGTGTGATGCACAGATATGTTTACCGTTCATAAATTCAGTTGGACCTCGTATTAATTGGAATCTCTTGATAACTCGATATGAGAGTTTAGGTACACAAATCAGGTCGTTACGCTAAGTGATTTGGTTTGTTTTTTTAACTATTGATTAATAGAAATTAGTGTGATGCACAGATATGTTTACCGTTCATAAATTCAGTTGGACCTCGTATTAATTGGAATCTCTTGATAACTCGATATGAGAGTTTAGGTACACAAATCAGGCCGTTACGCTAAGTGATTTGGTTTGGTTTTTTAACTATTGATTAATAGAAATTAGTGTGATGCACAGATATGTTTACCGTTCATAAATTCAGTTGGACCTCGTATTAGTTGGAATCTCTTGATAACTCGATATGAGAGTTTAGTTACACAAATCAGGCCGTTACGCTAAGTGATTTGGTTTGGTTTTTTAACTATTGATTAATAGAAATTAGTGTGATGCACAGATATGTTTACCGTTCATAAATTCAGTTGGACCTCGTATTAATTGGAATCTCTTGATAACTCGATATGAGAGTTTAGGTACACAAATCAGGCCGTTACGCTAAGTGATTTGGTTTGTTTTTATAACTATTGATTAATAGAAATTAGTGTGATGCACAGATATGTTTACCGTTCATAAATTCAGTTGGACCTCGTATTAATTGGAATCTCTTTATAACTCGACATGAGAGTTTAGGTACACAAATCAGGCCGTTACGCTAAGTGATTTGGTTTGTTTTTTTAACTATTGATTAATAGAAATTAGTGTGATGCACAGATATGTTTACCGTTTATAAATTCAGTTGGACCTCGTATTAATTGGAATCTCTTGATAACTCGATATGAGAGTTTAGGTACACAAATCAGGCCGTTACGCTAAGTGATTTGGTTTGTTTTTTTAACTATTGATTAATAGAAATTAGTGTGATGCACAGATATGTTTACCGTTCATAAATTCAGTTGGTCCTCGTATTAATTGGAATCTCTTGATAACTCGATATGAGAGTTTAGGTACACAAATCAGGCCGTTACGCTAAGTGATTTGGTTTGGTTTTTTAACTATTGATTAATAGAAATTAGTGTGATGCACAGAGATGTTTACCGTTCATAAATTCAGTTGGACCTCGTATTAATTGGAATCTCTTGATAACTCGATATGAGAGTTTAGGTACACAAATCAGGCCGTTACGCTAAGTGATTTGGTTTGGTTTTTTAACTATTGATTAATAGAAATTAGTGTGATGCACAGATATGTTTACCGTTCATAAATTCAGTTGGACCTCGTATTAATTGGAATCTCTTGATAACTCGATATGAGAGTTTAGGTACACAAATCAGGCCGTTACGCTAAGTGATTTGGTTTGGTTTTTTAACTATTGATTAATAGAAATTAGTGTGATGCACAGATATGTTTACCGTTCATAAATTCAGTTGGTCCTCGTATTAATTGGAATCTCTTGATAACTCGATATGAGAGTTTAGGTACACAAATCAGGCCGTTACGCTAAGTGATTTGGTTTGGTTTTTTAACTATTGATTAATAGAAATTAGTGTGATGCACAGATATGTTTACCGTTCATAAATTCAGTTGGACCTCGTATTAATTGGAATCTCTTGATAACTCGATATGAGAGTTTAGGTACACAAATCAGGCCGTTACGCTAAGTGATTTGGTTTGTTTTTTTAACTATTGATTAATAGAAATTAGTGTGATGCACAGATATGTTTACCGTTCATAAATTCAGTTGGACCTCGTATTAATTGGAATCTCTTGATAACTCGATATGAGAGTTTAGGTACACAAATCAGGCCGTTACGCTAAGTGATTTGGTTTGTTTTTTTAACTATTGATTAATAGAAATTAGTGTGATGCACAGATATGTTTACCGTTCATAAATTCAGTTGGACCTCGTATTAATTGGAATCTCTTGATAACTCGATATGAGAGTTTAGGTACACAAATCAGGCCGTTACGCTAAGTGATTTGGTTTGTTTTTTTAACTATTGATTAATAGAAATTAGTGTGATGCACAGATATGTTTACCGTTCATAAATTCAGTTGGACCTCGTATTAATTGGAATCTCTTGATAACTCGATATGAGAGTTTAGGTACACAAATCAGGCCGTTACGCTAAGTGATTTGGTTTGGTTTTTTAACTATTGATTAATAGAAATTAGTGTGATGCACAGAGATGTTTACCGTTCATAAATTCAGTTGGACCTCGTATTAATTGGAATCTCTTGATAACTCGATATGAGAGTTTAGGTACACAAATCAGGCCGTTACGCTAAGTGATTTTGTTTGGTTTTTTAACTATTGATTAATAGAAATTAGTGTGATGCACAGAGATGTTTACCGTTCATAAATTCAGTTGGACCTCGTATTAATTGGAATCTCTTGATAACTCGATATGAGAGTTTAGGTACACAAATCAGGCCGTTACGCTAAGTGATTTGGTTTGTTTTTTTAACTATTGATTAATAGAAATTAGTGTGATGCACAGATATGTTTACCGTTCATAAATTCAGTTGGACCTCGTATTAATTGGAATCTCTTGATAACTCGATATGAGAGTTTAGGTACACAAATCAGGCCGTTACGCTAAGTGATTTGGTTTGGTTTTTTAACTATTGATTAATAGAAATTAGTGTGATGCACAGATATGTTTACCGTTCATAAATTCATTTGAACCTCGTATTAATTGGAATCTCTTGATAACTCGATATGAGAGTTTAGGTACACAAATCAGGCCGTTACGCTAAGTGATTTGGTTTGGTTTTTTAACTATTGATTAATAGAAATTAGTGTGATGCACAGATATGTTTACCGTTCATAAATTCAGTTGGACCTCGTATTAATTGGAATCTCTTGATAACTCGATATGAGAGTTTAGGTACACAAATCAGGCCGTTACGCTAAGTGATTTGGTTTGGTTTTTTAACTATTGATTAATAGAAATTAGTGTGATGCACAGATATGTTTACCGTTCATAAATTCAGTTGGACCTCGTATTAATTGGAATCTCTTGATAACTCGATATGAGAGTTTAGGTACACAAATCAGGCCGTTACGCTAAGTGATTTGGTTTGGTTTTTTAACTATTGATTAATAGAAATTAGTGTGATGCACAGATATGTTTACCGTTCATAAATTCAGTTGGACCTCGTATTAATTGGAATCTCTTGATAACTCGATATGAGAGTTTAGGTACACAAATCAGGCCGTTACGCTAAGTGATTTGGTTTGGTTTTTTAACTATTGATTAATAGAAATTAGTGTGATGCACAGATATGTTTACCGTTCATAAATTCAGTTGGACCTCGTATTAATTGGAATCTCTTGATAACTCGATATGAGAGTTTAGGTACACAAATCAGGCCGTTACGCTAAGTGATTTGGTTTGGTTTTTTAACTATTGATTAATAGAAATTAGTGTGATGCACAGATATGTTTACCGTTCATAAATTCAGTTGGACCTCGTATTAATTGGAATCTCTTGATAACTCGATATGAGAGTTTAGGTACACAAATCAGGCCGTTACGCTAAGTGATTTGGTTTGGTTTTTTAACTATTGATTAATAGAAATTAGTGTGATGCACAGATATGTTTACCGTTCATAAATTCAGTTGGTTTTCGTATTAATTGGAATCTCTTGATAACTCGATATGAGAGTTTAGGTACACAAATCAGGCCGTTACGCTAAGTGATTTGGTTTGGTTTTTTAACTATTGATTAATAGAAATTAGTGTGATGCACAGATATGTTTACCGTTCATAAATTCAGTTGGACCTCGTATTAATTGGAATCTCTTGATAACTCGATATGAGAGTTTAGGTACACAAATCAGGCCGTTACGCTAAGTGATTTGGTTTGGTTTTTTAACTATTGATTAATAGAAATTAGTGTGATGCACAGATATGTTTACCGTTCATAAATTCAGTTGGACCTCGTATTAATTGGAATCTCTTGATAACTCGATATGAGAGTTTAGGTACACAAATCAGGCCGTTACGCTAAGTGATTTGGTTTGGTTTTTTAACTATTGATTAATAGAAATTAGTGTGAAGCACAGATATGTTTACCGTTCATAAATTCAGTTGGACCTCGTATGAATTGGAATCTCTTGATAACTCGATATGAGAGTTTAGGTACACAAATCAGGCCGTTACGCTAAGTGATTTGGTTTGGTTTTTTAACTATTGATTAATAGAAATTAGTGTGATGCACAGAGATGTTTACCGTTCATAAATTCAGTTGGACCTCGTATTAATTGGAATCTCTTGATAACTCGATATGAGAGTTTAGGTACACAAATCAGGCCGTTACGCTAAGTGATTTGGTTTGGTTTTTTAACTATTGATTAATAGAAATTAGTGTGATGCACAGAGATGTTTACCGTTCATAAATTCAGTTGGACCTCGTATTAATTGGAATCTCTTGATAACTCGATATGAGAGTTTAGGTACACAAATCAGGCCGTTACGCTAAGTGATTTGGTTTGTTTTTTTAACTATTGATTAATAGAAATTAGTGTGATGCACAGATATGTTTACCGTTCATAAATTCAGTTGGACCTCGTATTAATTGGAATCTCTTGATAACTCGATATGAGAGTTTAGGTACACAAATCAGGCCGTTACGCTAAGTGATTTGGTTTGTTTTTTTAACTATTGATTAATAGAAATTAGTGTGATGCACAGATATGTTTACCGTTCATAAATTCAGTTGGACCTCGTATTAATTGGAATCTCTTGATAACTCGATATGAGAGTTTAGGTACACAAATCAGGCCGTTACGCTAAGTGATTTGGTTTGGTTTTTTAACTATTGATTAATAGAAATTAGTGTGATGCACAGATATGTTTACCGTTCATAAATTCAGTTGGACCTCGTATTAATTGGAATCTCTTGATAACTCGATATGAGAGTTTAGGTACACAAATCAGGCCGTTACGCTAAGTGATTTGGTTTGGTTTTTTAACTATTGATTAATAGAAATTAGTGTGATGCACAGATATGTTTACCGTTCATAAATTCAGTTGGACCTCGTATTAATTGGAATCTCTTGATAACTCGATATGAGAGTTTAGGTACACAAATCAGGCCGTTACGCTAAGTGATTTGGTTTGGTTTTTTAACTATTGATTAATAGAAATTAGTGTGATGCACAGATATGTTTACCGTTCATAAATTCAGTTGGACCTCGTATTAATTGGAATCTCTTGATAACTCGATATGAGATTTTAGGTACACAAATCAGGCCGTTACGCTAAGTGATTTGGTTTGGTTTTTTAACTATTGATTAATAGAAATTAGTGTGATGCACAGAGATGTTTACCGTTCATAAATTCAGTTGGACCTCGTATTAATTGGAATCTCTTGATAACTCGATATGAGAGTTTAGGTACACAAATCAGGCCGTTACGCTAAGTGATTTGGTTTGGTTTTTTAACTATTGATTAATAGAAATTAGTGTGATGCACAGATATGTTTACCGTTCATAAATTCAGTTGGACCTCGTATGAATTGGAATCTCTTGATAACTCGATATGAGAGTTTAGGTACACAAATCAGGCCGTTACGCTAAGTGATTTGGTTTGGTTTTTTAACTATTGATTAATAGAAATTAGTGTGATGCACAGATATGTTTACCGTTCATAAATTCAGTTGGACCTCGTATTAATTGGAATCTCTTGATAACTCGATATGAGAGTTTAGGTACACAAATCAGGCCGTTACGCTAAGTGATTTGGTTTGGTTTATTAACTATTGATTAATAGAAATTAGTGTGATGCACAGATATGTTTACCGTTCATAAATTCAGTTGGACCTCGTATTAATTGGAATCTCTTGATAACTCGATATGAGAGTTTAGGTACACAAATCAGGCCGTTACGCTAAGTGATTTGGTTTGGTTTATTAACTATTGATTAATAGAAATTAGTGTGATGCACAGATATGTTTACCGTTCATAAATTCAGTTGGACCTCGTATTAATTGGAATCTCTTGATAACTCGATATGAGAGTTTAGGTACACAAATCAGGCCGTTACGCTAAGTGATTTGGTTTGTTTTTTTAACTATTGATTAATAGAAATTAGTGTGATGCACAGATATGTTTACCGTTCATAAATTCAGTTGGACCTCGTATGAATTGGAATCTCTTGATAACTCGATATGAGAGTTTAGGTACACAAATCAGGCCGTTACGCTAAGTGATTTGGTTTGGTTTTTTAACTATTGATTAATAGAAATTAGTGTGATGCACAGATATGTTTACCGTTCATAAATTCAATTGGACTTCGTATTAATTCGAATTTCTTGATAACTCGAGATTAGAGTTTCATAATCATATTTTAAAAGGTGGTAACTCGAAATTTAGTATCTGCGAACCAGTACAACGCCAAGTTCACCTCTATAAGTCAAATTCTTCTTTATGTGACCCCAATAACTTAAAGCTATCGCTCTATGCTTAATTGCCATTGTTGCTAATGCGTACTGTAATTGCGTTTTACCATGTGTAGCATTCTATTTTTATTATCCATCTTACTTAATTTAATTAACTTTCAGAACGTCGAGTTATAGAGGATAAATAAATAAAACTTCGAGTTATAGAGGTTGAATGAATATAACTTCGAATTATAGAGGTTAAATAAAAAAAACTTCGAGTTATAGAGGTTGCATGAATATAACTTCGAGTTATAGAGGTTAAATGAATAAAACTTCGACTTATAGAGGTTGAATGAATATAACTTCGAGTTATAGAGGTTAAATGAATAAAACTTCGACTTATAGAGGTTGAATGAATAAAACATCGAGTTATAGAGGTTGCATGAATATAACTTCGAGCTATAGAGGTTGAATGAATATAACTTCGAATTATAGAGGTTAAATGAATATAACTTCGAGTTATAGAGGTTGAATGAATAAAACATCGAGTTATAAAGGTTGAATGAATATAACTTCGAGTTATAGAGGTTGAATGAATAAAACTTCGAGTTATAGAGGTTGAATGAATAAAACTTCGAGTTATAGAGATTGAATGAATAAAACTTCGAGTTATAAAGTTTATATAATCACTTTTCATGAGGAACGCGGAACCTCGATGTCTCGAATTTTTGTTGTAGCAACCTTGATAACGCGAACTTTTATTACTAGAAAAACTCAATTTTTTGTCTATTTCCTTCAGTTTTGAATTATTCGGGTCCCAGTGTATATCAGTTGCTTTCAAAATTTTTCGTACAATGGAGACAGTTGAATAGTCAACATTTATGAACTGATAAACTCCACACTTAGATTTCTGCGCTACAAGAAAAGGAAGAATGATTAGTTTACCTATTGGCATACTTTCGTATGTCTTTCACTGTCTTTAAGTTACTAAAATTGAAAAAAAAATACTAAGGGAAAATGTAGGCCAAGTCTTATCCGATGCTGAACGTTAAACTACAATTCAATCAACAAAATACCGAATATCATTTGCAGGAACATGAATTTGCAAGTAAATTCAGAGAAAACTAAATACATTTAAGTTCGTCGAGATCGTAATACGGCAAATTATGGATGCGTTAAAATATCAAATAATACTTTTGATAAAGTGGATACTTTCAAATATCTAGGATAAATATTTACAGACAAAAACCACATTCACGAAGAAATTAAATGTCGACTAAAAAGCAGAGAATTCGTGTTATTATTAAGTTCAAAATATCTTGTCATCGCGAATTCTGTCGAGGAATTTGACGTTTAAAATATATAAAACGATAATCATGCCTGTTCTGTATGGTAGTGAAACATGGTAGCTCACTCTGCGAGAAGAACACTGACTGACAATATTTGAGAACAAGATCCTGAGACGAATATTCGGACCCAAGAGGAACGAAAATGGGGAATAGCGGAAACTTCATAACTAGGGATGTGCACGAGTCGAGATGAGTCGAGATTTAAGCCTGTCTCGACTTGTCTCCAGAAAATGTTGTCTCGACTCGAAAATATGTTTCTGTACGAGCTACAATATATTTGAAATTTTATTTAAATTTTTCAGGAGTGAAAGTTGAAGTTCAATATCTCATGAACAATCTCAGGGCTGGAATAACCCTTCTGGTGTCCTGGGGCTAGAAAAAATATGTGGGCCCTGCTGACTTCACCTAATACACATTTGTGAAAGTACAGTAGGAAAATTAAGGGAAAATGTTTCATATTTTTGGGCATATTTTATTTTATGTTGATCATTGTATCTTCATGTTTCTTTTTAGATAGACAGTTGAGATTTTGATCAGAGTGGAGGACCCTGTTCATCTTCATGCCAGGGGCCATAGCCCAACTAAGCTCCCGCCTTAATCCGGCCCTGAACAATCTATATTTCTTTTATGTTGGGAACCAAAACCATAACTATTGTATGTAGTTTATTGTTTTATAATTTAGTGTTTACAAAAATCCTTTTAAAAATACCTATCTATAGAAGTGAAAGGTACCTATCTGTACTAGTTCTTGGCTTCCAAGCAGTCCATTTATTGTAATATACTATGTAAAATAGTCTCGTATCATAATATGTGATGTACAACAAATGTTACATTACATATTATCCGTAACTCGTGATATGCTGCAACACATTAAAGTCTCAAAATAGTTAGGAAAGCGAATAATCCAGAAGTTATGTAGTCCTATTACGTTCATGGGAACGAAAACACAATAATTATAACTATGCTAAATTACTATAGACTGCCAATTGCTCATTCAGAGAATTTAGGAAGTTCACTTTATTGCAATAGTTTTATACAAACTAGATGATCAATTATTATTATTATTATTATTATTATTATTATTATTATTATTATTATTATTATTATTATTATTATTATTATTATTATTATTATAGCAACCCGCATTATGCTTTATTTTTTGTTTAATTATCCTTTATTTTTTTCCAAATTATGCTTTATTATGCTTTAATGTTAATTTCAATCATTATTTTACATTAATCGTATTTACTACAGGTTAAATATTTTAAATGTCTTGATATATTTATTAATACAAGTATTTTATAAAACCAGTTACTTTCAAATTTAATGAACTTTCTACTTAATGCAGTGGAAAGAGATATGCTTTACTCGAGTCAGTTTTATCTATCACTTGTGTGCGCCTTAGAGGTGCATATATACAGGAAGGGAAAGTAAAAGATGCCACCAAAAAATACAGAAAGTGCTCAAGTTCAATGGGAACTCATAACAATATAGTGTGGAGTTCTTTCGAATCTACACTTCTCTGATTGAGGGGGTGGGGCGTACTAACTATAAAATTTTCAAATGTTATTTCAACTTTTTCTCACAGAACTCCGCAGTTACACTTAGAAGAAAACTATTGTTTATTCATTGTTGGCAGAAAGTTTTCTTCTTCTTTTCCTTGTTTATTTTATCCACTTCAAAGGATTACACCGAAAAATTAACAGAAATAAAAATAAGCTTTTCATTGTTGCATTATGTTCTCAAAGATTGTTGCATTGTTGCATTGAATTGCGCTGATTAACTGAATTGTTAACTGAATTGAGCTGAAAATTAAATCTTGATCTTTAAAGATTAACTATTAAGTTTACCTTTCTAAAGTATTAAATGCTGGAATTGGTTTCAAGGCTGTTTCTGAGTCAACACTTTCTTCAAAATAATATTAAAAATTATAGAAAGATTTTCGAGACATTCGTGTTGACTCGAGATTTTTATGAGCAGTCTCGTCTCGACTCGAGTCTCAACTCGAAAATTCGAATCGAGAAGTACTTTGTCTCGGTTCGTTTCGAGTTTAACAAAGTGTATCTCAACTCGAATTCGAGTTGAGTCGGGTTGAGATTCGAGACATGTCTCAAGTCGTGCGCATCGCTATTCATAATGGGAAACTACATTATTTCTTGTTATGAACTACGGTTTTTTAAACTATATTTACGATTAAACTATGTACTACGGTTTAAAAAACATTGTTAGGGTCGTCAAGTCTAGGAGGCTCAGGTGGATAGGTCCTGTAGCCAGGATGGAAGAAAGTAGGAACGCTTTCAAAGTTTTAACTGGAAGACCAATGTGAGAACGGCCATTAGGAAGTCCTAGACCCAGATGGGAGGACAATATTAAGATGGATCTCGCAGAGGTAGGAATACAATTACAAAGCAGAAACTAGATCCAATTTGATAAAGATAGAAATCGGTGGACAGCTTTTGTATATATGGTATTGAACCTCCGGATTCCATACGCCATAGAGTTAGTTTAGATGCTGAACATTGTATTCCAGTTGGATAATTATTTCGGAAGTTATTGTCGAATATTAGTCAAGTTTGCTCTTGACCATACCAACTGAGCACGGCTTTCCTTCGATGACACATCGTTAGTCTTATGACGTCATACAAGACACATGTTTAACTGCTCATTACATGATGTGATTGATCCTACAAAAGCTTTTAAAAAAGAAAAGGAAGTTGAACCAGTTGATATGATCTTAATAATAGTCCCCACATTCTGAGCCCTCAAAGTATTGTGTTATAAGAATGGTGATAACCATAGGTTTGAAATCAAACCTTTTTAAATTTCTTTTTTTTTTTAAACTGTCAATTAAATTTCTAGGAAGGTTCACTATTTTTGTGCAGCGGAATCTTCAAATCTCTTCTTCAATATATTGATTCTTTAATTCTTGCATAAATTAGCAGTTATTTTTGCATATAAATTGTAATGGAGATAGTTTATTTTTCTTTTCTGTTGAAAATGAAATCTATATTTTATAAAACATATTTAGAACGTAGTTCATAGATATTCTGCCCCCAAGTTTTTCTGCCCGTGTCCAGCATAAAAACGAGTAACTAACGTTTTTATTTTTCTTTAAATGATAAAGTACCCTGTCTTTTTGTTGTTTTTTTTCGCCCACAAGCAAACAAGCATAACATACCTACCAAAGTGCACCACGAAAGAGCTTACCTTAACTTTCCCTTAAAATACACGAAAAATAAAATAAAAAAAGAGCACGAAAACCCTGGAGACCAGTTGCAATGCGTTTCGATTAATTCATATGAAACCCAATTATAATAATACCATTGGAGATCTTCCCATTGCTGTGAGGCAGAAATGCAAACTGTAATTGTTTCTTGAAGCAAACCACGGAAAAAGTTTTGTAGCCAACGAGAAAATAAGACGAAGCAGATGGTAGTGCCATCTGGCCGTGGGGCTGGTGATTACGTGTTCCGGCAGACTTCACTTCTTAGCCGAAACGATTAAAGCCATTTTATCACATGTTTGCCATTCCATTTAAACAACATATTGGATGGTTATTAATTAGCAATGTAATGGGAAAAAAGGCCTCCGGCGTTTCACTGAATATAATGCATCGAAATTCTGCACACATCAATATGTTGACCACGAAACTATTCAAGCTTATGATGCACGCTTATTAAAACAGTGGCGTTGCTGGTATTTATGGGGATGTTTAAATAAAAGTAAATTTATATACTAGGTAGCATGGTGTTAAAATGTTTCTGATGCCATCTAGCAGTTTGATTCGCCTTATTTACGAATTTGTTACGTGATTAACAAATGTTACCATTAAAAATAGATGAATGTATTTGATTGGATGAATTTAGCAATCATTTGGCTATGAAACAAACGCCAGAGAGATATACTAACCTCGTATACAAATGTGTGATGTTGGAGTGTATAACCCATAGGATGTGATGCTTTACTTTAAAAAAAAATCAACACTTCCAGTGTATCCCTCAAAAAATGTAATAAAGAAATAACGTCTATTTTTAATATTTAATTAGAAATAAATAATCTACACAAAATTTGCAATCGATCAGTGAAAACGGCATCTTTCTTGAGGCTATAGTTCCCGAGAATTCATTGTCGAAAGCTTTGGCTACAAAAGTATAAACCTAGCATTTTAATATATAGATAATAATAATAATAATAATAATAATAATAATAATAATAATAATAATAATAACAACAAAAGCATGACATTCAGCACATCATTATGTTTACATAATAATCCATAATGCTTTATTTCGAAAGGTTGGGTACTCTGTATAAAGTATTGCTTATCCTTTTAAAGAAATAAATGCTAGAGTTGGTTCCAAGACAGATAACTTTCTAAGTGAATACTTCTTTCAAAATAATTAGATTGTTGAATATAGTTGTTCTCGGTCAATCAGTCAGTGAATTCAACGTTGTCCAATGTTTCGAGAACCGACAACATTGTTCTCGTCTTCAGGGTCAAGTATGAGAGACCACAAACAGAAGCCTTAATTACTAAGGTAACCAAGAAAGTTCTGTCGCTTTTTTACCCACCACCTTCGAACATCGATATGTCCCTAAGATGTACCTGGAAGATAAAAAATAGTCCCTATTAGCATCGATGACCCTGTGCCAACGTTCTGGAACGCCATGGATTCCATCGCGGTAGAACTCGTTGGACCGTGAGTCGAAGAAGGTATCAAGTGCATTTTGCACCTCTACTAGGGATTTGAACTGGCGTCCTCTAAGATTATTGTCCAAGGAATGGAACAGGTGATAATCGTACTGTGCAAGTGCAATGTCCGGGAGTATGGCGGATGCCATATTGTTTTCTATCCAAGGCATAGAATGGTGTTCTGGGTCATCCTAGCCACGTTGGGCTTAGCGTTGTCCTGTAACAGGAGGATCCCTTTGCGATTCGTAAGTGCTGGCTCCAGAGTTTTGACTTTTTGTTGAACACGGCTCAACTGCTGACAATACACAGTTACATTGATGCTCCGACAAGTTGGTACCAGTTCCCGACGCACGATGCCGCAAGCAGGCCACCAAACAGATAGGAGGACCTTCCTCTGGTGCAGTGTTGGTTTCGGCTGTTTTGAAACTGGTTCATGGGATGCTAACCAATGATGACGGCGCCGTGGAGCTTCGTACAGGACCCACTTCTATGACATGTCAACATCCTGTCCAGAAATGGCTTCTTCCTCAGACGAGACGGCAAAGAGATATAGGTGTCTGCTCGTGTTGCCTCCTGGCCAGGAGGCAAATCATGTGGGACTCATCGACCCAACTTGTAGTGCTTCTTAAGTTGATGGAGGTGCTGCCGAATGGTTTCTCCACTCACACTGAATTTTAGTCCCAATTCATCACATGTCTGGCCACTGTTCGCGTCAATAGCTGCCTGAAGATCTTCATTTTGTACATATGTTGGTCTTCCGGCACGTGGTGCGTCTTCGAGTGTTTCGTCACCGTCGTTAAACTCGTTAAACCACAGCTGCAGTGTCCGCGTAGTCACGACACCCTCACCAAAGGCCTGGAATGTCTTCCACCCCACCTTAGCGGCGTCTGACCCCAGTTTGAATTTGTAAAGCATACACGCCCTTATGACGCTCGGTGGAGGTCCCATGTTCAGTCTGTTGTTACGAAAGTTCAGGGTGTAACTGAACTGCCACAACCAGGTAGAATGTTGGATATCCATACCAAAAACTGATCTTCGCCTTATCTCCATTTGCATTCAACTCATGATGAGAAGGCCAATTGAACACAGACCTCTACAAAAAGCGACTGAACTTTCTTGGTTACCTTTATAATTAAGGCTTCTGTTTGTGGTCTCTCATACTTCACCCTGAAGACGAAAAAAATGTCGGTTCTCGAAACATTGGGTAACTTAAATTCTCCTGACTGATTGACCGAGAACAACTATATTCATCACGGCACCAGGAAAGCTTCAGTTTTTAATAAGACTGATTTTTTTAAGAGATTCGAGAAAAGACATTTCACGAGCTGTCTCATCTCGTTTCGAAATTTTGAACCAAAACAGCCATTTGCTAGTAGAAGAGAAAATGGTACGTCCCATTGACTTATAGAAAACAGAGTGTTTTGAAGAAAAACTTTAATGGATTGTAATAAATTAACTAATTATTACTTACGTATTTATTTATACTTTATAAGTAATATAGTATGAAATAATTATGTGATATATATTTAGTTTTTATTTTTCTTTCACTGATTGCAGATTCTTCTTCCTAAACGACAAGGACGAGAGACCGCTGTCTATCACCGTCACTCCGTGCACCTCCAGCCTCCTTTGGACCGTTAGATTCAGGCCACAAGATGATACATCAGAAGGTAAACATAATCTCTTACACTTTTTATCAAATACATCAACGACGGAAAAGTTTGTTAAACCTGGTTATAACACAGAAAATATTTTTAAAGGAATACTCAAGAGTGATAGAGAAAATGAAAGCTCTTGTTTAATAAAGAAAAGAGTTTAAATTATGAAGGTAATCCTAGGCACACTTACAATTACACTGCAATTGATACTATTTGTCCCAAGGATCTTATAAAATAGAGGATCTGCCCATATATATCTTCATCCTATTAAATAATGAAGCCAAAAAACAACAGAGCATCGGCACGTCTGATTGGCTACTCTCGTTTTCGCCATCGTCTGATTGGCTATTTTCGTTTTCGCCATCGTCTGATTGGCTATTTTCGTTTCCGCCATGTTTGTTGGCTCAAAACATTGCGATCCTATTGGGTGGAGTGGGCAGAGTAGGGGTGGCGAAACTGTGATGTATGGCTTCAAAATTTTCTTGTAAGGGCAGATCCTCTATTTTATAAGATCCTTGACTTGTCCTTTCTGCTAGCTCTCTGCACACACGTGGTACTCAATGCTGTGTTGCCAGATTTTGAGTCGGGTATTGAAATACGAAATTATTCACTGGAAATACATTTCGGTTTTATAAACTTAAATGACACAAAATAGAACTAAAAGGAATGCTTCCAATAATCACTAGGTCCACTACTCAAGTTGACATTCGGCTAAAACAATGTGCATTTGTTTATATTCAAACTGGCAACGTGCGGAGAGAGTGGAATGTTTACCTCTGCAGAGCGAGAGAAATGAGCCACTATAATTGGCTGAACGTGTTGTTTCCATAGAAACAGTTCTTCTTGATATGACCACGTGCATGAAGTAAAAAACAGAGGAAAGCAACTGTCACAAGGGACAAGTTGTGTCAAATGAAGTATAGACCCTTAATCATCAGAGGACTAGCTCAGGAAAGGAATGCTCCTGGAAGTAGGAACGAAAAACACAGTTCTGATTGGTTGGCGTTATCCATTTCTTACCACGTTGCATTCAAATACCATAAATCAAACGATTGTTGTTGTCGATCTTCATAGCCGAGTGGGCTAGAGCTATAGGCTAGTAACAAAAACCTCTTTTGGCGTGAGTTCAAACCCGGCTCGAGGATTTTTTTTTACATTTTATAACACTTTTTAAATTAAAATAATATTCAAAAAAGTGATTTACTTACTTTTGTGCAGATAAATAGTAGTAGTAGTAGGAACGGGTTAGAAGCCCCGCAGGGCTCGTTTTGTTCCCCTTGTACTCCATGATATAAATTTTGTGACCAACAACTGGCTAGGATAGCGCGTAAAAACAGCTGCCTAGAGTAGCGCACGAAAAAACGTACTTCCGGGAACATTACTCTCCTGAGCGGGTCGTATCATCAGAGGAGGGAATGAGAATTTTAACCCTTTTGACACCAGTGGCTACCTATCGACCGAACAATATCTAACACTGATAGTGCCTCCGGTCAGTTTGTCGACTATTCTTTTCAAAAGTTCTTTAAGTCAATGGATGGAGATTCTATTTGCACAGAAACAGAATCAACGTAAGTTGTACAAGTAACGCAAATCCATTCTCCAACCGAGAATGGAATGTCCAATGAAAAACGCTGAAAGAGATAATTAGCAAATCAAGATGTCCGACACAATTCTGAAATATCTGCAAAATGGCTGATAGAAATATGCAATTACGCTATTATTCCATTTACTCTGCACTGGAGAATGGCTGATAAATTCGCTTTTGACCTACAACTATTGAATACCGCTAGAAATAGGATGGCCACAATATTTTGGGGCTGAGGACCAAGATTCTTCAGTGGTGTAACTAGAATTGCACGATTTTTGTTACAATATTACTAAAATATTAATTAAACATTTACACGGTATATTTCAAACGCAGAGAGGGTAATTTGACCCCTATCGTCCCTAAATGACGCTTCTGGACGGTCATGGGCATCAAAAAAAGTTAAAGGGAGAAAAATATATCTTTTAGACCAATATTCTACGTAATTTACAGAATCAGGGAAAATTTAGCGTCGGCGATGCTTCGTAGGTGCCCCGTGACTCTGGTCCTGGGTCCAGTTATAATTAACTATTCCGTATATAGTAAAGTATAATGTATCACATTTTTATTATTAAGTAAAAATTCATTTATAACTTTTGTAGTAGTTTTATTTCATTTCATTGCTTTTATTTTTCGTGTAAGCAATCATAAGTTTAGGGCGTAACCACAGTAAATATGCAAAATATTTGTTCTCAGAGATAATGATTAAGAATTTTAAAGTGAAATGAAATGGAATCTTTAGCTTAACATCCCACGAATATGACCTTGAGGATAAAGGAAACGGATCAATAATGAAAGGGAGTGATTATGGTAATAGAAAGAGAAAGGATAGTTTACCCCTAGCACTGGTTAGACCCAATGGTGCTTCACTTCCTATTTTCCGAAATTGTCATATCGCTTACTAAGTCATTCACAAAAAATCAGGGGAGTCAAGAGTGAATGTGAGAGAACTTATCTACGTATAAAAACATTGTGAGAATATAATAAAAGGGAGATATTTAAGGGTAATTCCTATTATCTTGTCTCCTTGTAGTGACGTGCTGATCAACAGGAAACTAAAGCTTGTACCCAACAATCTCTAGCAATGAGCCTTATACGTTGGTTTTTGTCCCCTGGAATTAGCCCGACATTAAATCAACATGTAATACGCGGATGACTAAAAGTCTTTTTGCTTTGTCCTCTTACGGACTGCTTTGAAGTGAGGTCATTATCTGTTTTCCCACGACTAATCATCATTCAATTTATCAGCACTATTTAGCATTGCTTCTATAGCATTGAAACATTGAACCGTAAAATAAAATATATTCGATAACATTGGAGCATGGGACCATAAAATAAACTATGTTGGATAACATTGAAGCATACGACTATAAAATAAACTATGTTGGATAACATTGAAGCATACGACCATAAAATAAACTATATTGGATAACATGGAAGCATACGACTATAAAATAAACTATATTCAATAAGTTTGAATCATATGATTATAAAATAAACTATATTCGATAACACTGAAGCATACGACCATAAAATAAACTATATTGGACAACGTTGAAGCATACGACTATAAAATAAACTATGTTGGATAACATTGAAGCATACGACCATAAAATAAACTATATTGGATAACATTGAAGCATACGACTATAAAATAAACTATATTCAATAAGTTTGAATCATATGATTATAAAATAAACTATATTATCACTAACACTGAAGCATACGATTATAAAATAAACTATATTTGATAACACTGAAGCATACGACCATAAAATAAACTATATTGGACAACATTGAAGCATACGACTATAAAATAAACTATGTTGGATAACATTGAAGCATACGACCATAAAATAAACTATATTGGATAACATTGAAGCATACGACCATAAAATAAACTATATTCAATAAGTTTGAATCATATGATTATAAAATAAACTATATTCGATAACACTGAAGCATACGATTATAAAATAAACTATATTTGATAACACTGAAGCATACGACCATAAAATAAACTATATTGGACAACATTGAAGCATACGACCATAAGATAAACTATATTCAATAAGTTTGAATCATATGATTATAAAATAAACTATATTCGATAACACTGAAGCATACGACCATAAAATAAACTATATTGGATAACATTGAAGCATACGACTATAAAATAAACTATATTCAATAAGTTTGAATCATATGATTATAAAATAAACTATATTTGATAACACTGAAGCATACGACCATAAAATAAACTATATTGGATAACACTGAAGCATACGACCATAAAATAAACTATATTGGATTACATTGAAGCATACGACCATAAAATAAACTATATTCAATAAGTTTGGATCATATGATTATAAAATAAACTATATTCGATAACACTGAAGCATACGACCATAAAATAAACTATATTGGATAACATTGAAGCATACGACCATAAAACAAATCACATTCGATAACTTTGAATCATAGGATTATAAAATATTACTTTCTACTACAATTACTTTCTACAAGATAAACAAACGCTTATTAATTTGCGGTATAATATATTTATTATAATATAAAGGTACTGATAACATCATAAGCCGTTCTTTTACATCAAAGAGGGAAATACTAGAACTTATCAAGTATGCAGACTGTTGAGGTGTTATTGCTGAAACCGACTTCAATCGCCATCATCGTCATTCTTTGTACCTAAAAGAACTGTAATAAATGCTATCGGAATTGGAAATACTTAGTAATTAGTGCGTGAGTCGAGCTTAATTATATGAAATGAGTAAATCTGTATATATATATATATATATATATATATATATATATATATATATATATATATATATATATATATATATATATATATATATATTAAATCTACTATCATTGGCAAAGAGCATTTGTTGCTTTGCTTTTACAAGCCCCAGTGTTAGTTGCATCTAATGAAAGAGCGCTCAGCAAATTAAAGTAAATAAAAAAATTACATACCGAAGACAATGACGGGCAATCGACTAGATTCCCTTATGATACTGTGTACAGAGAAGAATGTTGTATATAATCTTAATAAAGAGAGATTGTCCACAGATGGGTACTCCTTAAACCACACCGTATCCGGATAATTTCAGCATGATTTTTTGTTGATTATCCCAGTTCGACAAAAAAATTATATATATATATATATATATATATATATATATATATATATATATATATATATATATATATATATATATATATATAAAGCGTAAGATATAAAATTTCGTATGTACATAAATGCTTGTTTGGATCAAGAATTTGAATGAATACACATTGAACCAAGAACATAACTTCACTGCAATTGTAAATGCAAAATTAATTTTTGTTACTAGAAATGTGTTATAATTAGGTTACAGAATATATGAGTTAAAAGTAAACAGAATTTCACATACAGGGGGTCAGATGATTCAGTGGTGCTGTTCCGACTGGTATAGTGGCTAGCACGTACGCCTTTGGTGTATAAGGGTCTCGGGTTCAATTGCCGGTGTGAGAGTCTCTGGAATTTTAATTGTCCTCGTTGATTCTGTGTTCGTGTCCCTGTCATTATAGGTTACTGAAAGAACAAGTAAAAATAAAGTAAAACCTACTCATAAGTAGTAAATTAATTAGGTAATAACTGAGGAACGTTTGATAAATCAGTTAACTTTATAAAAATGATAGGACGATTACCTTTGATACATGGTGTCCCTGGTTGAATCCCCGGCTAAATACGTTTGTGGTGGACAACATCGTGTCCTTGGGTTTTCTCGGGGTTCTCCCACTTTCTCATTCCACCAATTCTTTCATCATCTGGGGCCGCGGTGGCTCAGTGGTAGAGCGTTCACCTCTGGTGCTTGGGGGTTCCAGGTTCAAACTCTGCTCCCGCCAAGTGAACTTTGTGGTGGACAAACACCGTGTTCGTAGGTTTTCTCGGGGTTCTCCCGTTTCCTCCCACTTTCTTCATTCCACCATTTCATCATCACCGTCTTCTTTAGCCTAACCGGCATAATCGTGGGACGTAAAACTCAATTCTTTCATCATCTGTTAGTTGCCTGAATCATCCATCTCCAGGGCATAATCGTGGGACGTTAAACTGAAAGCTTTTTATCTCTCACACAAAAGATATATTGTTAGTATCGTATTTTTATTATAAATTTAATAGAGAACTCAGTAACGTCTTTCCTTTTCACTCTCGGTGTTCAAATATAAAAGTCACAGGATGTTCATTTTTGTAGAAGTCTCATCTGTTAGTAAATAAACAGTCTTCTGTAAGAAGAGGGTATTTTGCAAATTAAAAGTTTATAGCAAATTGAAAATAGAGTTACCATTCTTGAATATTTACCTAATCTTGGTGTATGTATTAGTATTTTTATAGTATTAGCAACGTCTCTTAGAAATGAATCACAAATCGTAAGAATAATGACTTCAACCTTAGCTTGGTAGAAAATTCAAATTTGCAATAAATTTTCCTAAGCTCTCTTTATCTAATAAGCTCTTCAAATGTGTATTTTGTTAAGATATCTTCATATTAGTATAATTAAAATATTTTCTTTTCAGAAATATTTGTGTTGCACATGTAAAATATATACGAGGGTCGACCGAAAAAACCGGACTTTTGTTTTAAAAAATAAATTTATTAAGTTTTTTACAAAATACTTTCAGTCTCCTTCAAAGTAATCTCCATTAGATGCGATATAATTCTCTAGTCTTTTTTCTCATTGTTTGAAGCATCTCTGGAACTCTTCAACTTTGATATCGTCTGCGAAGTCTTTTTACACCCTCCAAATCATCAAAACACCTCCTTTTTTAGAATTTTCATTCACGGGAATATAGAAAAAGTCTCACGGGGCTAGGCCTGGCAAATACGGAGGGTAGAGAATGATAGCCTACTCGTGACAGCACAAATATCCAAATTCTGTGTGAGCAGGCGAGGAAAAAGCGGCAACACATCTCTTTGCACCTCCTAATTCCCTCACTTCCTTCCGAGCTAAGATAAATAAAAATTGAAATTACATGCCATTCTTGTTCAATACATGTGTTCTAGCAAATAGTGCCCTAATGCAGCACCTTTAGATTTTACCTCCCCACAGGGGTGCTTATTCCACCCAAGTACATCGGTACAACTCCCAAATATCTATTTGATTGTATCATTTTCAATGAAAAATTACATCCTCCATATTAATCTTATGGTTCCCATCTGTGTCCTAAAGCACGCCTGTGGTCATTCCTATACCCCGAACTAAATTTTCTGAAAGAAAGCTTGCTAGTCAACAGATACGATAGCCACCTCAAGGCATTATAAACTCGATCTCAGGAATGAACCCTATGTCGTCTATGATTCTAACAGCGATCGATGGGATATCGTAAAATCTTATAATGTACAAATGTTAACTCAAAATCATAATTTTTGACATACGTTTATTGGTTATTCCAATCACGAATTGTGGGACCAGATGAATTAAGAGACGGTAAATTCCAGTCTAGGAAGCCTGAATTGAATATGCTGGGATTTCACGGGACCACAAATCACACAGAACCTTCACCATATGGAAGCCACAACATCACGGAGATCAATATAGGTAATGACTGTAATCAGTGGCGGATCTACAAGGTACTATGATAAATATATCATGAATTTGCTACAAACCTTCAAAATAAATAAATAATATCTTTAAAAAAATTCACACTCGAAAAACTGGGGGCCCAGCAACCTGCCCCGGGCTAAATACGCCACTGACTACAGTATGTATCTACAGAGTTTATTGATACTGTTGACAGAACTGGGTTACTGATAAGCTGCTTGTCAATCTACCTCTTATTCCTGTATTGTGTCCTAGTATTAATGATAGTGGAAATACTTGTTTGTTGTCTCAACAGATGGCGGTGATTCTGATGCTGAGACGCTGGAAACGTACCGTGGAAAGGAGCTGCAAACATTTAGCCTGTCGAGCGCTCGGAAGGGCCTCTATGTGATCGAAATGCAACCTCTTGAACGGGAGACCTACGTCCACTTTTACGCAACAATTGGTAGCCATAGTCCTCTGCAACAGCCCCAGAAACCTCGATTACGCATTCAAAAGAGGCAGCGGCGGAAGCTATTGACCATTCGATGGGAACCAAGGTGAGTGGGTCAACTGAACATTTTTTTTTAATGTTCTAGTTACAGCCATTCTTTGTATTGGAAGTAATCAAATCGGCACGGTTCCATGTTTTTAGGTACCTTTCGATATTGAGAAGGATGATCAGCTGCGGCATTCGAAGCCAGGACCTCGCTATTGCGAAGGAAGAACTCTAACTGCTCATATATACTGTATGTCTAAGGTTTATATTATATACTGGTCTACTAAATTTATTTTAAATAGGGCTGTCCAACAAAAAATCTTTAACTTAAAGTGTTTTCCAGGATGTCAAACCCCTGATTTCTTTTCCCTAATTACAGTCAGCGGCAAAAGTTCTTTCTGTTTGATTAAATTAATTTCGTAAATAACTTCAGAATGGAAGAACGATTTGAGTACAGTTTTGAGTAAATTAAAAAGAATGTAATTTTCTATACATTTCAGCCATACCACCGTTATTCCCAAAATCAATTTTACCAAACGGAAAAACTTTTGTAGCTGACTGTACGTTGTCCATGAGAAGGTATGCTGAAACGTGCAGTCCAGCTAATGGAAAACAGTTTGCATTCGGCCTCAGGAATTCACACCTGAAGTTTGTGTAGTTACGGAACATCCTTGCTTGTACTATACACATAGATAGACATATATATACAAGGTGCTTTTTTTAACTTGAGAAAAAATGTTAGAAAGTAAAATTATTTTGGAGGGAGAAATTTACTTGTAATAAAATTAACCCCCTCTTCTTCTGGCGGTTTGGTCGTGAGAGGCAACTTTGGAAACTTAAATTGGGACTCCTATTTTTCGTACACTTAATTGCCTGTCGCATTTGGATCATCTGAATTTCCACCGAATGCAGAGCAATCTCTTAAGTCACCTGTCAGGGGTGGAGATAACATTTATAGCAAAAGATAGCTACTGTTTGTCACAAATTTATTCTAGAATGAAACAAGAAGACTCTCGCTTGAAGAGACCTTAGTGAAGTTAGGTTTCACTGATCAGTTGATTTTAAGTTTAGCGTCTGCCTTTCAGTAGCGAGACTATACGAGACATGGACTTACTTATTAATGTGGAATCCGAACCACATGACCCACTGAGAACCCGGGTCTTTCACGCCAAAGGCGCGTATGCTAACCGTTTAGCCACGAAGAAGCTCTAAACCCTGTTCGGCGTAAGCTCTAAACTGCGATAAACAAAGCCAATTAAAACTAAATCTCGCTGATTTGCTATTAGCCTACAAAAGTTTGTACTTCTCCGCAAAATAGTTCATATGATTTGATTATTACTTTTACTATGAATCTCCATATAAAACTACTACATTATTATAAATGACAAAAATATAGCATGGATTATCTAATACTGCAATCAAGTGCGGTTAATGAAACAATAGAAATAAACACTAATCATGCGCAGTAATTATGGCGCCAACTCAACTGTGAAGGCGTGTTCTGCTTTTAAGTCTGAAAGATGTCTCACATGAATCCCAGTTCAGAGCGTGTTGTGGTGAAACATCAACAAGGTAAACCTTTACTCACTAAGCAACAATTGTTTACCAGCGAAATTCAAATATCTATTTTTTAATCTTTCGAGTTTTTTTCTTTCTTTTCTGCTGCGTCTGTAAGTATCTGGACAACACGAGCCAGTATCGTCAAAATACACGTGTATAATTTGCTTCTCCCCGTGGGGAGTGGGAGTGATACATCACTAGCCAATCGTATGACAAGCGGAAGGATACAAATATTTTGTTTATCGGAGAATTAGAGCTTACGCTGAACAGGGAATAGTTTTCAGTGATTACAGAATTCGAATCTGCAATAAAAAATGGAGGTCCTCATTTAAGTTTTCGAAGTTATTCCTACCTGAGGGTAGGGCGGCTTATTTTATCTAAGATGAATTTCCCCGTCCAAAATAAAACTTTTTATGGTAAACTTTTTTTTTTTCGTGCAATTGTTAATTCTCCGGGTATTTTGCAGTTTCAAGTTAAAAGTCTCACTCTATATATATCAAATGATAGAAGCTTGCTTACAATATTCTGCTCAAGTCTTCTTCTTCTTCTTCTAGTAGTAGTAGTAGTAGTAGTAATAGTAGTAGTAGTAGTAGTAGTACAACAAAACAATCTCTTTAGATTATGTGATTATTTAATACATTAATAGCTAATAAGTTAATAAGCGTAACTGCTGTTTGTCTCCCTTTTGCTGCATTCTTCATTTCGCTCATGCTGACTACTAGAGCCATCTGTTGCATTTTCTAGGTACTATTTCGAGGAATGGAGTGCATGGTAGGTTCAATCTTTAACTGCTGATATAAAATCGTTTCTGAAGCTAATTACAACCTATAAATATATAATGATTTTTAATGTTTTATTATTGATTACATAATCATGTTTATTGATTCATAATACAAACTTGGCAATATTGTTTATGTTGAGGCTAACTCGTCGCGAAAACTTATCATAAAAATCATGGTCTCTGAAAGTGTGTCCATTTATAGAGGTCAGTGTCCATATACTAGTTACCTTTTATTAGTGGCCAATGGATGGTGGACTGGACTAATACTACTCAAAGATGGGCTGACGAACGCAGTATTATTTTTGAGGAGGTTAATTTGGAATCACGATATATTTTACAGAAAGAATACAGAGTGGATATAGAACAATAGAAAGTTCCCTGGTTAGTTCCACCAGTTGAATCAGTGGCGGCTCGTAAGTATATGATATAGTAGTGCCAAAACGTACCCAATAAATAAGCGCATATCCCTAAAAAAAAAAAAAAAAAAAAAAGTACATTTAAAGGCACGAGTAACATTATTTTATTAGTCACACACACACACACACACACACACATATATATATATATATATATATATATATATATATATATATATATATATATATATATATATATATATATATATATATATAGAGAGAGAGAGAGAGAGAGAGAGAGAGAATTATTTAGAATGAAGTTATTTCTCCCGACAGTAAACTTATTAAATTTATTATAATCATAAAACAGGTTTTGTCCAGCTTGCGACCCCACCCCAAACAACACACGGAAAACAAAACAAAGGATTGGCTACATCACAACCATAAATTCGAACTGTTTTTCAAATATATGTAAATGTTAAATTGATGCAGTCTTTCCTTATTATTGATCACTTGCTTAACACACAATTTTAAATTAGGCATTTGCTTTCCTAAATTTCCTGCTTTCAGTTAGTTTGTCGTCATATGATAAAGATGAAAACGGATATTTCAGTAAATTGCTTGCCGCATTCATCGTAATGTATTGTTCTAGTTTCACGAAAAATAGTTACAAATATAGAGAAAGAAGAAAACAGCACTACACTTAAATACTCAGCATCAAAACTTCGCAAAAATATATAATTGACAAGTTACATACACACACCACATTCAACACCACAAACACTCAGGTGCACAATGTGTTTATGTTTCAATCAGGTGAGGTCACACCTGGGTTGACAACACAATAACGAAATAAATTCCAAATTGATTTTTGGGAGGGTCAAATCTAGATGGTACACTCATGTCCAAAATTATTGTCGCATGTCTATAAATATGTTGTTGTAGGAATATAATTTGATAATCAATTCGCCCGGTATTTCTTATAATGTTAGTATGTGTATAATTGGCAAAGACATGTATGTGGCAAATTTCATGTCAAAAGAACAGTAAATAAGAACAATAAAACGAAAACAAAACTTTCTTGTCTATTTAGCAACATTTTGTTTTACTCATTCTAATTTTCGTATTTATAATTTTTTTCTTATAAAATTTACCGCAAATATACATTTCCCGATTATACACATAGTATCAGTATTAAAAGTTCCCTGCAAAATCATTATCAAATTATATTCTTAAATAAAGACAGTTATAGATATGCGACAATCATTTTGGAAATGAGTGTGGATATTGATATGCAATAAGTAACTAATTTGGAAACACTGCAATAGGAACAAATAAATCGGAAGTCACGTGTTAGAATTCGAGGCGACTTAACTAAAAACTAAAGCCCCCTTTCCTAGAGCATCAAAACATAAGACGAAATAAATATCCCGCTTGGAGCCACCTTCAATCGTGGCACAAAACGCTAGTTATTTCTCCGTACTTTCCTCCTGCTCTCCAACCAACGAGCATGCGCACAAACCATTTTTAGAACAGTCGGGAGAGCACAGCAGAACTTGGCACGAACAGAGTAGAGATAGTCCTGTATGTACTGCTATCGTGCGAGTAATTCTGAGCGCATTCAATCACCGAGCGCGACTCAAACCAGCTTCTCGTGAGCAATGATGACGTTGCAAGTAAAGTATTGTGCATGAAATTAAAAATATTGTTATTTAGTATGATGCAAATATTATTTATATTATTCTTTGTATTAATTGTGGTAGTGCCACGGCACATTGGCTCCCCTTCAGCGGCCGCCGCTGAGTTGAATACCAGAAAACGGAAAAGTGCTTTTAAATATATATAGGACCTGTGCGCAGTAATGATTTTAGAATGTGCCTGGGGGAATTCATACGTAATCCCTCGCGGGACCAAATCTCAAACCATGCTAAATGTGGGCTACCAATATTTTTACATTACTACTTTCTTTGCCCCCTGCCCCGTGTACTGAGATCTCCTTTCCTTGAGGAAGATTTGCTTGAATAATTTCTTTGCTAATTGTTTATGACTCCATAGACTGGAAGGTTGTTACAACAGACAAACAAATAATACTTTATTGATTTCGTTATTCAGAGTTTGCCTTGACGCCTACCATGTACTCGGCAGAGCTTAGGGCAGGAGACAGAGCAGACCAGGATAGAAGGCGTATACCGAGTAGAGCACGATAGGTTGCCTTGTCGGTATGAGAACGCGCGTAATCCTATTCAAAGATAAGGTTCGGGAGATTGTCCAGCAGCGACGTACCGCTAGCATTTTTAGTAGGTAGACGCTCGATCGTTTACGTTCGTGTACCCACCCCCGTATAGTTTCGTTCTTTAGTAAATTTAAGCAGTATATAAGAATGTAAAGTGAATATATGCTATATAGTCTATTCCTGTATACTGTAGTGGATGGAAAGCATTTGCATATTTTGTTAGTACAAGTAGTAGTCGTTTTAACCATTGAGAGAAAAAAGTGTATTAATTAGTTTGTCTGTAAGCATATTGTCATTATTTAAGAAATAAATAAGGAAATATTAGCGTAAAATGTTGAATTATTATTTTTCCAGTTCTTTTCAACTAACCTTACTAAAGCGTTATGTCCAACGTATTCTCTGTATATGCCTGCTTCTATGGTTTTGTATAATCGCAGGTTGTTATTATGCAACCAGTGTATTTGTGCTATTGCTTACCTAGATCTACAGTAAACCGATAGTGAAGCATATTACTGCCTTATGGAATTATATGAAAATGTCTAAAGTTATCATATACAACCCATACATTCCTGGAGCCCAAAGAAGGTTGAAGGCCCAAGCTGAATTTTTTGGTTCGCTTGTCCTTCTACGGACACACAGACAACCTATGTCCGAGATACAATGAATCTTATCGTTTAATACCACCGCCGTCACAACTGCAATTTATCCTAACAATTGTAGAGCACGATCAGCAATCATAAGAGAGAAATACGGACACATAGACCTGCACCGAACAATCGATTCGGGACTCACATGGGACTACATTGACCTTGGTCGTAGACCTGTCAATCGGATGACCCGAATGATCCTTCCATCTGAAACTAATAGTACTTTAGAGAGACTACAATTGTTCAATTTTCTACCGTACCTGATGTGCTGGGTCCTTCAAAATAAGATTAGCATTCCCTCTGATTCAGTGCATTTTTGTTCATGCTGTAATTTAAAAGTTTTATCATTTTGGAAAATGAAGCTGACTGTTGTCCTTGCTTTGCAGCACTGAACAATAAATGTAACATTAGAATATTTCATTTAACATGTAAATTTGAAATACTGGTATTTGAAAAAATACAGAAATGTAATGTTATTTGAAGTTACAAAGTCGTATAAAGATAAATGGTCCACCCTGTATATAAATCGATTGAAGAGAGCCCGTTGTTATGACCTCTGGCAAGGATCATCTCTCGCTAATCTCATCTTTGGTATAACCGGTCCCGAGTCCAATTCCCGGTGGGGAAACTCGATCGAAAAGTGTAAAAGTTTTTCAACGCCAGCCTGGGTGAGATTTTCCTGGGTTTTCCGCATTCACTCTAGGCATCCTCTTTCCTCGGATAGTGTGATTGCCAAGGGATGCCATCCCTCGTATGTGACGGGCTAACATGGATGTGGATGCCGAAAGCTAAGAAATCTAATTCCTAATCCTAATCCAAATCTGTCAAGGATCAAACTTCAACTGCGACATCCGCAAAATAACTCGCTGATTGGGCCCCCCACAAATACCTTTGCATCGAGCTCAACTTACTGTTTGTCCTCCCCTGCAATACCCTCTTGCACCAGAACCACGAAGTGATTTGTTACGGTACTGAGCTATGTCGAATGTTTCCGTGACTGAGTTACTAAATCTCCGTGAAAGTAAGGTCAAACAATAATTTAACCCCGCGTGGCATTGCGAAGGCAAAATAAGAAACGAATTCCTAACAAGAGTTCAGTATAATAAAGAGCGTATATCTGAAGCATTTTTCCCCAATTATACTGACAACAGACTGGTAGTAGCTTCTGCGAGTTCATTCTCTGCCTTGATTTTCTTCAAATTACAGTAAAGCCATGATTATCCACGGAACTGGGTGGTAAGGGTACCACTGATAGCGACAATCGCGGATAACCCGAGAAAATACTAAAAGATGAGGTTCCAACACGAAAAAAATAATATTTCAGCATAAAAACTATATTTTATTGTTTGAAGAACGTAATTAAATCTTTAAAATACGTATGTACAGTACACTAGAAACCTTTGATTTACGTCTAAATCATTAAAATAAAGAACAGTAACCAAAAAACAATATTATATTGTAAACAAAAAGTGTTCAGTTACGTCTTTTTTTATATAAGAGAGAGAGAAGAAATCAGTCACTCGTTTTTGCTTCTTGCTTTGGAAATCTCTTTCTTTATTCTATGTTGTACTTCGCGGCACTCGCGCATAGTCGTGGTTTTATTGTATTTTAATCTGCTATACCAACCCTGATTCCAAACTTACCCCTGTTTTTTTAGTGGTGAAACTTCGCCACTCAAGTGACTTCTGCTACCGGATATGCTTTGGAGTCAATTTGGTTGCATAACCACCACGGGGCACAAAACAAAATTTATAACAAGGATTCCGAGTCGATTCCATCCATGCTTTCTTTCTTAAAGCTTGTTATGTCTATATCGTTTTATTATTATTATTTTAAAAAAAATAAAATGAAAATGGAATGAAATCTTTCAGTGTAACGTCCCACGATTATGCCCTTTACACTAAGGGAGACGATGATTAAGGTGAGTGAGTGAAGGAACGATTGGTAGAATGAAAATGTGAGAGGAAACCCGAAAAAAACACGGACACGATGTTATCCACCACAACGAGGATCGAACGAGGGACACCATGCACCTGAGGTAAGCACTCTACCACTGAGCCATTCTTTTCCATTTTTTAAGTGACAGAAATCGAAAGAACATTATCTCAACATTCCCCACCACAGTGATCAACATAATATTCCAAAAAGATGACTTGGTCCTTCGTATATTATTTATAATCATTGTCAACAGTAATTAGTGGTTTTTATCCTACTGTAACACAATATTTTATTTATTTATGTACTATGTATGTAAAAGTATCCTACTTGTATTCGCTTAATATAGCTTAAAATTTTTCTTGTTTATTTATTTTGAACTCAATCTAATGCTTGCCGTTATTTTTAACAGCTCCATTGACCCCCACCTAATGCACTACTGCCTGGTTGTGAATACTCGCCGTGACTACTCGACGTTGTGTGAGGCCCGAGGAGAGAAGTATGGTGTTATTCCGCCAGATGTCTCACAAACCACCGGCTTCGATTTCCCAAGAGAACGAGTAGACATCCACAAAAGTGAAATTGCCAGTAAACTTGTCAAGTTTAATTCAAGCCAAAAGCTCCACGAAGACATTGTGGTAGGATGTGTGGGGAAAAAGACTCATTTCACAATCCGTGATTTGGAACACGGCAAGGTGTACTATTTTAACTTGTTTGCAGTGAATAAGCGAACTAACTTGAGTTTCCCGTACGCACAGACAACTCTTAAATATGACAGAAAATCTCGTCCATCAAGCTTAAGAGACGGTAAACCTGCGACTGTGAATTTGCGACAACAAGATGGCCGTGCCATCTTTAAATTTAAAGTTGGTAAAATGGTGGACGAACTTCTTTTCTCCGTTATGCCATGTGGTGGTGCTGTGAACGTTGAGGTAACAAAACAAAAGACTTCGGTTATTCCGAAACAGCGAGTGGAAGGCTACCAAAAAGTAAATCTTCACCAGCCTGATAAGGGGCGCTACATCCTCCGCGTAACAGCGGTTGACCAGGAAGAACTGAGGAGAATCGTTGGGGTGGAAGTGATAGCCACGACGAAAGTAGGACGATTCCCTTTCCCGGATATGCCAAACGAAACCAAAGTGATTGAGTATGAGAGCTTAAGGACTTGTAACTCTGTGACTGTGGGATGGCTTCCGTCCACCGGTCCTAGAATTAAAGAATATTGCATTTATGTAAGAGAAGAAAAGCGACAAAAGAGGCTTTATTTTAAGAAACCAAATCAATGTAACCTTGATAAAAACTTGAAACGAGATGCGAACTTTGTGGTGATGCATTGTGTTCCACAAAACCCTGACGATGAGAGGTAAGACTTTCTAAAAAAAATAATTTATTCTCTTCTTAATTTATTACTTTATTTAATTATTTATGTGAAGCAAAGGTGAGTACTTTTCCTCAATCGTCCTCACTTTCACTCTTATTTACTCAAATGAGGGAAAGTGACAGCTGCCCGTGAGGACAAAATGGGTAACGGCCTTTATTCCTTGTGATGTCTTAATAGGTTGACTGCCAAGGTATTATCATACGCCTTGCTGCCGAAGCCACATTACTTTCTTTCTTTTTTACATTATCAGTTTCATATTATCCCACAGTTGCAAAAAATGCAAACTTTAGTAAGAGATCCAAGTTGATGACGTATTTATGCCCGAGTACTATCTTTGGTACTGATGACAACCCAGATAAAAATTTGCTCTTTTCCCATGAGTACCAAATTTGGCATTCGGGTATAATTACGTCATCAACTTGCATATCTCACCAAAGTCTGCATTTTTTGCAATTGTGGGGTCAAACGAAACTGTAAGCATAATGTGCATTTTCAATAAATTACTAGCAGAAATCAACATTATAAACCTCAATTCGAGCAGTAACATACGAACAGAATACTCTTAATCTCTAATGTAATAATTTTCTTTAAAATAGATATTTGAACGCTAAAGCTACCGTTTTAAAGAGTGATTTTTACTCTGTTCAAATGCATGATAAAACCCATGAAATTGAGTACCGATATAGGCTCACGTGAAAGAAAGGAAAACAAGTGGCGAATACCAAATTGGTACTCACGGCAACCGTGGCAAGTAATGTGAGTACCATTATTGCTACACATGGCAGTCAACCTAGACATAAAAAATATATAGTTAAGAATGCGTACACAAAACAGGAGCTGATACTTATAACACATTATATCATTACTTATGTTATTAACTTGTTTGTTATTAAATTTAATAGTAACTCTTTGTTATTAAATTTAGAAAAATGAAGTTATGCAAATTTTCACAAGCTGTTGTCAAAGATAACTTTAGCCAATAAAATTGGTATTAACAACTTAGAGCTTAACATTTAGACAGCCCCCAGGAATTTTAACAAAATCGTAGACTCTCACCTTGGGGGCTTTGGTGACCCCTCTATTTATCACAGAGTCATAATTCATACATCGGCCGCAATTTCCAACAAGGTAATATTCATGCAATTCCCGCCATTTTCATAGAAGAAGAAATACAAAAACTATAAAAATATGAAAAAGAGAACTATGAGGGACCCTGGTAACCTTTGCAGTCACTCTACGCTGACAAAATGATGCTAATGTCAAGGCCAGACAATTGTGACACTAATATTAAAAAAGTGATATCCATTGCTGCAATACAAAGCGTGATAAAAATTCATAACAAAATTCCTTTTAAAAAAACGCCCTGCGTATCATTTTCGAAGGACTGTTACAGACCTTCGCTTTGGCAGCCCTGGTGATCCCCCTAATTATCACAGAGTCATGATTCATACACCGTTGCTTATACTGGTGGAAAGCTTCATCCCTCAGGAATACATTGGTACCAAATCATCTTTCTAGCTTAATTAGATGCTAAGCTGTTGGTGTTTGTCGTAAAAAAAAAAAAAAAGAAAAAAGAAAATAAATGTAATTAACGTCAAAAAACTGAAACTCCAAAAATTGGCCAACTTTGCCCCCTCGCTACTTATCTCATATAAACAAAGAATACAAATACAGGATATTACCATGTAGTATACCCTACTTTATAGCTTCATATATCAATTTTTATGAGCGTACCCCTAAGGGGGAATGCCCCCCAAGAAACTCGATGAAAGAACGAACAAAAAACATGACCTTTACCCCCTTCCTCGCCGTGATACCCCCCACATACATAAAATGCACACCGACGGAAAGCTGCATCCTCAGGAATACATTCATACTAAAATCAACTTCCTAATTGAGCTATTGAGGTTTAAAACCCCTACAAAGCAGTAAAACATACTCGTATTTAGGGATAATAATTGATAGACATGCGACTTGCGAATTGGATGTCAAAAGTTTAGAAAAAAGATAGCTCCTATAGGAGACGTTATGCATCGGTTTGGAATGTGAACGCCACTTTCATACATATGCTTTCATCAGCTTTTTCTTCAGTTTGTCTCAATGTTTCCTGTTAAAACTTGTTGTTTTTCTTCTAGAGTCTATGTTTCATATTCATATAACGCCACACGCCATACATATGCTTTCATTAGCCTTTTCTTCAGTTCTCTGTCGTTGTTTCCGGTTAAAAGCTGTTGTTTTTTTCTTCGAAAGACTTCTAAACTATTTTGGATATTACATCTTGTTATTTCAGTCTTAAAGTAACAGAATTCAGGGATCTTTTCCACCGGATGATCTCCTGTTTTGATCTTTTTTCTGTTTCTTATCTTGTGCATCTCATAATTTTCATTTTCCTGTTGGTGATCTTCATGGTGAATTTGTTGGTAAGTATTTATGTGTCTAAATTTTTTCACACTGTTTATCAGTTACACGATATCATCCATAAATCTAAGCGTGTGTAATTTCTGTATAATGCCATTGTAACCGCTTTCCGGATCTGTCCCCTGCTGTCCCACCTACGAGTACTTTCAGGAGACCTGAACTTACCTGGTTAAGACATCAAAGAGGGATTACAGAACTCTTCTCGGGTTACATCTCCAAAAAGGAATTACAGAACTTTTCCCAGATTGCCCTCCGGTCTCAACAATGATATGAGCATCAAGCACCGAGAGGTTCGGATGTCTCGTCTCAAAATCCTCACAGTAATCCAGATGATAGCTCAGATCGCGACACAACAATATCATTCACACATGCAACGAAAACACATAAATAAAATAATGCTATACTTATGTATAAAATGCACTACATGTAAAAAAAAATATAGAAGAAAAACAATCACAACACTAGACACTGATATGGATATAGACACTTGACTATTTCTACAAAGAAAATTACACTTCACCACCTGTTTCTACCTGTATGTTCCTTTTTTTCTTCTCTCGAATAAACTTAGTGTTTTGTGTTGTTTAGAGAAAAAGATCGAAAAATCGTTTGTCCAAATAGAAAAAATAAAAATAAAATAAACTTACGTGAAAGCAGACATCCATAGTGATTCCAACAAACAAGCATGAATCTACATATCAAGAAATTGTGATTTCATGACATGCATAAAGAAAATTCGTTATGCCATGAGGTCACAGTAATCTCTATTTGCCATGCGAAAAATCGAGACTTGATTTGATAGTACTCGGGACAAAAGTAATTTCATTCTGAAACAAAGTTATTGTTATTAGCGTAAGCCTAGTATAATATTTGTTATTTGCTTTAACAAAATATAAATGTTGTAGGGTTACCATAATGTGTGGAAATTATCTGTAAAAGATTCATTAATAAAACGTTGAAAAGTATACAACGTTACACAGTATACAAAGTCTACGTTTTTCAAAGGTCTGTAAATCACGGAAGTTGACTCTTTTAGTCCAAACTTTCCTGAAAACAATCGATCATTACGTCATGTACTGACCAAAACCACAGGTGGGGAAATATGAACTACACGTACACACAAAATGCAATCTTCTCATACAATGCAAAAGTAGAAACGTGAAAAGACGCCCGAAGCTATAGACGTTTACAAAAATGTTTCTATACATAAATATAAACACTTCAATACTCAGTAATATACACATATGTTTCCTGGAACATAACTACATATCGACTTCGGTGTTCCACCTAAGAGAAAGATGCGTAAACACACAAGATTCAAATGCTGTAGTAGCATCGTAAAAGTATGTCTCTACGAGACAAAATACACAAGACCAATTAAAAGAAAAACATGGCATGCAAACACAAAAGTATAGTCAACGACATTACGACTTTCTGGTCGTGCATGAAACATCAAAACTAAATTTCCTACAAAACAGTTATGATAAAATTTCCTAGGCATCTTCGCTACAAAAAATATTCAAAACATTCTTATTAAAACATTAAAATTCAAAGTCATCGAGAATGTATGATAATTGGCAGAATACGTTTATTTTTACGCAATTTATCTCAATATTCAAATAGTTTCTGGAACATACTCTAACTAAAAATACATCTTTTCACAAAATTAGTATGAAAAAAAACATTAAAACGTATTAGCATTCAAGTGTCCATAATATAATTACGATCCATAAACGCTAAAAGATTCAGTAGAATGTTACTAGACAATAAAATATACTTAAAATATTTAACACAAGAATACACATACTTGGTTACGAATCACTGTGAAGGAAGAAAAGAAACAAAAACTATATTTTACGAATGATGGTAAAATACAGTTAGCTACGGAATATCCAATGGATTAGCCAAGTCCACTTTGCAATAGAACTGCAATTTCAGGAAATGCTCCTCCCTGTAAAAGAATATATATATTCCCATAAAATATCCTACCCGAAGAAGTTCCCTTCGATCGCCAAGAAGTCTAAAGAAGATGAAAAGAACGTTAATTGGAAATTACAAGAAAATATTGAAATTCAAACATATTTCACATACACATAAATATGGGAGAAAGACGACTGTACACTATCACAATACCTGTTCATATAGTTCCTTCTAAAATAAAAAGATTACTACTATTACATAAATCATGACGTATGTATTTTTTCGAATTTTTACTTTCTAAACTGTTTTCACAGATTTCGATGTTAAGTCCCTATGAAGAAGTAATCTCTCATAATATTTTACATTCATTATCACCTGTTATCTATTTGACAAAAGTCATTTAATGTAGTTCCATTATTATCGAATTGGCAGTATTGTTCTGGTATTAAATCGAGGAATCATTTAATGTAATATTACGAAATAATTGATATGGAAAGAAAACGGCTTAAAATAAAATTGCAGTATTTTAGCGATTCCTCTTTAGAAACAACCTTAAAATATCAGGTTAAAAATAAAAACAATGTGTTAAAGTTGTGATGAATGTTTCCTTCATTGATAAAACGCAAGGAAATTCATTTAGTTAATTTACGTTAAAAGGTAGCTGTTGGTTTTGTGTATTTGTTTAATAGTTTATATAAAGACTATTCTTGGGTAGTGTGATGACAGAACAATATTATATTGATTTCATAAGTAAAAGTTAATGCCAATGTGTTTGAGATTTTGGTAGAAGAAGAAGAAATAAAGCTGCAACAAGTCCCGAGTCTGTTTGCGTACCCTAAGCAGAATGGTGGTCACAGACTCTTTCATGACAACTGTGTTGACATTTTGACTGCCTACCAATTGGTACAAAGTGAGCGTAGAGACTCGAGACTTGCTTCATCTTGTTTCTTTTTACAATACCTTTCCAATAATATACTATTACTTGACCCTCTTACCATTTGAAATTTTTAGTTGGACGCTGTCTGCGACACTCCGGGGGACTCTGGGACGCAACTTTTTCATTCAAACTGTGTGCCCTGAAACTAACGCGATACGTGTTCGCCAATTTTTCTATCCACACAACCCTTTTCAGGAAAAGTGCCTTGTAATTATGGCACGTGCTCTACTTACTCCTGCTCTTGCGAACATTTACACCATCTTGCATAAAAACGGACGCCATTGTTTGCTTCCAGGGTACTAATATTACACATACTTTCCTTTTGTGCGTATTCAAGTACTTTCCTTGTGAGATGCCCATATGAGGTGTACGAACTTAGACAAGTTCGGTGTGAAAGGTTCAGAAAGAGATCTGCAGTAACCGGTGGGGGCATTTGCTAGTGTTAAAGAAAACATGTGTAGCTGTTGGTATTGCTAATACGAAGGATGATCAAAAGAAGGTTACAAAGTATAAAACCATTATGCTATTCTGAATGTTCTGTAACTTAACTAAAATTTATTTGTAGATTAATAACACCTCTGTCTTGGTTCAGATTTGAAGATTTGGGATTCTGATCATGCATACCCGAGGAGCGGACATTAAAAATGATGAGTCGTCTGAAAAATTGGTCAACAGTAGAATTGAGGTCAGTGGTGCTGTGCCTATGGACCAAAAACGCTTCATCTGCTGATATTCGTAGGCAGATTGTAGAGGTGTATGGGAAGGGCTAAATTTCAAAGCAACATGGAGGGAAGAGATATCGTGCCTTCAAAGAAAGGCGGACCAATATTGTTAATGGCAACCCTGGACATAGCGGCAGACCCAATACTTCAGCCACTGACGTTACGCTTGGAACAACTAGAGCACCAATTCTACAGCTGTGACCCACCCCCAGTGACTTTCACCTTCTCCCTGTTCTAAAGCAAAAAAATGCCACCATTATTTGGCATGTGATTAAGTCAAAATCGCTGCCTCACGGTAACTACGAAAGCTTGACATTGATTTCTGTGCAAATGGTATAGGAAACTATCTATGCAAATTGTATAGAAAACTATCTATGCAAATGGTATAGAAAACTATCTATGCAAATGGTATAGAAAACTATCTATGCAAATGGTATAGAAAACTATCTATGCAAATGGTATAGAAAACTATCTATGCAAATGGTATAGAAAACTATCTATGCAAATGGTATAGAAAACTATCTATGCAAGTGGTATAGAAAACTATCTATGCAAGTGGTATAGAAAACTATCTATGCAAATGGTATAGAAAACTATCTATGCAAATGGTATAGAAAACTATCTATGCAAATGGTATAGAAAACTATCTATGCAAATGGTATAGAAAACTATCTATGCAAATGGTATAGAAAACTATCTGCCGTTATGATAAGCGATTGAACAAAAATTGTCATTATATCGAGGACTATTGTTGAGTGTCCTCTATCTTCCAGCTGTTTCTCACTCATAAGCCATAATACCTTTGTAACCTTCTTTTCATTCATACTTCATATAATAAGTAAGCTACCCTGTTAGATGACTTTTAAGGAATAAATACTTTTCTAAAAATTTATCACTTAAGTTTATTGTCTAGAGACATCCAGGCGAGAGTTTCCATACTTTAATTATTTTTAAAATATCTCTTTTTCAATTTTCAGGCACGTGATTACGCAAAAGCTCTCGAGTTTGAAACCCGGCAAGAGTTATATAGTGCAAGTAACTGTGAAGAAGGCCCGAGGAAAGAGTCTGTCCTATGATCTACTCCAAGTCTACACAAAGCCTATCTGCACCTAACCATTGTAGCAGAATAGAAAGAGTATTTGGAACTCTATGTGTGTAGTTCGTATTCACTATTTTGTGTTCATGTGTATTTAGATCGGGCCCTTTAATTGGCCAGTGTAATAATTGTCTAAGTTATCTGTGAAATATTATCTACGAGAAGAGAAAAAACATTTACGAATTGTCCAGACTCTAAAGTCTGGTATGAGAATATACCAGGTATAACTACAGAGCGAAATGACGTATTAAGAACAAGTTAATGTACTAATCAAGAGCCAGGAAAACTTCGAACACATTTGCTGAAGAAAATGAAAAAATAAGAACGCAACAAAGAACACAAATTGTTACATTAGAGACATACGTATACAACCTGTTTATCAGATGATAACGCACACTGTTTACATACATTCAGAGTGATAAATGTCGTTAAGCATTATCGCAATCTGCGTGCCAAGCAGCCACAGATTCTCACTTTGAAGTCGATGCTTAGCCTATCAGACCACGTACCACAACTTCAATTGTTGTCATAGATACACGCTCATTAGTACAGACTAAGTTGTCTGACTAGAACAGAAGTTGTGCTACAGCCAATGTGCTCCTTAACCGGAGGACCAAACTATTTAGCATCCACGAAGTGTCAAGCAGGGTACAAATTGGACACAAACGTATTTTTGTTGTAATATGTGTTTTGTTGTGAGAATTTATAAAGTCATACTTTTCATCACTTTGGTACTCAATTTCTTCTTTTAAATTCTCAACATAATCCTCATCAGACGAGAAACCATTTGCAAGAAGCTCAGATTCTATTTCTTGTTCGGTCAGAGCAGCATAGTTCATTCTGGAACTTTAGCTAGGTATTGCACGATTACCCTCAATATCAATGACAAGTTCAATGTTTATTAATGCAATATCACATGATTCTTCTCAGAATTTATGTTATAAAGCAGCAGTACCAGTCCAAATGTTAAAAAAAAGCGCATTGCAATAATTTAAATTATTTTCACGGAGTGCCAAGTGGGGTACATTTTGGACCCCAATCCAAAAAAAAAAAAAAAAAATTACGAAAAATAAGACTTTGTATACAAAAATTACTTTAATACTATATTCTTCTTTTATTTAAAGTCAGCTATAAGAAAAATGGAAAACTAACAGTCATTACTTGCAGAGCTATCATAGAAAAATAAAAGTAGGGTACAATTTGCACCTCGCTTGGCCTGTCAAGGGTTACTGTCAAGGGTCAACTGAGCACCGACCTCATGTGTAAGAATGTGTGGCTAGTCGGGGCCATACTGGAAAGCCTAATGTTTAGTAACCGGTGTGATGAGTCACACATCTGCACCTACACGAAAGATAAGTTGCTCCTTCCACTCGTAATATAAAACATTGTTTACCTCTAATTTTGGAAATTCTTTGACAGTTTGACGGGGTATTCTTTGACAGCAATTTACAATAATGATTATGTAATAATTTTATAGATATGTTGTGTATTTTGTCCCTCTAATTTAAAAGTGTTCACTGCAACAGGTTGAGACTCTTTATGATCTTACTATTATTAGTGAAACAGAGTTGATCTCATAATAAGAAACGGTTATTTTCTGCTACGATGCGCTTCGAAACATTGTTCGCTCTTAACACGTCACGGATCCCATTTTTAAACGTGGTAAATGCTGACAAATTGTACTTTACATTTCAGTAATGTTGCAACGAAACTAGCAAATATTCCCAAAATGTTGTTGTTACAACAAAACCCAGTGTAATGTAAGAAATACAGTAACATTTTATACGAAGACTTATTACATTTAGCTCTAATATCAACGTATTCCTCGTGTCATACGTTCCGATGGAATAACGGTGGAATAACAACAGAATTGCCAGTGATTCCACATATGTTCACTAAAAAATCTTACAGTAAAATATGAGTGCTTAATGAACATGACGAGTTTGAAATAACAGTAGTACATACTTCTAACATGTTATGAAAGTATTCACATCTGTATATTATACATAAAATTATATTTTTGTGGCCAAGAAGTTATGCAACCAGAAAGGACATAATGTAGATAAGGTTGCATAATATTTCAGGTGCATATTAAAGTATCCATGTTCATTTTTCAATTAGAAGCTTAAACATTTATCACAATTCCACGTCCGAAATATTAAACCAGACAAACTCTTGCACAGACCTTTAGGCTGTGGATTTCTGGAGAGCGTGAAAATCACAGTTTCGGTTTGGGTCTTTCTAAACGTTAGTGGCAGGAAAATTGATTTCTTTTAATACATTGTAAACAAGGAATCGTTCTTGCATATCAAATTCTTTGGTTCCGGCTAGTTGTATGTTTACGATTTCTTTGGTTTTCCAATTTGATTCCACCAAACAAGGATTCGATTCTTTCTCTGAATTCAATCCTTTGGTTGTCATGAATAGAATAATTCCGAGATCCTATATGATTCTGCGATATGTTTCTTCCGTTCAGCCAAGCTAGTCAAACTATTTTTATGAACTAATAAGCTGCTATAAAGTTGGTTTCGGTAGGTAGAAAGGCGGGGGGGGGGGAATAGAAACCTAGAAGGAGAGATTGCCATGTTTTGAGAGATACACAAAAAACATCCATTTCTTTCTGATAGGGATGCGCACGAGACGAGTCGAGACAGGATTTTCCTGACAAAATTCGAGTCGAGACATCACTTTTACAGCACATTTTCGAGACGAGACAACCACTCGTCTCGTGCGCATCCCTACTTTCTGATTTCTTGCTCCTGTTTGTTATATGGAAGCGAGGAACAGAAAAATGAAATAAGGTTTGGCTGTTTGTAAACGTGTGCAGTAAATTCATTAGCTTGTTCGTCAGCAGTTTTCCCCTTCTCAAGTCCGACTCCAATCATATTAGTCCATCAACTAGGTCTACTCGTCTGCTCTCCGTTCCATTAACAAAATCCACTGACTCAATCAGTTCCTGTTTTTATATTTTTCTGAGTATTTTGATCCCACCAAAGTCAATTCCGTAGATTTGATCCTTTCATTCCACTGAGGGACTCTTCTTTTTAGAACGAATCCTTGCAGAACTACCCAACACTTAAATATGTTTCCTTATATGCAGAACACATTTACGTTATAACGAGCTGATTTAGAGAAATTGTTTTTTTTTCTAAACAAAAATCAAAGAAAGATAGTACAAGATGTCCTCTTTTCGTAGAATTTGTTCTGTTCAAAACTGGTGGTTAATTTTTTCAGACGTCATGAAGTTGTCTTTTTGCTGCCTTTGACAAATTGGCAAATTATAAGACAATTGCTCCAACGGTATGTTCATATAACGCCAGTCTGTTTGTTGTCTCCTTTTTATAAAACTGCAAAGTAAAATCAGAATAAGTGATAAACTGAAAAATCTTCTTAGCTTCGTAAGCATTTCTTGAAATAAAAATTATGTTTTCCTTATTAATAATTTTTCTATATTTCGTAATAAGTTTTATGTGAAAATAACATTTTTACTCAAAACACTAGGGGTTTCATATTCTACGAGTATTGTAGGCATCCGTACTCTGAAGATACTAATATTAATGCTGACTTGTATGACAAAGCCATTTCTCGCTTCACTGTGACACTCGTTGACAGACAGACAATCATCATAGCGTTTCTTTTTTTTTTTTTTTTTTAACGCTCACTATATTTTGAATATCGAAAGACGAATGTCCAATCACATTTGTTGACCCATTTTAAGAATCAAAATCATTTTCGCCGTCAGCTTTCATTGACATCTGTGTGATTTGGTTACCTGTTATAAAATTCATAGAAATGAAATGAAATCTTAGAGTTTTACGTCCCACGATTATGCCGGTTAGGCTAAAGGAGACGGTGATGATGAGTAATGAATGAAATGGTGGAATGGAGAAAGTGGGAGGAAACGGGAGAACCCCGAGGAAACCCACACACACGGTGTTTGTCCACCACAAAGTTCACTTGGCGGGGGCTGGGATCGAACCAGGGACCCCAAGCACCGGAGGTGAACGCTCTACCACTGAGCCACCGCGCCCCCGTAATTCATAGAAATGCGGAAATATAAAAATGGTGAGTTAAGTTGAATCTTAGACGGTAGTCTAACTTTGTGGAAGCACACTCGCAGACCGCTCAACTGCTGAAGGAGGACCGAACAAAATGGAGCAGAGAATTTAGAGTTGTAGTGGTATGATGGAAAAAAAGAGGGGCGTGAAACAGAACCAAGAGTTCCGAGTTCCGCTAATGTATACTTTATTTCTCAATACCACTCATTCTAGCTTTGGAACTTCTTGTATAAATTAACAGACAAACTCTGACCAAATCATATATTAACTAAGAAATAATAGCGTTAATATATTATTTAACGCTATTATTTATTAGTTAATATATGCTTTGGTCAGAAGTTGTCTGTTAATTTATTTCTCAATGTCGGTATAAATGCTCAGGAAGTAAAATCGATTGTGGACTAATATCGTGGATGGGTTTCAATGCGAAATGTTCAAATCTGTTTCATTGGTTCAAGCTGATTGAATGTTCAATCGATTCAATACGATAAACATGACGCACTGAAAAAAATCAGTAGACCAAAAAGATTGAATAGACATTATACATGCCTTAAACCCTTAGGATCTAAATTCAAAGACTGTTAAATGAAACAACCTTTGTATTAAATAACAAAATGATTAAAAGTATTAATTCGCGGTGGATATAATGCTTTAAGATATATTTTTTAATTTTAAAGTTTCCATATTTCATTCGAAATTGGTTGTTTCTAACTACATCTGTATTAATGATTGAAATTTTTTTCCAGTTCTTTTGTTTTTGACACTCTTCTACTGACGTTAGTGTCGCAGGCAATGGCCAATAAACTGTCTTTCAGCAGCACAATGATCCCTTGTGCTTTGTGAAGAGGAGTGTCCAATACAAAATATGATTAGGAACAGAGAACTTGTGCCAAGTTAACAACTACACGTCTGTCACTTTTTACGGGTGGAGGCGCGGAGATTCAGTAACACCAGCAAAATGTCATTCCTTGCAAACAACTTTAAAGACCCGATATATATAAAGAAAAATGTTTATGGAGCTTATGTTAAATTTATTCACCCTGGCCCCTTCTATAGGAAAAATAATTATATAACGTTAAGAATAGATCATAATTAGATAGCGATAGCAAAAGAAAACAAGCATATTTCACTTATAATGTTCATGCTTGAAGAGAATTCCTATATCTCAAATAACTCTATGTACGTGTGAATAAGTATAACAAGTCTTTCCAGCCGAGTGGATTGATATTCATCCAGTAGCGTCATTTCAGATTTGACTTGGGGGGGGGGACAAGACCCCTTGATATAATTAAAATTTCGCGTTTTTCACTGACTTACTACTATTCTATTGATAAAATCTATATAAATCTCAAACTTAGGGGGGCAAATGACCCTCCCTGCCCCCCTTAAATGACGCCACTGTATTCATCGAATGTAAAGGAATAAGTTCGTATTCGATCCGGTAGACATTAACCTCTGAGGTATCAAGTGGACGAGCAGGTACTTACTGAAATATTCCGAGCACTAATATTTCAATTGTAAAAAATTAGAGTCGATGTGCAATGCGAGATCATGGTTTGAGATTCTGGCACCTAGCACTAGCTACCATTTTCCTTACAGTGGGGGAACGGTGACTCAGTGGTAGATCATTACCTCTAGTGTGTGTGGCTCCTGGTCCGATCTCCTGCCAAGTAAGTTTGTGGTGGACAACATCGTGACCAAGGGTTTTCTATAGGTACTCCCGTTTCCTCCCACTTTCTCACTCCACTAATTCTTCCATCATCATTCACTTGCCTAAATCATAGTCTCCCTTTCTTCTGCACTCACTAAGTGCACAATTTGTTAAATTCCCTTTCCTGAGCAAAACTCTCGCAAAGAAGCTACCCTTTGGCTAGCACTTGAGGAAAGAAAATAAATGACGCAATGTCGAATGTATTTAATTAAATCAAATATATGCAAATATTTAAATATTGTAAGGTAAACTAAGTTCCTTATTCAGAATACGTTAAATATGATCCACGGCCAATCTGTAGGTAAGGCTCAACCCATCCATGGCCTCAGCACATGAGTAAGGAGAAGTACACCGCTATGTTTTGATCGCCTTCACCCCTAATGGGGCGTTTACACTTAGTCGATTTGCGTTCGATTCAGTTGAATTGACGTCACTTTCAACTTAATCGACCGTGTAAACGGGACTTCAACTTAATCGCTTGTTGATCGAAGGCGACTAATCGACTGGCAACTGAATTAAAAGACGTTCTATTTTCTGTGGTTGAAATAATTGAACACATCCATCAATCTGATTCGGCCTAGTTGCTTCGATTTAGTGGCAAATGCAGCGAGTCGATTTAGTCGTGCGACTAAATCGACTAAGTGTAAACGCCCCATAAGTCTCCCTAGCTACCCACTTAACATGCTGGGTAAATTCCTGAGTCGCAGGCCAGAGTAGAACGGGAGAATATATCCCACCCTCACTGGGAATCTCCCTGGATGCTCTGCTTGGTGACTAGAAGCCTTGGTGACTAACTTAATTGATATATTGTACTCTTTCTATAGTTTAATTAAAGGAGACAAACAGTCAGAAACTGGTTTATAGTTAAGATTTTGCAGTGAATTCAAAATTTCAAACACTTTAACGTGAAGTTTAATGCGTGTTTTGTTGACTCCACACAATACTTTTTTCTAAATATGAAAGAAATAGGCTAGTCGATAATTGCTTCTTAAGGTAGCACTAAATGCTGACAGATAGCTAATGTAGGCCAAGAACGTAATAACCAAATAGTTATTTACCTTCACTTGTACTTCACTGAGAACTTCCTCTTGGCTAAGTGGTTAGTGTGCCCGCCTTTGGTGCAGGTGACCAACTTTGCGTTAATTATTAAGTTTCTGTAATTCAGATTTTCTGTAATGCTTGGTTTCCGCTAGATGTAGCTAGTTTTTTGCAAAAGGTTGAATATTGCAGAAGTGTAGGTGGCACATTGGACTGGGGTACTGAAATCAAGGTGGCAGCAAAAGAGTTAAGCACAAAATTCTAATATTATTTTTAGTTATTCTGTAACTGGTTTTTAAAATTACTGAATGTACTGTCTGCTTCTTGACCGTGTAATCTGTAAATGAAACGTACCGTAACTAAGAGTCAATAAAGTCTTTCTCTGAGTCAATAAAGAAGTGGAAACTACTTAACCTATGAGTACTGGAGTAGATCTTATGGAACTACCAAACAAAAACACAAAACTTGGCTGTTATCGATTTCCAAGTGCCTTTACATATCTACAATGTCCAAATATGAAGCCATACTTCTACAAATACATATAAATATAAATAAATATATTACCAAATAAAGCTAAGCAAATGGACTGATAGTTTTAAGAGAATAAACTTTTATAATTAATATAAAAACGAAGGAAGGCTATTTTGTGCCAGTATTAATAAATGATGTAAATAAGTTATGATCAAAATACATATTGTTTATCAATGAAAGTGACTGTGTATGTATTATTCACACAACAGAAGAGGCTGCATAGTTTTAAGGATAATTTTGTATTTGTGGAAATATAATTTGTATGCAAAATATAAAATGTATTGTGAGTTTTATTTTTTTTTTTTTTTTTTAGCCTAAACAAACGTAGACTGAAAATGAGATCCGTGCTAAGTTCCAAAAATGGAGAAGTTTGGTTTAAGAGGCCCCATCACGGCGAAATTAAAATACCGCTAATTTTACAGTATTTCTGTGATATCTTCAAATAGATAAAAGATAATCAAAAAGTGGAACAAGACCTCCCTAGACAATATTATTTTACATGAGATACCGTTATCACAACTCACTTATCTACTTTCGATTTCCAGCCATTTAGAAAATCAGCATTTATTTTCGCGTTTCTAAATGCCTGCAAACGGAAAGCTACTAGGTGACTAGTGATAACGGTAACTCATGCAAAATAATTTTGTCTAGCGAGCTCTTGTTCCACATTTCCATTATCTTTTATCTATTTGAAGACATCACGGAATTACTGTAAAATTAGCGGTATTTTAACTTCGCAGTCATAAAGCCTCTTAATATCAAAATATGGGCTATGTGTCTAACACTGTTCAGTTAAAATCGGGCTATCTAGTACTAATTCTGTAAGTAGTTCAAATAATCGCCAGAAGAATGCGTGTGGGCCTATGTACCACAAGTTCTGAAGTAAAATCTGGGCTTTTTGCTCAACCTTTTCATTTTGGTACTTAGCATGGATTTTATAGTCAGTCTACAAATATTTTCTCATTAAACTGTATCAGAGTCACATTCTAGAGTAAATGGCCTGAGGAAAAAAGTCAGACAATATTTTTTCAATGTGTTTGCCGATTGAAACGCGATGATCGCACGTTATGGTCTATTACAGAAAGGAAGTTAAAATCTACACAAAGATCTTTTACCAAGAGCATATTTTTATACAGATTGTTATCAAAGTAAAAGGAAACACCTTTAAAAAACGCAGCTTAGCAAATTTAAAATGGCATTGGACATCTTTCTGTCCTCAGAACAGCTCTGATGCGACGTGGAATGAAGTAGTGAATAATACAGGGTGATTTAAAAAAACTCACGGATTTCATTTGGGTCTAGGATTTCTAACTAAAGTCCTATTTTCGTGCGGTTTCTGGCAAATGATCAAGGAAGGATGGGAGATTTATGGAACTACGTTTACTGGTTTAAATTCATCCGAGGTAATGTCGACCACGCCTCAAGAAAAAACAGCAAATATTCGCCGGTGTAACTTACAATTGGAATGAGGTTTTGGATTTTTGAAGGGAAATTGCAGAATACAAATTAACTATTAGTGAGAAAACAAATTAAGTGTTAGTGGTAATAGCCATAAATCACATGTTGAATGACTATAATCGGTTTCTTGAGACAAACAAAGGAGAGATTTCTTGGGCGCCTTAAGGAATCGATAACTGACAACACCCCCTGCACGGTCCGATGCTTAACTGTCTCACTCAGAAGCGATAATGTTTCTGCCAATTTCAGTTGAGTTAATTTTAAAGTTTAACGTCCCGTTCAGCAACGAGGCTATATAAGACGTGGACCTTGATTTGATTTGATTTATTGACATATAACACAACAGGCACAGGCCTAATTACAGTGTTACATAGTATATACGTTATACAGATTATATAGGTTAATATAGCTATTGGTAATAGTTACATTTGTCTTACAAAATTAATAGACTTCTTTAAACTAGTTACATCCATTGCCAGTACATCCAGGTTGAAATTTTCTTTAACTAAATTGTTGTAGGTTGCACTAAATCTCCATATAGGAGATTTCTTAAAACGTTTCTTTTTGCTGTCATACAAAAAAAAATGTATTTTTCGAAGCAGTTCGCAATTTAATGGATGGTACTTGGATACATAATTTTTCGTTAAGATCAGGACAGTCTATTTTGCCATGAAAGAGTTTGTGTAAAAATAATAAATCCAGGGGTGCCCACAAGGGGGGCTATGACGCAAACTGCGTCATTGAAATATTTGGGGGGTTAAAAATCTATATAAATGTGCTTGAGGGTGAGTAAAAATTAATCGAAAAGTTTTTTTTCATGGAAGAACACCTACGGATAGACAATTGAGTGGGGGTGCGTCATGGACATGAGGGGGGGGGGCACCACTGATAAATCAATATTTCTTCTCCTGAGTTCTAATGTTTCAAAATTAAAATTTTCAACAAGGTTAATGTAGCTTTCAAATTTTGGATAGGATTTTGTTTTCTTAAGGTTAAGAAGCCTTAAAAACTTATTTTGAGTACGCTCAATCAAGAATGAGTATTTCTGTATATTAGGGCTCCATATATTACTACAATATTGTAATTTCGACCTGACGTACGCATAATACAGCACAATTAAAGTTTGGTCATTTTGGAAATCTTTACTGACTCGATAAATATATCCAAGATTTTTGTAGGCTTCTTTGCAATAGTTTCAATATGTTGAATAAAGGATAATTTTGAATCAAAAATAACCCCCAAATCCCTTATAAAATCAAGCTTTTTCAGTTTTTCCCCTAATATTGAATAATTATATTGAATATATTTGTCTTTTCTAGTGAATGTTAAATAACTGCATTTACGAACATTTAACTTAAATTTATTATTTTTACACCAAACTTCAAGATTTTGTAAGTCACTCTGAAGTTCTAAACAGTCCTGAATTGTTTCAATTCTGTTGAATATTTTAAGGTCATCAGCAAAGAGTAGATTTTTAGAAAATTGAAAGCATTCAGTAGGATCATTTACCGCCAAAATGAAAAGTAAAGGTCCCAGATTCGAGCCTTGAGGGACTCCAGATGTTGCATGAAAGATTTGAGATTTATGATAACGATACAGTACAGTTTGTTTACAATTTTGAAGGTAGGAAGCAAAATATTGCAGAGTTGAGTTCGAGGAGTGAAAGGATGTCAATTTGTTTAATAGAATATCATGGTCAATGACGTCAAATGCTTTAGAAAAATCAGTATATATGACATCTACTTGCCCTTGCTTGTCAAGTTCCTTCGAAATGTAGTCTGTTATTAGTGGTAGATTTGATACAGTAGATCTGCCCTTCAGAAATCCATGTTGACTGACAGATAATGCAGGTTTAACATGATCCATTATTCGCTTATGCAGTATATATTCATACACCTTGGCAAACGCAGATAAGATAGAAATTGGTAGGAACTGTTCAATGTTACTAGCTGAGTTTGTTTTCGGTATTGGACACACAACTGACTCCTTCCATTTTTCAGGAAAGGTACGTGTTTTTATAGATAAATTAAATAAAATATTCAGAGGTTGTAAGAATATATCCGAACAGCCTTGTGGAATCCGAACCACATGAGCTCCCGCTGGGAATCGAACTCGGTTATTCACTAGCGACCAAATTATGTTCCTGTCTGGGGCAGAACGTGAGGCAGTTTCTAAATGCCCTTTGCATAGCAACAACAGATTCCGTTCTCCAAAAACTTTTAATGATAAACTCATGTGCTCCAAAAAAGTAAAGAATTCTCACTCAGAGGCGTCATTTTAGACTTCAATTGAGGGGACAAGAGCATCATCGACTTAAGAGTTTCATGTTTTGTACTGGTATATTAGTAGACAATCGATTAAAGTACTATATGTATATCTCAAACTCTTGGGGGGGGGGGAAGTTGCCCCATCCTGCCCCCTAAATGACGTCCCTGTTCTCACTATGTCCGTTCATACTCACACAGTAGCATAGAACTGTACAGTACAATTATCAACACAACAGCGCAGTTCCCTGTTTCTTTTTGACCTTGGCGAGGCTGCCATCTAACGAAGAAAACTCAAATCTCCATATTGCACCGCAGCTAATTCCAATTGCAAGGTACACTGATCAATATTTGCTGTTTTTCTTGAGGCGTGGCTGATACTACCCCCTATGAATTTAAATTAGTAAACATGGATCCATAAATCTTCCATCCTTCCTTGATCATTTGCCAGAAACCGCACGAAAATAGGACTTTCAGTTAGAAATACTAGACCCAAATGAAACCCATGAGTTTTTTTTTTTTTTTTTAAATCACCACGTAGTAGGTGTAATAATACCAGTCAGTTTACCTGCAGTACATCAGTCAGTTTCATGAGAGAGGGAAAGGGTGGAAATATGAGCAGGATGCATGTCTCCAGGAAGGACCACACTTCTTTAATTATGTACATATCCAGGGGTGGGCCGCGGTGGCTCAGTGGTAGAGCGTTCACCTCTGTAGCATGGAGTTCCGGGTTCAAACCCTCCTCCCGCCAAGTGAACTTTGTGCTGGACAAATACCGTGTCCGTGTTTTTTCTCGGGGTACTCACGTGTTCTCTCCCAATCTCATTGCACGAATTCTTCCATTATCATTCGCTTGCTTTAATCATGCGTCTCCCTTAGCCTCAAGGGCATAATGATGAGACGTTAAACTTGAAGATTTCATTTCATTTCATTTTTCTATGTTCATGTGACTCTCGGATCACTGTGATTGTTGACACAGACTGTGGAATGTTTACTTTAGTTCTTCAGACACATAAACCGCAGTCGAACCCGCTTCAATATTCCGCGGGACATTGCTCCGATGACTGTTCCTCTTCACGATATGGTTTTGGGGTCAGTTTTGTTGCCCATCGTCACTTGGACACTGTCACGCACCCAGCACACCTCAGCGCCTACCAATTGCTCTCTTTGGAAATCATAGAGGTCGTCCATGTTACACTATTAGCGTCTGCTCACTTCATTGTTTAATGGTGTTCTACTGCTCCTCATGTAGTACGGATTTTGCCCTAACACACCAGCAACAACAGCCCGGCACTGTAGTAGCCACCCTGACTGTTGTCAACTCAGATACTCCGTTGTGTATCCAAGTGTAATTGTTTCTGTTACTTTGATAACTACCTGTTGCCAATACAATGCAAGAAATTGCGTTAGAGGCTTCCCTATCAGAGCATTCAGTTCGGTACAGATCGTGATGTGAAACTTTGAATATTGATTCCTTGGCGGGGTTCTAACATCAACCTCTCTAGAAGGCGACGTAGTGCGGTGGTGAAGGATCTCTTGTGGGAGAGGAGGTGTTGCATGATGATCTACGCATCTACCAATCACACCGCATTCGAGACTTCGGAGTCCACGCTAATAGTATGGCATTGGTGTCGCAGAACTAAAACAAACTCTTAAATCCTATTACTTCCTTTCCAGCTGTAATTTCTTTCCAACGCTTGTTTAATATTAGTTATTCTTTCAAATAATTCTTATTCTTGAAGGTTTTGCGTTTCCACATCATTGAAAAGAGGAAAAATAAATATAAGAATTCTGAGGGAAAAGGAAAAATTACGTTAATGAGCCTTATGTTTTGTATTAGTGAGAGACTTATCTCACATATTCCACGACTTTTTTTTTTAAAAAATGCCTAATGTGTAATATGAATATAGGGTGTTTGAAAACACCGACGTTTGGGATGTGATACCTGACACCAAGATAAGACAAAAAGTATAGACCAACCTGAGTGCACAAATGTTTCCTTTCCGAGTTATCGGCTGCCGACAACATAAGAAAAATAAACTTTAAAGGTCCATAGCTCCAAAACTATTGAACCTACCGTAGTCTGGTCAAAACTTCACGTAGGAACTAATATGAGCGCTATCCAAAATTCCTGCGGTACTCATGTAATAAATTTTGTAGAGGGAGTTTGGCTACGGGCATGTAATTTGAACTACTCACCAACTACCTCTATAAAAATTGTTGCGGAAGTACTACAGGATTCTGAAATATGGATATTTGGAAAGGGTAAATTCTGAAATGAAGTCTTGACCCAACTACAGTAGACTTCCCATAGTTTTGGAGCTATGGACCTTTAAAGTTCATTTTCTCATGTTTTCGGCAGCCTATAACCCCGAAAGGAAGTATTTATGCACCCAGGTTGGTCTATACTTTCTGTCTTATCTTAGTGTTAGGAGTCACCTCCCTAATGTTGTCGATGTTGCTTTCAAACACCCTGTATACATGAAATCCATCTTAGTGTGTAATAAACCAATTCTGTACATCACTACATTTCTCATAGTTACGGTAAATATTTAATGACTCTTTCCGTACTCACAATGGGGTGAATGGTTTAAAACAATAAATTATTTAGGGTACATATTAGGTTACGAAAGAAAGATTCTACGGTGTATCTCCGGTAAATTTGTAACTTCTACGTATGTTCTTTTCCCCTGATCCCCACTTCTTTTGCCATCTATGAAAGAACCGAAGAAACTCCGAAATCGAAAGCTAAGGAAGAAATAACAGATAGATGGCTCTGATTGTCATTTCAAGTTCCATTCTTTCATTGAATTACGTTGTTTCTCTTATTTCTCTTTTTCTTACCCTGCAGCGAAAAAAAAGTAATGTTTGACAAAAATTGTTGGCTGCCTTTAATTTATCAAGATATTAATAATTCTTGTAAGAACAATTGAAAAGGACAAAATAAATATTGAATTACTAATTTATGTAATTTACTTAAAATCCTATTGAGATATATATTAGTTTTGAAATCTTTAAAGGTACTATTTTCCCGCTTTTCTATTTGTATTCAGGAAGCACAGTATCAACATTTTATTGCTATTTGTAAAGGATTTCAACAGAAACCTGTCACTTTTTTCAGAACTTCGTGATACTCATAGTATAAGATCTAGGGACATTTCTAAGTCCAGGATCCAGTGATTTTGTATATTTGGTGCTAGGTAAGTGGACAAATACAGTAACCCTAACAGCACAAGATGTGCTAGGCATGTGCCATTTAGGTGCCCCAGCTACTTTTTAGGTACCCGACACTTGGCACATATGATATTCATATGCTAAGTACGTACTTCAGCTACCTATAGCTTTAGGTACTTGTTACACCTAATTGATATTTGCAACTATGTACCACAAATATAGCATTTTTATATCTGGCTCAGATTCGCACTCTAAGAGTCATTTGTTTTTATGTCGTCATTTGGGACATATATCTGTCATTTTCTAGGTACGTCCTTTAGGTACATATTATTTCAGATATCCTAACAGCACAAGATGTGCTAGGCATTCGCCATTTATGTGTTATAAATTCACCTTCCACATTTGATGCATTTGTTGCTTCTTTTTCTAAGCGATTGTGTACTAGAAGCAATAAACGCATCAACTCTATTAGATGGCAACCGTCACCGTTGTTATAAAATTAAATGGCGAGTAGGTTTTATCTGATCCCAAACGGTTATAGTCGAATATATGCGGTCAAAGGAGCACTCTGATTAGCCGAGTGCAAAAGACCTCAATAATTTATCCCTCTACAAGCGACGTTCTCCTTATCGCCTCTGTGGCTAAGTCGGAATAGCACGCGCCCACCCTAGGGTAGCCCTACATTTTTTTTTTTACTTGTTTAAAGTGTTGTTTAGACTCACCTTAACGTAAACACATTACGTATATAGGCGATTTAACATATTTTGGGGGAGTAATTTGTGCTTCATTGACGCTTACGGCATGGAAAATATACCTATAACATACTAGGCATGCTCCCAGGGCCGGATTTAGCATTTTGGCGCCCCTAGGCCCAATAATTTTTCCCGCCCCCTAGTCTGGTTAAAGTTATTTTCCTAAAAACCTTTATTAAAAAATTACAGCCAGTTCTCCCGTGTTTGAGATCAATGTTGTAACGAAGTTGATGCATAATGTTGAAAAATAGTTTAACTTTACCAACAATTATTTGTTCCAATGAACTTCAAAATAGAATGCTTTATTAGCCTGATTTTTTAATCAATTCAAAAAATATGTTAATTTATGACTATTTTTTATTTCTAGATTTTTATTTTTTTTCTCTCGGCCGCACGCCCCCTGGGAGCTTGCGCCCATAGGCCCAGGCCTACCGGGCCTATTGGGAAATCCGGCCCTGCATGCTCCCCAGGTACATGTCAGGCATTTGCCTAGGGGCGGACATAGACTGTGACTATCACTTGCCATCCATGTGATTTCTTTCTCAGAGGTACATAAGGCACATACTGGACACATTCCTATGTACCTGAGGGAACATGATAGGCATATGCCTGCTATGTAATTGTGCTATTAGGGAAGTAGGTTTTCTATATTTTTATACAAGACGGTTAAAAGGTAATTGATTATTTTTAAATGATTGTCTTATAAGGTTTTATATACAATGAGGACAATTTACCTGGTATGTCCTTCTAATTTTTTAAACTAATACACAAAATTCAATGAAACTTTATGACATGCAAATATCGGGTTGGGGACATTGTTTTACTATTCGCGAATATCACCATTGTTGCCAACAGATGCCTTCAGAATCTCGTTGAAAATGGCTAAACTCTTCTAAAATTGTAATTAAAATTTTGGCTAACAGAATTTAATAATAAAAGAAGCAAAATAGGTTTGCTTAACATGCTTTGTATCTGATCTTAAACAAAAACATTCAATACAATATTTATTATTTAGTGTTGCCAACTATTACTAGTTCCAGTTTCAGTTGATGAATAGAGCTTAAACTAAATCTATTCTTTGGATATGGAATCCATAATCATAGAAAGCCGTTTATCGTCTCCTATTACTATTTTTGCTTTATAAGAAACAATATTAAAACCGGAGGTATTAGTAAATTTTCAGCACTTCCGGTTTCAGTAAGTGAATATTAGTGCGAATGTTATTTTCTTAAAACGCTGAATCTATTAAGAAAACGCTACTCACTATCTCTACTGTTTTTTTTTTTTTTTTTTTTTTTTTCCTGTATGGATATCAATGAAACTGGAAGTAGAAATGAATATTTACGACTGGCGGTTTTAGAATACCAATACTGGCTGAGATCTTATTTTTTTTTTCTTGAGGTGCTGAATCGATTCTGAAAGTCTGCTTGTCACTATGTGTTACCAGTTTTGTTCGAAGGCGATCAACGTTGAAACCGGAAACGGTTGATTTCTACCACTTTCGGTTTGTGTAGTGGGTAAATAGATTAGATGAAGCCTATTATTGGGACCTGAATCGATTCCAAAAACAGCTGCTTGATATCTTTTATCGTTTTTACTCTGGTACACATTGACAGACTGAGAGAAGGACATAACTCTTTCCATATCACTTCCGATAATAATATATGCCATAGTTTACAAGTCTAAGAACTGTAATGTTTACGGCTTTTATTTACATGTGCAATGTTTTATTGTAGGTTAGATCGTGTTTCTCTAGTGATAATGCAGAGGAAAATATTAATTTTTCAATGTGGTATCAGATATAAAATGTTATTCGAAATAATTTCTGACACACTATTTCGTGAATATAAAACCAGAATGATTTCGTTAATAACGAAAAATATTTCCCGTTTTATAATTTCCCGATTTGAGGATGCTCTTAACTTTAGTCTATCCATGTAATGTTCTCGTGAAAGAAAACAATATTTCACTATACATAAAACTAAATGTCCAACTATAGATTAACACATCAGTTGTAACATCTGCTCATTTAACGACGAAAATACAGGGTTATTATAAATGATTCATCTGTTTTTTTTTAAGTCTTATAACTTCAAATATTTAACGTCCACCTATTTGCACCAATAACCAATCGAAAGAGCATACTTTAAGGTTTTGTTTATGTCATTGCTGTTTTGTTTATGTTTAGTTTTTGACTCACCAAGTGGCAGAGTGATAACACTTTGTAAAATGGCGAATAATCAACAGAAAGCATTTTGTGTGATGGAATAATGTGAAGACAGAATTCGTCCGTCCGAACGGTGCAGCGTGCGTTAGGAAGACAGTACAACATACAACCACCACCCACCAAAGCATTTTGCGAGGACACAGGCTGCCTCTGTAAAGGAAAAAGCTCCGGGTGACCACCTCTCTCGCTGAGCTTGAGTACCGCATAGATGTGTGTCATGTAACACGAGGAGCACACATAGAACATTTGTGATGATGTGTAAGATACTTGAAAATGTACTTTTTCAAATGATGTATTAATCCTTATTTTGTATGTAATACTTTGTGAAATACATTCATACAAAACTCGATGAATTATTTGTAATAACCCTTTACAGTATTTTCTAATTCAGTGTCCTATCGTGTGACCTATCTGTTCCCAACGTAGTGCTTGCTTATGGCTTAATATAGCGAGGAGCGACTGTTGTGTGTCTTCAAATTTACTGTGTTGAAAACAAGGAAGAGGGAAAGGCAAAGCCCCTGAGCAGAAGGAGCATACTTAAAACAGTGTTTCTTCCAGACATGTTTTTTTGGGGTTACTGCCACCCGGAGTGCTCCCCCGGAGGAGACCTAAATAATACGTCTATAATATAATAATAAATAGAAAATGAATTGAAATCTTTAAGTTTTACGTCCCACGGTTATGCCGGTTAGGTTAAAGGAGACGGTGATGATGAGAGATGAGTGAAATGGTGGAATGAAAAAAGTGGGAGGAAACGGGAGAACCGCGAGAAAACACACGAGCCCGGTGTTTGTCCACCACAAAGTCCACACGGCGCGGTCTGGGATCGAACCAGGGACTCCAAGCATCGGAGGTGAACGTTCTACCACTGAGCCACCGCGCCCCCTAATAATAAATAGAATAGTACAAGGAGTGGCCCCCGGAATACTAATTGTGCCCCCCCGGAACATTTTTTCTCAAAGAACGACTGCTGTAAAATGCAGTTTTGGCAGTAGCAATTACTGTTTGTCAGTAGATATATTTTAAAGCTCATACGTTTTCAATTTCTCCCAGTGTACTTGTGAACTGTTTATGGCTATGAATTGATCTATCCAGTGTATTCATGGGAGGATCTCTATTAAACTTCCTTCGTTATCTTCATTGAACCGTTGTCACTCAGCGAGTTGTTTGAAATTCGAGGACAGTGTACTCTTTCTCGTTATCTGTCGCCATTTTAATTATCGCTGCACTATAATGTCAGAAGGTGGAAATCTTCTACACGAAAAAAAAAAATAAAACTTTCTGAGAAGCAAGTCTTCTTATGATTACTTGGAACAAATTAACACCAGCGTCGTAACTTAGATTTTTTCTGGGGGGAAGCATTAAAATTTGGGGCCCTTAGAAAAAGTCGTTTGTCCCCCTTCCCGGAAAATTCGAAAATTATCCCCTTCTTTTCATCTCACTTTTTGTGGGCCTTCCCACACGGCAAGGTCTGCGCGTCCGCTAGTTGCGTCTCTGGGCCCATTCCATACATAACATATTAATTAAGGGGACATTATTGACAAATCTCAAAGTCATACAAATAATTATTATTTGTAGGGCCCCTAATAGTAGACACTTTTTACAGAAATGGGCCCACGGCTCATTTTTGTTTTATTTACTTTTTGTGTGTTGTTTTGCTTATGTAATGTAGTGAACCCGTTTGATGCTTCATTTATAATTCCATGTTCGTATCGTATACGCAGTTAGAAAATTTTGTCTTAAAATGGCTCCCTTCGAAGAACAGAGAGCTTCCCTGGGGGCAGTTGCCCCCTTGCCCCCACAAGTTACGATCATGATTAATACTATAGTTACAAGTATCGTAATAATGTTTAAACCAACACCAATGACTTGTAGATATCCTGTATGATTTCATATGATTGAATATTCTTCTGTACTGGGTTTATTCTTAAACATTTAGGTTGAGATTGGCAATATCAACTATAAATCTCATTATCTTTCTTATTTCTATGTGCAATTTACTGAGTAATTTTAGCTTTTACTAAAATACGTAGAACTTAATTTGGTTGTTTCTTTATTGAAGTTCAGCGGTCTGTTTACAGCAGCGAGGCTATGTGAGACATGAATCTACAGTAGAATGTGTTCAATTATCTCCCATCTGGAACAATCTTTGGAACCCCGTGGACAAAAGGTACGCGTGCTATTCATTAGACCAACGGGATGGGTATTATTAAGTTTAAGATGATATGTAATTGTGAGTTTGGTGACTTCTGTATGACGTAATCGTCACGGTGAGTTAAATGAAGAAGGATCCGACATATGTTGTCCACTTTTCAGGTCAGTGAAGGGAAACGCATTTGACTTTTGATAAAGTATTAATTAAAGAGATAAACTATTTATAAATCACTATAACAACTTATCAGTAATGTTGAAAGTTCGTTTAGATGTCTTCAACAAATTTGATGTGTGTTCATCTGTCAACTATTGCCGTGTTTAAGTGTTGGCTGGCTGCAACAGTTGAAATGTTCTTTCTTGTTTAGAGAGCTCCATTGACTCTGTAAGTGAATAATAATTTTATTTCTTCAAAACTGGGTTCATTCCAGATAATATATAGAGAGAAATTTATCCTGCTGGTATGGTAAGATTAACATAAGCTTATTAACACTTCTATTTATTTATGTTCATCTTTTATGTCATTTGTCTTTACGTCATCAAGTAAAGTCATCATCTTCATCAAATCTAGTGTAGTGGTAAATATTGATCTGTTTTGCGACTTACGTGAAGTGTTTTCCTCTGTACGCCTTTGGATCCCTTCAAAGTGTTCCGGATTGGAAGTCGCAACAACCAGACATGGCGTGGGTCAATGAAAACTTAACCCATGAACCGCTGAATCATCATCCACCGTGACCCACGACCTACTGGACCCAGGACTCACCGTGATCCACTCTGACTCACCACCTGCCATGTCGCACCGTGACCCACCACCCACCATGATCCTCTCTGATGCGCCAAAACCTATCGTCATCAACTCTGACACATTGTCCACGCCCTCCTCTCCACTGATTTAAGAGTTTACACGTATAATAAAACAAGGCTATGAAATTATTACTAATCGGTCAAGCACCGCTCTGTTACAATAAGGTGGATCTGAGCTTTACGATATAAAATGGTAAAGTGTTTGTCATGGGGCATATTGCAATCAATTTCAATTTAATTATCATATATGATTATTTCTTTGTTGAATTACAGATACTTTTAGTGGAAAATAGGATGAAATTTCAAAGTCTCAAATTAAGGTAAAGAAAGCCAACGTTAAGAAAAAAAAAAGTGTAAAATTCTACTGTCTAAAAAGCCAAGTACTAAGTCCTGTTGCCTTTATTATAATTACAAATATCAATATCCAAAAGTGCCTGAAGTGCTTTTTTCAGTTAGGTATACTCATGTCAGGTAAATAAACAGAAACAAATTAAAAAGGAAGAATAATGGAGGCCTTGAAAATAAAACGTAGACAAACTCAGCACTCTTCAGAAGATGATGTCTGTATGCACTAAGTAGAGTGGGTCGGTTGGGTCAGAGTGGAACACAATGGATTGAAGTGGGTCACGTCCTGTTGACCCATAATCCACTGACCCACATACAAATCTTGACCCACGACCCACTGACCAACTCCATCTCTGGCAACAGAAACAACAACAAAAATGTAATTGCTATTTAAATAAATAAATAGCAGTGTCATGTGTCTACCAAAGAGTTTGGTTTACATAGCGTGATATTTTATTAATTAATATTGAAACCGGAAGTGGTAGTAGGTTTCTACAACTTCCGGTTTTAATAGAGAGATTAGAGAGGAAATAAAATATATATATTTCTGGGGCGCTTGATTGACTGCAGAAAATCATTTTTCAAAATTACCGTTTTTGCTCTATAGTGATCAGCATTAAAGCCGGAAATGGTTGGTTTCTTCTAATTCCGGTAGATGTATCACCTTCTAACTCAATGCACTCAATTCCCACCTTTCAGCCCCTACATCTCGGCCAAAATTAATGGTAATCCATCAAGTAGTTCTCTCCCGGACGGACATGCACACGGGAGACATTTGGTAAACCAAACTCGTTGAAAATACTCGTAGCAAACCTGTTATTAGGTATAAACTAGTATATGCCTATATATAAAGTACGAGAAAAGTTATTGAAACAAAAATATTCGGTAGCACAATTACTTACGAGCGCTTTGTAGAATACCTCAGAATTTTTGATTACTGAGGTATTACATTGTTGTGGATTATTGCCGAACTCCATGCGGAACATATTTCATAAGACTTACTCATATACATGAATTTAATTCATACTACCCCTTGTCAGTTATTTTCATTCAAAGATTACAGGAATATTCTTAACGTCTCAATAAATAATTTTAAGATACCAGCTGGTCCATTTACGCTGTACAATTATTTAGGTATTTATTCCGAAGTTGGTCGTCAGCTTGGTTTTCCACAAGAAGCGTAATAACAGCTACGAAAATTTAAAAGTCATCATTTTTAGGACCGTTTTAAGAGGGTATAATAGAATAGGGTAGGGTAGAGTAGGGTAAAGTAGGGACATAAATAGGGTAGGGTAGGGCAGAGTTAGCTTAGGGTTAGGGAAGTTTGGACGCATTTTGTTAAAAATTTAATAGATTGTAAGTTCTCGTCTCTGCGTAACGATATCAGCTGGAGTGTCTCTGTACACCTGAAGCCATGCTCAGAATACAAATGCTCGTTACTTTCCCACAATCCAATAATGCAGTAAACTTGCACGAAGTAGTTCCCTCCGCTTGTCTAATAGTTTCATTTTTATTTCCACTTATATCCACTTATAAACATAATAAGCACAAAGTCTGCTCTCTTTGCATATTATCAAGCACACAAATGAACAAATTATTTATTTTTTACCTGTAAATTCTAAAATTTAGTTAGAAACGGACGACCAACTTTGGAACTAAACCTTTGTTGAAGTTGGACAACCAACCATACAGTGAAGTAAGCTGGGTTGCCTGCACTCAAGGGGTAACATGCTTACAGAAATCACTTTGTCTTCGTATACACAAATGCATATCATGCATTTAAGAATTTGGAGATATCATATGCGAATCACTTGCACCAATACTAAGAGAAACAAGTTACATTCTTATAACATAAAAGACATGAAAGTTTTTTTAGAAATCAATTACTGTACGGTAAAAAAAAAGAAAGAAAGGAAAATAACCCAAAAGTTCGAGTGAAGAAAACTGCTAAGGCAGGTTATGTATTTCAGAAATTACTTTGTGATGAGATCGAGCTCCATGACAAAGGTTCTGTTTAGCATGAATCGTGAGTGAGGGTTTCTAAATGAAGTGTAGTCGAAATTTCTGAATAATATACCAGCAATAATTATTCAAATGCTTAGTAAACAGAGCACTGATCTAATCTGTTCAACAATTAAACAATCCACCATTTTATTTTATTTTAGGAAATCTATAATAAATTACATCTGTAGTTTCCAATTACCAAAAATGAGTAGGTTTCAAAACCATCACTAAATAAGAATCTTCCATCTAATGTAAATAACCTCTTGTTACATATCTAAATCTTCGATGTCAACTAATTAAAAAAAAAATCTCCTACTTCATTTCACTAACTTAATCCAGATGCGCCAGATAATAACACCGAACACATCAGTACGAACATTCGTTATACAACTAGGTCATATAAAAACCTCTTGTTTATCAGAAAACAATTTAAAATTACACGATCTTCATTTGCATAACGTTCCTAAAGAAGCTTGCACACGAAAGTGCATGATAGAGAATACTAGGAAAACGAGCATTTCGAGAACATTTTGTAGATATTCATTACCATTTCTTACTGCGAATTCCGTGCGGCATTTATTTCACCAACAACTTAACTTCAATAAGAATTTTAATAGGCAGGTGTCGAAATATAATATACAAGTGTCTTTCAAATTGTACATACGCCTAGTTCCACAAATTTACTTTACACACATGTTGAATTTAAAGTGATGTATACTGAATATTTATATGTCGAATATTTATGTTCATCCCATTTATGAATAGTAATTATAGTAGTGTGTGCACAGGATATGGGAACTTTGACTGTTTGTATTAACACAACGTAGAAAAATAATAAGATAAGCTAAATATGCTCAGAATAACTTATAAAGATAGGAAAGGAAATACATGGACCAGGAAGATGACTGGGGTGACGGTTATAATCTCGAAAATAAGGAGATTCGAAAGGCAGTGGGCGGGACACATTGTAAAAAGAACTGATGGCAGGTGGACAAAAGCAATCCTTGAGTAGATACGAATAGTCATGAAGACCATAAGAAATGTCCTAATAGGAGGTGATGTGACGAAGTAAATAAAGCTGTGGGTTAACTTGAAAACGGACAGTCCAAAACAGAAGGTTATGGAGAAATGTTGGATATCTTGATCGAGCATTCGATCGACAATGGTTGATGATAATAATAATAATAATGATCATGAATGACAATAATAATAATTATTATTATCTTATTAGACACAGACAGCGAAAATAAGAAATAGGCCTACTAGAAATTTATTAAATTACTGGTAATTATAAAAGACAATTCATTTTGCGTGTAATTATGTTCAAATAAGTAGAGAAACAAACAACGCTGAACTGACGGCAATAGTCTTCTGCATGTTTGATAGTTGCTTTACCACTAACCAAGGCTCTCTGATTAATTTTTGCTTTTCATGAGTGCGTTATTCGTTTTTCATGTCTTGTCAAAGTCCGGATATGGAAATCTGTAAAGAAATGAAATGAAATCTTTGAGTTTTACGTCCCACGCTTATGCCAGCTAGGCTAAACGAAACGGTGATGATGAGAAATGAATGAAATGGTGAAATGAAGAAAGTGAGAGAACCCCGAGAAAAAACACGCACATGGTTTTTGTTCACCACAAAACTCACTTGTCGTGAGCTAGGATCGAACCAAGGACCCCATGCACTAGAGATGAACGCTCTACCACTGAGCCACCGCGACCCTATGGAAAGCTGCAGTCTCCAACGCTCTGCATGTTTTTCTTTTCGTCTTCCTCTCTGTAGAAGGTGACCAAATGTTTGTATACAAAAGATACAATATAGACACGTTTTCTAATATATTTGGTCATCTTTAGTTTCCCCAGTGAAAAGCATTTTTCTACCTTTCCAGTTGAAAACGTCTAGTTACTCAAACTCCACTTTAGGAAAATTGTGAACGTGTGAATCTAACATTTCATTTGAAAGTAAGTTTACGAATACTATTTTCCAGGTTAATCGACATCTCCAATCCCGGAGCCCGTTTACTGTTTTTTGGGATAATATCCACGAGATTAAGGAATAAGATATGGATACTAATGTGCTGGGCAATATCTTCAGAAAAGTACACAACTTACTTTAACACCGTTTGAGTGAGATTTCTATAGAAGAGATACTTTCTCGAAGACATCTGTAAAATTTGATTCTTTTTGCTTTATAATAGAGGGAGAGCGAAAGAGAGAGAGATAATGAGAATTAATATCTTATACAATAATAATTTATCTGATTGTATTTGTATGAACCCGTCAGGGCCGTTCTGTTCACTGTTCGCACAAATGAGCGAACGCTGTCTGTGGTGAGGTATTGCTGTACGTGAAGACACGAACTGTTGTTTAATGTAACGTAATATGACATTTTAAATGAAATTTGAGAAATCACTACCCCACAATGGGCCGCGATTCCTCTGGAAGCACATGTTGACATGAATGAATTATTTATACAAAATTGTCAACTCGCAATAGTTCATTGTAGTTTAAGTGCGAGGCCCTAACTGTGTAAACGTCATTTTTCTACATTATCCTCGTTGTTACGTTATCATGTGTCTTCTTCCTTTTGCCTTGTATGAGACTTCTAAGTTTTCTAAGAGTTCTAATTTTATTTCTGTACGTCTCAATGTATATACTGACGGTAGTGTCGCATTGGGAATCGTTTCTGATATAACCTCCGAGCTTCGAACGCATTTCGCCGCGTTTCATCATAGATAAGAACCATGTCCATCTACTTCTCACGTAAAAGCTCCTTCAACACCAGCCACCTCGTCATAAATGAATTCACTTACTATTCATTTCCACTACCAATCTATGACTATCATACAGAGATATTCAAAAGGAATAAAAAAGTTCCATCTAGCGATCATTCATAGTTTTAATTCATAGCGATCATTCAAAGTTATTTGCAACTTGGATGCGCCATAAATTTAGGCAACTGCTTTCTCACATATGTATAGGTGGTAATCTACTTATGTATTGCACGGTGCAAGTGAATCACCTGATATAATGTGCAGTGCGCCTTTTTTTAAGTCACTAAAAACTCCTGCCTGAACTCATTTTAATTTCCAATGTCTTTAACACGGAGATGTTGTGACCTAGAAGGAAACAACGATACTGAGCATGCGAACTGGGTAGGAAAGTAGATTAGGGCGCCGCAAGATATTAAGAGTAGCCCTCGTTACAATAATCGTTAATTAAAATACTTTGGAGAAATGCATAAAAAATGCTCGAGTGTTCACTATGTATAGCACTTCCATTATCGAGAATTAAATGCAAATAGAGTTTACATTACTGGACCGAAGCCAGAGTTACGACTCACTAAAACCAGATTTTTTGTAGGCTTCGTTTCACAACAAAAAGGAAGAAACTACAAACACACTTTATGTAATTAGAAAATTCGTCAGTATTAAATGTGACTGTGAAAACTAGAGATGCGCACGAGACAAGATTACTGGCTGTCTCGTCTCGAAAATGTGCTGTAAAAGTGATGTCTCGACTCGAAAAATGTATATTTTTCTATTGGAAGAGCCGTGTCTCGACTCGAATTTTGTCAGGAAAATCCTGTCTCGACTCGTCTCGTGCGCATCCCTAGTGAAAACAATTCGATCACTGACAAAGCTTATGTTCAGAACTAATACTGTGGCGAATGTATGCCATTTACTAATATTTCTTCAGAAAGATGAAACGGTGCTTCTGAAAGTTTAAACGTAAAAGTGTTATTGTCAACTCGTAAGGTTCCAAGATATCTCTGTCTATAGTTCAGGCATTTCCAATTAATCGAGGTCTTACTAGTAGCAACGAGAAACGAGTAAAGTTCAGGAAGGGAGTGTCGAAACGAAAGGAAGGGGGAGAGAAATGTTGTCAGGTGTGAAGAGTTGCGGAAACCTTTAAGTTTAACGTCCCACGATTATGCCTATTTGGCTAAGACGGACGCTTGATTAAGACAAGTGAATGATGATGGAAGAATTAGTGGAATGAGAAGGTGGGAGGAAAGTAGTACCCCGAGAAAACCCATGGACACGATGTTGTCCACCACAAACTTACTAGGCCCGGGATCGAACCAGAGACTTACGTACCAGAGGTTAACGCGCTATCACTGAGCCACCGTGGATCCATATAAAGAATTACACAATGCAACAAATTGCAACGTCACAACAACTTTTTTCGAAAATGTGGGCGTTCTTTATGTATTTCGAATTCTTGAGTTCGAAAATGATACTCAAAATACCGTATCACCGACAGTTTTGGTACAAATCGCTTACATTTGCAATTGACGACAATACCATATAATGACATAATATATACGAAAACACCATATAAAGTTCAGAAGCGGCGCATCGCTTTCAACTGTACAACAGTTGCGCCCCTAGCGGCACACAGCGAACTGTCATATTAGAAATGGCGCTTCCTGTTCGTCACTGTGATGTTTGAGGAACGAAGTACGTGTTAGTATTAGTATACAATGTCTATCCGAGGCTGTGTAAACTCTCCGAACACTTTTTGTTATATTTGTGGTGAAAAAAAGACCGAAGAAACATTACTGATTTCGTCAAAAAGGTCTACCATGCCTATTTCGAAGCGAAACTATGCAACATCAATATACCATGAACTCCACAGGTCGTGTGTGTTGTGTGTGTGTGTAGATTTACGACGCTGGCGGGAGCAACAGAATCATACGGACGACTGCTGCTTCTGCTCTTTAAGGTTACTGGTTTCAACAAGAAAAACAAAAAGACTATTGAGTATCCGAACAACATTCGCTCAGCGATTCGTCCTGTTCCACATGGCCCGAATATACCTATAACCACAGCCTCTGCAGACATTAGATACGGACGGCAGTGATGAAATAGATACCGTGCAGGAGACGGATGATGCTGAATTTGAAGTAGGCATAGACGAGGGCCCTATTCTGTTCTCTTAGTCAGATCTAAATGATTTAGTCCGTGATCTGGGACCAGGGCCGTGCTGGGATACTAATGAGGGCGGTGGACAAGTCTACTAAAAGGGCGCCCATACAAACGGAAATAATATATATATATATATATATATATATATATATATATATATATATATATATATATATATATATATATATAGAGAGAGAGAGAGAGAGAGAGAGAGAGAGAGAGAGAGACTTTGAAAGAAAGTATGGATGCCATTTTATATCAAAATCACCACCAAATTTGTTTTAGTGTTAACGTAAATAGCTAACCTCGAATCGAAATCCTCTTTACTTCAGAAAAACTTTCTGGTTCCTGTAATAACATTTCTCTCAAGTAAAAAGAAGCTAAATGTATCAACAACTTAATATAGCACGCCTATGGACGCAGGAGGCTCATTGCCGCGTTTACAAAAGCTCTACATTGATTTCTGTCCTTAGAAAACTGAACCCAGTTTCTACTTTATATTTCAATCTCTGCGAGAACCATTTTAATATTGTTCTCCCATCTGCGCCTCGGTCTTCCTAACGGTCATTTTCCTATTTGGATTTTCAGTTACAGCTTCGAAAGCGTTTCTAATTTCTTCCATTCTGGCTACATAACCTGACCATTTGAGCCTCCTAGATTTGATGACCCTAACAATGTTAGGTAAACGGTATAAAATTATGCAGTTCCTCCTTATGAAGTTTCCGCCTTTCCCCATTCCCGTTCATTTTGGAGTTCGAATATTGGTTTAAGAATCTTGTTTTCAAATACTTTCAGTCTGCGATTTTCCCTCCGAGTCAGTGACCATGTTTCGCAACCATACAGCACAACAGACATGATTATCCTAACTATATATAAAACTACATGAGCTGACATAAATTATTGAGCACTTCCTGTAGGGCTACAATGATTAAATTTGGCATGATTGTATCTTTCCGGAACTAACCCACAGGAAAATTGTCAAAAGTGAATATTTATAATTTTTAGGGGGTCTAAAGAGGGGATGAAAAATTTCCCAATGTTATTTAAATGGACCTTTTTTTGGACTTATAATCTCATGTTTTCGGTACTTAGAATTGGAATAGAAACTTTGTGACAATTACGCTCACACACTTAATTAATTGTTCATATATTCAAATTAAAACATCTTTATATGTAAATTCAATTTATTTTAAAAAAGTCAAGGAAAATTTTATTTTGTTTCATTTAGCAGCCAAGCGAACCTCTTTCATTTGTCCCAGGTAAAGAAGTTTCTCTGCTTTTCAGAAAAAAAAACATAAGACGGTAACCGCACTAATAGACCACCCATTTTTCTACCTCGCCAGTAAACGGTAATGGAATTTGCTATTGTTACTCCAGCCATACTGTCGCACTACCAAAGTACCTCCATATCGCAAATATCACGTCACAGACACACAGGAACCAAAATTTTTTATCTACAATCTTCGCAAGTGCTTCTGAAACTCTTTAACATCACGTACTAGCCCAGAAGAGACGCTAGAGACCCAAGCCAAATTATCAACCGATTTTTGGGAAATGGTGTCACGAACTTAAAGCGGCGAATCAGAATCCGAAATTCAAAATTCACAAAGAGGAGAATGAAGCGTCTATTTTTTTAAAAAAATAAAGAAAGCTGGGAGAACGCCCACACGGAAGAGAGGTTACTCTAAGTCGACACTTCATCGTGAAAACATCACCAACACGCGATTCATAAGCGTACGTCAACTCATATGTACATATATATATATATATATATTTAAGTGTTTAAATTTCAGAAAAATGGCTAGCTAGACACCCGTTAGCAGCCAGTTACTTAAACCACGCGTTATCCACAGCAACTTCGTCGTTACAAGATTATTTATACAAATATTTAAAACATCGACAGATAGACATAATTCTTATCATCTTACGGTAACGCTACATAAATGGTGATGTTGAAGTGAGTCTGTGATTCTATATACGTTGATTTCCCGCATAAAGTGCAAAGACAGGAAAAGTAGTGCGATGTATGGCGGATATATATATAAACTGTGCGAGTGAAATTTAAGTGCAGATGGATTTGATAAGTGACGCATCGTTGCATTTCAACAACATGGAGATGAAGGACGGAGACACGGGTTCGATCCCCGATACTCGAGACAGATGCCTTGCCACAGGAAGACCCAGACGCTTCAGACAAACGAGGACCTCTTCTCCGGGAGTTGAATCCAGAGGACAGCGGGGTCTGAGAAGGGACATTAGGAAGCATTGTGACGGTCAGTTAAGTACAGTGCAGTTTTCTTCTGAAGTGTGGAAATATAAGCGGAAAGACTTATTAAGGTAGGACAAAGTATTCTGTTATTTTCTTTATTGAAGAAGGACTATGGCCAATATTTCCGTGATTCGTGATCTCCATACTCACCTTTTCCTAGAAACTTCGGGACATTGTTTATTCATACGGAACTGTCCGTAAACATTTAGAGCATTTTTTTTCTTTCTTTTTAAAAGAAGTAAACAAATAGCCTAATGCCTTGGTTGCATTTCCAAAATTAATTCACTGATATAGGAACTGTTAATTTCATTCTTGAATAAGTACCATAAAATTTTTGATTATTTTACTAGTGAAATTTGTATACATTGATTTGATCTTCAATCATGCATTTATTTGTAATCGTAATGTGTCAATATTTAGATCCTTGAAGCCGTCATTATAATCATTTATATGCAATCCAGTATTTATTTATATCAAGTATGAATTATTTCTCTTTTAAACATAAATCGCGTTTAAGATGTGTGAATGTAATGTAATTTCTGTTTTGAGTAAACTATGATTTAGCGTCAAAGTCTAGTTTTTCAAATTTTGACATTTGTATAGGTTGTGTTAGGGAAATATGTGTCAGAGCGGTAAACAGGCTTAATATGATTTTATTGTAACTTGTCAATTTTTATTATACTCATTCTTAAAAGAAACAATCAATATAAAGCTTCCAAAGACGTGCTATGTTGAGTAAGTTTCAGACAAATAAGTGTAAATACTCTTATCTCGTAATATCGTTAGAGTCTCATAAATAAGGAAAACAACTTAAGATACTCGAGTAAATCCCTTCGGAGGTACCTATCTGAGCAACGAACGCAGATAGGGTCCATAGCTATGGAGAAACGTGTATTCGCAAAATAAGGAATCAGTGAGAAAATCAGAGAGTGTCGACAATATAATTATTTTGATCAATTGGCCAAACTATAATAATGGTAGTACTATATATATATATATTTCTGTGTAGTGTACTTGAAGATGAAATATTTGTGTAGTTAGTGTTGTGTAACGATTTTTATTGTGAATTGTATTATTTACCAACTGATATAGTATGTGTACAAAGCTATGTTTTGTTTATGCAAATCTTTTAATATTGAAAATTCATTAGAGTTCATTAGAAACAGTGCACTAAATTTTCTCAAAAGCATACTATCGCTTCTAAACTATTTCTCCAGTAAGTCTTGCAAGCAACCTAAACCATTAATTCTTTCATTCCGCAATCCGATTCTTAAACTTATTTCCATTTCTTTTATTAATAAAAAGAGGTAGTAACTGTGGGCGAATTACTTAATAGTCGGTTATGTCTGGGAGGAAAACAATAAATCATTTTGCTAATTAATATTCAGTTTAATAGAAATTTTTGTTTGTATAACTACGTCATGGTAATTATAAAGAATCGAATATTGTCAGTTTAGTTGAGTAGAAATAGATTGTTGCTAAATTTTACAGTCAAGATTGAATAATTTGAATATTACGTTGTACAGTGAAGAATGTGTTAAGAGAAATCATATTATTTGGTCAAAACAGTCAAAAGTCTGATTCATTTTCCGTAAAGTCAATTAATTCATTTTTTTTTTTGTAAATCCAAATTAACTTTCTTGTTGATTTTTGTAGATATCACCTTATTTCTCGTTAAATTTATTAAAAGTCTATTTGACGTTAGAACCAAAGCAGTTATGTGGTTATCATTTCAAAGATATGCCTATTTCTTTAACCGTTATTAGCATACCTAGAAGAACAGAAAAAGTTGAAGCACGGTTACATTGACCATCAGAAATTTTTATCTAAATTAACTCATTTAAAAAAAAAAAAAAAACTTTAAATTAAACTTTCCTTGTTTGTTGCTTTTTAACTATTTTTGCTATCTCCACACACTTCGGTGACAGAGTGATAGTCAGTGTAGCCAACTGAACAAGCCATTAGCGAAAAATCTTTCTTTCAGCTTTGCAGCTTGTGAGATTTTTGCTCCGCATGTTTAAATCACTTAACTATTAACTACGCACCTGTTTTCCTAGCGCCTTGGAGACACCGTTATGGGGAAAACAGGATCGATTAGACATTAGGTCATCTTTCGTTGTATATATATCATTTTTTTTTAATTCCAAACCATCTTAGCAAAACTGTATTTTTACCTTGGAGAACTGAAGTTCGAGCCCCGTGGAGTCAACTTCAATTCTCCAAACTCTCATTCATTTTTTTTAAATGTTATTTGTGTAATAGGCAGATGAGTTGCCACTCATCAATACCATTCACTTTTCAAGTACCAGGTCAGGTATTCATTTTTCTGATGCATATTAGGCTCATCCGTGAGTGCCTTAATTATTCATTCTAGTGCAGATTAAATATGCAAATTAGAGATAAGGAATCGAATTCCGAAAACAATACGTTTCATATTCCTCGTCGCCCGAATACGTAAGATCTGCTTATTCGTAATATCACGCAGTAATTCTATTTGGCAGCCCGAGCAGAAATTTTCCTTTAATTATTAGTTATTTTCAATCGTTGCAAAACTTAACGCCCGAGACAATAACATTATCACTACAAAACTTGGCTTCCAATACAGGAACCCCAGTGTTACAAGAAATGGCTTCCCGAACAGGAACCCGAATGCGTAGTTAATCTTATTTGAAGGACCAACATGCGTAGTTAATTTTATTTCAGGACCGAAAAGCGTAGTAAGCGTTAAAAAAAAAAAAAAAAAAGTAGGAAATTTAGTTTGGAGAAGCATACATAGTAAATTTCGAACAGCGAACGAAAACAGTAATCAAGTCTATTACGTAATACTAAAATTAAGAATGGGAAGCGTGATAGGAAATTAGGTAACTTTGTATTCAAAGAATCATTATTTCGAGATTACCCGTAGGGAACGATTAAGCGTTCTACTCCCCCTCGCAACCAATTTTATTTCATTTCAGCACATGCGTAAATAATAATAATAATAATAATAATAATAATTGTTCTTACCTCATGTTTGTTTGTTGGTTTGTGTGATTGGAAGAGAAAAGAGATACACCATTTTCTTTGTTAAAAAAAAAAGAAGAAAAGAAGGAAAGAAGAAAACAAAAAGGTAATGCACCAGGTAAGCGATTAATATAAGTGAACATGCAAATTTTTGGCATATTGATGCATAAATTTAGCTAAGTTTGTTTCTAGTGAATAACATTAGTATTAATATAATTATATAGTCATATATATATATATATATATATGTTTAGAATAGGTTAGATTTAATACTTTTATTTACACGTGCATTTTATTACTTAAATATTATTGTGTTTTAGATATTTTATCTGTTAATTAATACACTATTTGTATATGCACATGAATATACATGTGAACAAAAAAAAAAAAAAAAAAAAAAAAAAAAAGAATGAACTAAGTTGTTGTGGAAAACGTGTGGTGATAAAGTAGCTTGGCATGCTACATTGATGAAATAGTAATATTTTTGCGTATTAAGGTGAACTTAGAGTACGAAATTTAGAGTGATTGACAGCATAGGTCAGATAATTAGAATTAATTTTAGACAAATTTTAATAAGAATCATTCTGACAATCCAGTTATTTAAGTCTACTTGCAGATGCCACAGTTGAGGCCATCTACCTTGAGGCAACGACCAAGAAACAGAATGTCTGCCATGGAAGAAACACAACGTTGTCGCACGTGTGGACGTGACCTATGGGAACAGGATTTGGATCCCACGGATGAGGCTCGAAATTGTCCTGAATGTGGTGACCAGAGGAATACAAGTCCAGTTATGGAAAATGATGTCACTCAAGGAAGTAGAGACAACATTCAACAGCATCACAGGCCGAACAGCACTAATGGCGATTTTCAGGAATCTCTTCTATCAGCGTTACATGAGTTCATGAGACAACAAAAAGAAGAAAACAAGAAAAACGAAGAATTTAGAGAAGAACAGAGGAAGAAAAACGAAGAATTTAGAGAAGAACAGAGGAAGAATATAGAAGAACAGAGGAAGAATATAGAAGAACAGAACAAGAAAAACGAAGAATTCAGAGAAGAACAAGATAAAAAACTTGACAAGCTCATGGAAAAACAAGACCATTTGGCAGAAGACCTCTCGAGGAAACTACAGGAGCAAGCCAGGAGGCTGGACGAACACGAGAAGTCGAACAAGGAAGCGCTGGAGGACTTCAAGCGCACCATCTCCCAAAGTCTGGAGGAACAGAGAGAGCGGCAGCACAGGCAGTTGCAGGAGACAGAAGAACGTCTCACGGCACAAGCTGGCCAAATGGAAGAGAGGATGGTCAGGCAAATGGAGGAAAGGCAGGAACAGGTCCTAGAAGATATGCAGCGCATGCGGATGGACTTGGAGACGCAGACCCAAGCACAAAGGATAGAGCTGCAGACAAGGATGGAGAATATTGAACATTCCATGACTGTACGACAAGAGGAGCTAATAGAGAGCCTCACTAATCAGAGCACCAGGATTGAGGAACTCCGGCAAATCCAAGAGGTCGAACGGGAGAAAGCAGGAGCTATTCAGCAGACGGTGGACCAACTGACAGCATCCCTAACGGAGAAGATGTCCGAGTTGGTAGAAAGGAGAGTTGGGGAAGCAGTAAGAAACATACCTCAACCCGCCTTCTCAGAACCCCCTCGAAGGACTCCAACGCCTCCGGTTTCAAATCCAATTTTAGAAGACCTCAGTCAAGGGAATCAGGAGAGTGGAAGATCTGTGGACTCTCACGTTAGCTGCAGAAGTTTTCTTCGAGCTCCTAAAATAGATGAATTGCCATCGTTTGACCCGGATACGGATGTGGGACTGCCATCAACCTTCTTTGAGCGGTTGTTGGATGACTGCAGGCTATACGGAATAGCGCAGGAAGAACTTCTCCACATAATTCCACGTATCCTACGTGGAGCAGCAAAGATGTGGATAGACAATCACATCCAACAGTTCAGAACTTTTGAAGACTTCCGTCGTGCCTTTCTGAGGAATTTCCAAAGCGAAGCCATTATTCAGCGAAAGCTCACTCGCCTCAGAAACACACGCTATAGGGCTGATTCACGTAAGTCCCTGCGTGAATTCTTTTGGGAGCAAGTCAAGGCGTTCCGGGAACTAAGTCCTTCTATGTCAGAAGCGGAAGTTCTCTCAAACGTGAAGAACATGTTACCGTTACGTATCCAAAGGCAGCTCATCGGAGTTCAGCTGGAGGACACGGAGCAACTGTCAATGATCCTCTGGGACAGCGAAGAGCTGGACAGGATAGAGAGTTTCCAGAGAGACCGAAATGCCCAAAGGAATAACAGGGGTACGACAGGCCAACGGAGAGTACAGCATGTGCGTAGGCAGTCAACGGAGGAAACCGTATATAGGGACTCCGGAAATAGAAGACAACGGAACCATCCTTATCGAAGAGAGGACAATCGATTGCGCAACACTCACCAGCCATCACAGCGGACAGATGAAGACAGTTCCGGCAGCGAGAGAAGTACAGGAGCACCGACAAGAGGTCACGCGCAGCGCCGTTTCCGCCGCAATCAAAGAAACAGAGGAGACAGGCCAAGAACTGAAGAGAGACAAGTCCGACAAGTGACCACGCATCGAGGGAACAGCTCGGAGCGAAGAGGTCACACGAGAGGAAACAATCGTGGGTCACGAGGGAGAGGTAGCAGTACACCAGACAGCATCAATGCTACCAACCCACTGGTCCTGCAGGCAGAGCAGCAGCAGGAAAACTAGAACTTGACCGCCAACGGTCCAGGGTTCGGGTTGACGGTCAGTCTCAGTCTGCTAGAAAGGAACCCAATAAAGTAGTTGACACCGATGTGGAAGGAAATGAAACAGCAGTGAAGATAAGAATTAATGCAGAAGGCAGATGTTGCACAGAGACTAATCAAAGAAACGTTGTAGAGCAAACACAAAAGAATACTGAGCCTCAGAAGATGAATGTGCATGTCTCTGCCACTTGGCTTACCTCTGATGATAATGAGAATGAACAAGAGGAAGATGAAACACAACGATATCAAACACCTAGGATAGAAGTCGTTATAAACCAACATACCTTCGAGGCAATTCTGGATACGGGCAGTGAAGCTACGTTGATTACGGAGTCTACTTGGAAAAAGATATCGGCAGATGTTCGCAACCCGACATTGCGACAAGCACAGGAGATCAGATTAGTGGATTTCACGGGGAGGTGTCAATCCAGAGCAATCGGTCGTGCAGTAATACCGATTGAGCTCTCGGAGATGGAGATTGCGTTGGAAGTATTGGTAGTTAAACGACTCAACGCACCCATTCTCCTGGGCGTGGACTTTCTGTACCGTGTACGCGCCGAGCTAGATTTCAATCGCTGTGAGCTGCGAGCGGATGCAGAACCCGCCAACATAATCCGCAAATTCCTACCTATGTCAAGAATGGAAGAGGAACTTTGCGTAGAGAAAGATCTTCAAATTTCAAATGTAACCAAAGACGAATTAATGCAAGAGATTGAAGAAAAAGTGCGTGCAGCCAACTTACCCTCGCACATTGAGGCACAACAACTTCAAGATATCCTTCGTAATCACTGCTCAGTATTTTCTGATCGTCCAGGACGCTGTAGGGTGTATCAACATGATATTGTTGTTGAAACAGAGGAGGCCATAGTTTCCAAGATATATCCGGTTGCATTAGCACACAGAGATGAAGTGCGTACGCAACTTAAGCAAATGCTTGAATGGGACATTATTAGGCCTTCAAAATCCTGTCATTTGAATCCACTGCTGGTTGTACCTAAAAGTGATAAAACTCTACGTCTATGTGTTGACTTTAGATCCCTAAATAGGCATACCAAGGTGTTACAGACACGACCTCTGGAAATTCAGGAGATACTGCAGAGATTCCACGGTGTGAAGCATTTTGCAAGAATAGATATGAACTGTTCTTTCTGGCAGCTAGAACTGACTGAACGCTCGAAACCCTATACCGCCTTCCCATTTGAAAACAAATTGTATGAATTTCAAGTCATGCCATTTGGACTTTGCAATGGGACTCAATCCTTTACGAATGCGATGAACTTGGTATTAGGGGATGAGGTTCAGGACTTCACCATTTGTTATGTGGACGACCTCCTAATCTTTTCTAGATCGATGGAGGAACACCTGCAGCACATCGACACCGTTTTGGCACTTATCAGCAAAGCAGGAATGACGGTGAAATTGAAAAAGTCGGAGTTCGGATTAAAAGAAGTTAAATTTTTGGGACACGTGATTTCACCAACCGGTATTGTAAAAGATAAATCGAAAGTAGAAGTCATATTGAACCTGGAGCCGCCTCGCACAATAAAACAAGTGAGAAGATTTCTTGGCATCTTAGGATATCACCGCTCATACATACCAAACTTCTCGCAAGTGGCGCAACCTCTCTTTGAGTTGCTGCAAAAGAGTCGAAGATGGAAGTGGACTCAAGCACACCAGAAAAGTTTCGAAGACTTAAAGAGGGCTATCGCGGAGGATGTGATGCTGTACCATCCCAACTTCCAGGAACCCTTTTACGTGCAGTGTGATGCATGTTTGTCAGGCCTGGGAGGCTGTTTGTACCAGAAACAAGGGGATGAAAGGCGAGTGATCCAATACGCCAGCCGAAGTTTAAGAGGAGCAGAGAAGAATTACGCCATCAATGAGCTGGAATGTCTTGCCATTCTTTGGTGCATACAGAAATTTCGCATCTACCTCCTTGGTCGGCGCTTCACTGTGATCACTGATCACAAAAACCTGCAATGGCTGCACCGCAGCAAGAACTGGAACAGTAGGTTGACCCGCTGGAGTGTACAGCTGCAGGATTACGCTTTTGATGTAGAGTACTGCAAAGGCAAGGATAACACAGTTGCAGACTCCTTGTCACGCTATTACGAGGAAGGCCCTGCAAACACTTTCAGCGTGAATACTGTGAAGCAGCAGACCTTGGTACTTGCAGTCACCAAAGAAGAGCTTGCGAGACAGCAGAGAGAGGATCCTCAGTGGCAGGATATAATTGACTTCCTAATAAAAGGCGATACTACGGATGGGAGCACCAGGAATCGGAATTGGAGTCAAAGCTATTGCTTAGCTGACCAAGTTCTATGCCTCAAGAACTTTCATGCTCCAGAGATGCTGACAATCTGTCTTCCGAAGACACTTCAAGACAAGGCACTCCAAGACATCCATGACAACGGCGGACACTTTGGCTTTTACAAGTCGTGGAAGGCCCTGAGCCAATCTTACTTCTGGAAAGGAATGAGGCGAGACTTGAAGAAATGGATAGCCGATTGTGAAGTGTGTGCTCGATCCAAAGTGGACAGACATCCCCCTCAGCGAACAGTAACCTCTTACCACGCAGAGCGACCCAGAGATATTTACTATGTCGATCTTGTAGGACCAATGACACGAACACCCACGGGAGAAAAGTATATCCTCACCGTGATGGATGGATGCACGAGGTATCTCGTAGCCATTCCCTTGAGGAATAGTTCGGCTAACCTAGTCCTCAAGTATCTCAGCCGTTACGTTCTACCCATCATTGGGGTACCAAATGCCATATTGAGTGACCAAGGACCACAATTTACCTGCTCAAGATGGAAGGAAGAAATGGAGAGACACAACATCAAGGTCTTGTACGCACCTCCATACCATCCGAAGTCGAACCTGGTGGAGAGAACACACGCTGAACTTCACCGACTATTCAGAGTATTCTGTGCCAAAAATCACACTTCTTGGGCAGAACATCTACCAAGCATTGTCATCCTCGTAAATCATGCGGTGACAGAATCCCTCTCTTATACTCCAGCGGAATTATTTCTAGGAGCAGTGCGAAGAAATCCCATCTTGGAGCATTTTGGTATTCCGAGGGAAGAACGAGAGACCTGGGAGGACAAGCTGTTCTATGCATCCCGTAGGAACATCACCTTGAAAAGGCGAAGAAATGAAAAACTCACCACTAAAGGTCCGGTGGTAACACCTGGGGACTTAGTGTTCCTGAAAGCGCACAGGTTAAGTGCTGCTGCAGACCAGACCGTGCGGAAGTTTTTCGATCTTTACCAGGGTCCGTATTATGTGAAGCAGAAGGTTGGAGCTAATACCTTCGCCATTATTGACTGTAGTACAGGAAAAGAATTGGTCCCACAACATTTGGAGAATCTCAAGACGTGGAAATGCTCAGAAGAGAGAAAGGAAGAATGGATCCAACGCATGAATGAGAGACTCTCACCCGGAGCATCCAGTAGCCAGAAGTAATCTTCAAACATGACATTGAGATTATCTCTCTCAGCGTGCACGAAATTTTAACATTAGGGTTCGGATTTTTTGTGAATATTTAAATTTTCTTCTTCAACATAGATTAGGGTTAGGACTTTCATGTATTTGTACTTTCTGTCAGAATTTGAACTTTTATATTTATCAAATGTTACTTCTCCTTAGATGCAGCCGTGCTTCACTCTGTTGCAGCACTTGCTACATCTTGGGAGGGGGGTATTGTGACAATTACGCTCACACACTTAATTAATTGTTCATATATTCAAATTAAAACATCTTTATATGTAAATTCAATTTATTTTAAAAAAGTCAAGGAAAATTTTATTTTGTTTCATTTAGCAGCCAAGCGAACCTCTTTCATTTGTCCCAGGTAAAGAAGTTTCTCTGCTTTTCAGAAAAAAAACATAAGACGGTAACCGCACTAATAGACCACCCATTTTTCTACCTCGCCAGTAAACGGTAATGGAATTTGCTATTGTTACTCCAGCCATACTGTCGCACTACCAAAGTACCTCCATATCGCAAATATCACGTCACAGACACACAGGAACCAAAATTTTTTATCTACAATCTTCGCAAGTGCTTCTGAAACTCTTTAACATCACGTACTAGCCCAGAAGAGACGCTAGAGACCCAAGCCAAATTATCAACCGATTTTTGGGAAATGGTGTCACGAACTTAAAGCGGCGAATCAGAATCCGAAATTCAAAATTCACAAAGAGGAGAATGAAGCGTCTATTTTTTTAAAAAAATAAAGAAAGCTGGGAGAACGCCCACACGGAAGAGAGGTTACTCTAAGTCGACACTTCATCGTGAAAACATCACCAACACGCGATTCATAAGCGTACGTCAACTCATATGTACATATATATATATATATATATATATATATATTTAAGTGTTTAAATTTCAGAAAAATGGCTAGCTAGACACCCGTTAGCAGCCAGTTACTTAAACCACGCGTTATCCACAGCAACTTCGTCGTTACAAGATTATTTATACAAATATTTAAAACATCGACAGATAGACATAATTCTTATCATCTTACGGTAACGCTACATAAATGGTGATGTTGAAGTGAGTCTGTGATTCTATATACGTTGATTTCCCGCATAAAGTGCAAAGACAGGAAAAGTAGTGCGATGTATGGCGGATATATATATAAACTGTGCGAGTGAAATTTAAGTGCAGATGGATTTGATAAGTGACGCATCGTTGCATTTCAACAACATGGAGATGAAGGACGGAGACACGGGTTCGATCCCCGATACTCGAGACAGATGCCTTGCCACAGGAAGACCCAGACGCTTCAGACAAACGAGGACCTCTTCTCCGGGAGTTGAATCCAGAGGACAGCGGGGTCTGAGAAGGGACATTAGGAAGCATTGTGACGGTCAGTTAAGTACAGTGCAGTTTTCTTCTGAAGTGTGGAAATATAAGCGGAAAGACTTATTAAGGTAGGACAAAGTATTCTGTTATTTTCTTTATTGAAGAAGGACTATGGCCAATATTTCCGTGATTCGTGATCTCCATACTCACCTTTTCCTAGAAACTTCGGGACATTGTTTATTCATACGGAACTGTCCGTAAACATTTAGAGCATTTTTTTTCTTTCTTTTTAAAAGAAGTAAACAAATAGCCTAATGCCTTGGTTGCATTTCCAAAATTAATTCACTGATATAGGAACTGTTAATTTCATTCTTGAATAAGTACCATAAAATTTTTGATTATTTTACTAGTGAAATTTGTATACATTGATTTGATCTTCAATCATGCATTTATTTGTAATCGTAATGTGTCAATATTTAGATCCTTGAAGCCGTCATTATAATCATTTATATGCAATCCAGTATTTATTTATATCAAGTATGAATTATTTCTCTTTTAAACATAAATCGCGTTTAAGATGTGTGAATGTAATGTAATTTCTGTTTTGAGTAAACTATGATTTAGCGTCAAAGTCTAGTTTTTCAAATTTTGACATTTGTATAGGTTGTGTTAGGGAAATATGTGTCAGAGCGGTAAACAGGCTTAATATGATTTTATTGTAACTTGTCAATTTTTATTATACTCATTCTTAAAAGAAACAATCAATATAAAGCTTCCAAAGACGTGCTATGTTGAGTAAGTTTCAGACAAATAAGTGTAAATACTCTTATCTCGTAATATCGTTAGAGTCTCATAAATAAGGAAAACAACTTAAGATACTCGAGTAAATCCCTTCGGAGGTACCTATCTGAGCAACGAACGCAGATAGGGTCCATAGCTATGGAGAAACGTGTATTCGCAAAATAAGGAATCAGTGAGAAAATCAGAGAGTGTCGACAATATAATTATTTTGATCAATTGGCCAAACTATAATAATGGTAGTACTATATATATATATATTTCTGTGTAGTGTACTTGAAGATGAAATATTTGTGTAGTTAGTGTTGTGTAACGATTTTTATTGTGAATTGTATTATTTACCAACTGATATAGTATGTGTACAAAGCTATGTTTTGTTTATGCAAATCTTTTAATATTGAAAATTCATTAGAGTTCATTAGAAACAGTGCACTAAATTTTCTCAAAAGCATACTATCGCTTCTAAACTATTTCTCCAGTAAGTCTTGCAAGCAACCTAAACCATTAATTCTTTCATTCCGCAATCCGATTCTTAAACTTATTTCCATTTCTTTTATTAATAAAAAGAGGTAGTAACTGTGGGCGAATTACTTAATAGTCGGTTATGTCTGGGAGGAAAACAATAAATCATTTTGCTAATTAATATTCAGTTTAATAGAAATTTTTGTTTGTATAACTACGTCATGGTAATTATAAAGAATCGAATATTGTCAGTTTAGTTGAGTAGAAATAGATTGTTGCTAAATTTTACAGTCAAGATTGAATAATTTGAATATTACGTTGTACAGTGAAGAATGTGTTAAGAGAAATCATATTATTTGGTCAAAACAGTCAAAAGTCTGATTCATTTTCCGTAAAGTCAATTAATTCATTTTTTTTTGTAAATCCAAATTAACTTTCTTGTTGATTTTTGTAGATATCACCTTATTTCTCGTTAAATTTATTAAAAGTCTATTTGACGTTAGAACCAAAGCAGTTATGTGGTTATCATTTCAAAGATATGCCTATTTCTTTAACCGTTATTAGCATACCTAGAAGAACAGAAAAAGTTGAAGCACGGTTACATTGACCATCAGAAATTTTTATCTAAATTAACTCATTTAAAAAAAAAAAAAAAAAACTTTAAATTAAACTTTCCTTGTTTGTTGCTTTTTAACTATTTTTGCTATCTCCACACACTTCGGTGACAGAGTGATAGTCAGTGTAGCCAACTGAACAAGCCATTAGCGAAAAATCTTTCTTTCAGCTTTGCAGCTTGTGAGATTTTTGCTCCGCATGTTTAAATCACTTAACTATTAACTACGCACCTGTTTTCCTAGCGCCTTGGAGACACCGTTATGGGGAAAACAGGATCGATTAGACATTAGGTCATCTTTCGTTGTATATATATCATTTTATTTTAATTCCAAACCATCTTAGCAAAACTGTATTTTTACCTTGGAGAACTGAAGTTCGAGCCCCGTGGAGTCAACTTCAATTCTCCAAACTCTCATTCATTTTTTTTAAATGTTATTTGTGTAATAGGCAGATGAGTTGCCACTCATCAATACCATTCACTTTTCAAGTACAAGGTCAGGTATTCATTTTTCTGATGCATATTAGGCTCATCCGTGAGTGCCTTAATTATTCATTCTAGTGCAGATTAAATATGCAAATTAGAGATAAGGAATCGAATTCCGAAAACAATACGTTTCATATTCCTCGTCGCCCGAATACGTAAGATCTGCTTATTCGTAATATCACGCAGTAATTCTATTTGGCAGCCCGAGCAGAAATTTTCCTTTAATTATTAGTTATTTTCAATCGTTGCAAAACTTAACGCCCGAGACAATAACATTATCACTACAAAACTTGGCTTCCAATACAGGAACCCCAGTGTTACAACTTGATATTCGGTATGCTGACACATTTTTGTTAGCACTACCTAAGTAAATCAGTACAAGTAAAAAATTCCGAACTTAGAGTAGTTTTATAGGGAACTGAAAAATCTTTCCCATGTTATTTATATGGGACACCTTTTACACCCTCAAATTATTGAGCACTTCCTACAGGGCTACAATGATTAAATTTGACATGACTATAGCTTTTCGGGACAAACCCACAGGAAAATTGCCAAAAGTGAATATTTTTAATTTTTAGGGGGTCTAAAGAGGGGATGAAGAATTTCCCCATATTATTTAAATGAGACTTTTTCTGGACCTATAATCTCATGTTTTAGGTACTTGGAATTGGAATAAAAACTTCAAATTCGGTATGCTTGTATGTTTTCGTTAGCTTTACCTAAATGAATCATCAGAAATGAAAATTTCTAAACGTAAAGTGGTTTCATGGGGAACTGAAAAATATTTCCAATGTTATTTATATGGAACGTCTTCTATACCCCAAAATGTTTAGGCACTTCCGGCAATTTTAGAATGATGAAATTTGGCATGATTGTAGCCTTCCAGGAATAACAGACAGAAAAATTGCCAAAAGTAAACAATTCCAACTTTAGAGTGGTTTAATAGGGAACTGAAAAATCTTTCCCATGTTATTTATATGGGACACCTTTTACACCCTCAAATTATTGAGCTCTTCCTGCAGGACTACAATGAATAAATTTGATATGATTATAGTTTTTCGCGACAAACCCACAGGAAAATTGCCAAAAGTGAATATTTTTAATTTTTAGGGGGTCTAAAGAGGGGATGAAGAATTTCCCCATGTTATTTAAATGAGAACTTTTCTGGACATATAATCTCATGTTTTAGGTACTTAGAATTGGAATAAAAACTTCAAATTCGGAATGCTTGTACGTTTTTGTTAGCTTTACCTAAGTGAATCATCAGAAATGAAAATTTCTAACCGTAAAGTGGTTTCATGGGGAACTGAAAAATCTTTCCAATGTTATTTATATGGGACGTCTTCTATACCCCAAAATGTTTAGGCACTTCTGGCAAAAATAGAATGATGAAATTTGGCATGATTGTAGCCTTCCAGGACTAACCGACAGAAAAATTGCCAAAAGTAAACAATTCCAACTTTAGAGTGGTTTTATAGGGAACTGAAAAATCTTTCCAATGTTATTTATATGGGACACCTTTTACATCCTCAAATTATTGAGCACTTCCTGAAGGGCTACAATGATTAAATTTGACATGATTATATCTTTTCGGGACAAACCCACAGGAAAATTGCCAAAAGTGAATATTTTTAATTTTTATGGGGTCTAGAGAGGGGATGAAGAATTTCCCCATGTTATTAAAATGAGACTTTTTTTGGACCTATAATCTCATGTTTTAGGTATTTAGAATTGGAATAAAAACTTCAAATTCGGTATGATTGTACGTTTTCGTTAGCTTTACCTAAGTGAATTATCAGAAATGAAAATTTCTAACCGTAAAGTGGTTTCATGGGGAACTGAAAAATCTTTCCAATGTTATTTATATGGGACGTCTTCTGAGTGACGTATTCGCTCACGGCCAACTGTACGTCGCACTTGGACGTGTCCGATCAAGGGATTCAGTTGTATTACTGGTTCAGTGTAAAATAATAATTGAAGAAACCGCTTTTGTAAAGAATGTTGTATACCCACAACTTCTACGATAGTTCCTTTTAGTGAGTGATAGCTATGGAATTACCCAGGGAACAACATCATTGGACTTTCATTTCGGAGTATGATACATGTCTGCTGGAAAAATTCCTTTTCGCTTATACTTGATGGTAACATAAGAGTCTACGCAAAAAGAAATCCCTTTAAGCTTCTTTATGGAGAATGCTTGGTGCCTGTCCAAATACAAATCATATTGAACTTCATTTTTACACTATGGTACGAACCTTCCCAGACACAAATACCGCTTACGTTCCAATTTTTTTTAGTATACGAAAGACATGACGAAGCAAAAGCTTTCATTCAAAGGGGTATGCGTGTAGCAGGATACCACAGGGGTGGTGTGGAAATACTACAAAGTTACAAGAAAAAGAATCGACCTTTGTCTTACAAATATGCAAGAGTTATGGTCGAAAAAAAATCCCAGATTTCTTTTTTGAAAATTATAAATAAGAAAAAAAAATGAGACTCCAACATCATTATTCATTATATAATAAGTCGATAAATTGTGGTTGACAAAACAAAGGTTGCTATAAAAAAAATAAGCTGTGAGTTATTAAGCAGAGTATTAAAGAGCAAAGGATGGTAAATATGAGATCTGGGGATGTTGGGCCGATTGAAGGAAACATTAAGAATAAATGCAGGAACATATGACATGCGACGCCGTAGGCCGAGCAAATACGGGGGTCTGGGGGCGAAGCCCCCAGCTGGCCAGAGGCTAGTCATTTTATATTTTGAGCTACAAATTCCTCAACAGAATTAGCGACAACAAAAGATTTTCAACTGAATAATAGCACGAGACCCTTGCTTTCAGTTGGCATCAATTTTTTTTAATGATTATGGTTTTGGTGTGTTAATAATGATCCTAAATATTTCAAAGTATCCACTTTGTCGAAAGAAAATATTATTTGGTATTTTAACGCATCCATAAAATGCAGTATTAAGATCCCGAAAAACTTCAATTTATTTAGTTTTCTTTGCATTTACTTTTAAGCCTATATCCCTGCAAACATTAATTAAGATTTCTGCATTCCTTTCTATTGTTCTATCATTCCCTATTAAATTTACATCAGCAGCATACGCCATAACCTGGCAAATACAATTCAGCTGTAGTACCTGATTGCTGTCTTTGATTTTCCTTATAGTGTTCTCCAGAACAAAGTTAAATAATTATGACGACAACGCATTTCCTTGTTTCAGGTCATTCTCAACGTGGAAGCTCGTGAACAAGAATTTCTCTACTCGAACCTTACTTCGGGATTCATTTAAACATATCTTAATTAATCTACCTTTTTCGGTATTGCAAATTCTGTAAGCATATTGTACAATATTTCCCTCCTACCAGAGTCTAAATCAACAATTAATGTGCCAGGATGTTGTATTCTCTCATTTCTTTTCAAGTATTAGTCGAATGGTAAATATCTGGTCGATAGTTGATCGATTTTACCTAAATCCGTTCTGATAATCTCCAATAATTTCATCTGCGTATGGAGTCAATCTTCCTAATACAATGTTTAAGAGGATTTATTGGATGTTGACAGAAGAGAAATGCCTCGATAATTATTAAATCTGTTTTGTTGCTTTTCTTCTGAGCTGAAACAATGATTGATTCTCTTCACTCTTGTGGTAATTCCTCCTTGTTCCAGATAATGAGAATGAGTTTGTGTATCTTGCTCTACAATTTTTCCCCTCCAGCTAAAATTAAGTCAACCAGAATTTCGTCTACACCCGGAGATGTGTGTTTATTTTATTTCTTTTTTTAAATAGCGATTTCTATTTCTGTCTGGTTAGGTTCTGGAATATACTGTTATGCTGCATGCATTTCACTTTCTCCACGTGCATTAGTTTCTGGCTACGTGTTAAGCAAATCGTGAAAGAAATCTTTCCATCTATTTAAGATGCTATCTGTATCAATGAGAACTGTTCCTTTAGGTTTCTTTAATATATAAGGACGAAGTTGATAGCCCTTCTTAAGTTTGTTGATGCATTTATATATGTCCCGAATGTTTTGTTTTCACTATTATCTTCAAGTTAATTAATTTTAACTTTCAAAAGTCTCGTTTCTTTGTTCTACAAGTTTTAGAAGTCTTCTGCCAGATGACAATGAAATTATATGCAGTTATTTCGTTCGGATTTTGTAGCCAACACAGTTTCTTCTGTTTTCTCTTGTCCGCTACTTTAGTACTTCCTGGTTGAACCATGGTTTGTTCCTACGTATTTCTGCGTCCTCCAATATTTATTTTGCTGAAATTTTAATGTTATCTCTAATTTCAACCAAGTGTCTTGAACACTAGTGCACTCCGAACCTTCTAAAACCGAGAATCTATTCGACACTTCAATCTGGCTCCCCTCTCACCTGACTCTCCTCTATTTTTTTTAAATACCGCTCCGTTTTCAGATATTGAATATTTCCTTTATTCCACGATAGTCTCTCTCTTACTATCACAATCAACTCCTCTGAACGACCGAACATCAGTTGTGCTAGGCTGTTCTTTTCTGTCTACTAAAACATGATCAGTTTGAATATGGGTTTTTCATCTGATGAGGTCCAAGTATATTTATGAATGTCGCGATGTTGGAATTTTGTAATCTTCACGATAAGGTTCATGGATATTGCACAGTTCACGAGTCTAACGCCGCTGTCAAAACCTTCCTTATGCAAACATTTATTTCCTATAATCGGTTTGAAAATACCCTCTGGCCCTACCTTCGCATTGGAACCGCCTAACAGAATTTTCATATGGTATTGCAGGAGATGATCAAATACCCGTTCTATTTTTTCGTAACAACTGTCTTTTTAAATCGCCATCCTTATTTTCTGTTGGGGCATGTGCATTTAAAACAATAATATTACACCACCGACTCTTAAGAGAAGTAAAAGAAAATCTATCATTAACAAATTCAACCTATGTAATTGCTGATATTACGTATTCGTTTGTGAACGGAAAGCCCTGTTTCTAGTTGGTAATTTTTAATTTGTTCCCCGTAAAAGAACGTAAAATTTCCCGACTTGACTTCTCCATTTCCTTCTCATATAACTTCCTGATATCCCATTAGGTCCAAACTCTATTTCTAAACTCATTTTTTACAAATTTTACCGCGGCTTTCCTATAGAGACTTGTTATATTTGATGTTCCAAATCTCATGTCGATTTTACTTTGCGGAGTTCGTGCCAAGTTATCAGTTCTGATCCGAGGATTCTGCGAACTTATCTGAAAAATCCTTTTTTTTTTTAATGGATGAGGTTGTTAGCCTCACACCAAATTCTCCAGCTGGATCATCACCCCTTGTCTGTCCGCAACTGCTTACTCAGTATATTCACAGCTAACCTCTATATCCCAGAGGCCTTCTTCTCGATCCACAACCTGAGGACGCGCCGTACCGTGCGACCACATTTTACGGAAATTAATACAGCTTTATTTCAGAACTACAACAGGTACTGATTATCCGAACACTGTTTTGAAACATACAGGAACAATCAATATGCTCGGATATATGGATGCATATTAAGACTGTGAAAGCTTCAATGAAGTAAAAATCGTAAATTAGAGACTAGTGTCAGTGTAGTATTATATAAATGCATCGTACGTTTGACTATCCGAACTATTCTTGATGTATCACATTGTTTCGTTTTATAGCTATATAACTTTCTGAAAGTATTTGAGAACAAGATCCTGAGACGAATATTCGGACCCAAGAGGAATGGGAATGGGGAATGGCGGAAACTTCATAACGAGGAACTACATAATTTATACGGTTTACCCAACATTGTTAGGGTCGTCAAGTCTGGAAGGCTTAGATGGGCAGGTCATGTAGCTTGGAAGAAGTAGAAACGCTTTCGAAGTCTTGATTGGAAGACCAATCGGAAAACTACCATTAGGAAAACCTAGGCGTAGATGGAAGGACAATATTAAGATGTCTCTCGCAGACATTGGAATACAAAGTAGAAACTGGATGCAGTTAGCTAAGGATAGAAGTCAGTGGAGAGCTTTTGTGAACGGGCATTGAACCTCCGGGTTCCATAAGCCATAGAGTAAGTGAGTTAGTTAGATTATACTCTTTACCTGTTCTCTGCCAATAGCAACTGTATGAATTTATAATACAAAACTGAAATACAGAAGAATAAAATTTTTAAAAATGTCATATTTCGCAGGCATCTTATGTAAAGGGCGCCTTGTATTCTTCACAGGTTCTGTACTACCAGTCAGTATTTCAATTTATTAAACAAAGCTGTTATACAGGATAACTAAAACCACTTATCTATAATGTGACGTTTCGTAGGACGCCTTATGTAAAGGGCGCACTGTACCTTTCACGGTTTCTTCGCCAACAGTAACTATGTGTATTTATTGTACGGAACTGTGCTATACAGAAGAGTAAATAACATCGTTCATCTTTGATGTGGTCTCAGAAGGGCGCCTAATGTAAAGAGCGCCCTGCACCTTTCACGGGTTCTTTACCAATAAAACTGTAAGAATTTATTACTAAAAACTTGTACCTTTATTTATACTGTGATATTTCGGAGGGCGCACCGGGACACGTCCCGGTGTCCCGGTGGGCCAGCACGGGCCTGTCTGGGACTGACAAAGGACAAAGAAAAGCTCCTAGGATCAAGACTGCGTGAAAGACATTTGTTAGCACCCAGAACATCCGTTACATTTTACAGATAAAGGGACTTGATATTCACACAATATTTTACTCAAAAGGACTTGTTAGTGTACTGCAGTGATATACAAGGTTTGATGGGTCAGTTGAACACTCCGTACGCGCCAGATCACTGGAGACTGTCTACTCATTGACTCATCTAAAAGAAGCCCCAAGGCAGTTCTGCTGCACAATGGTAATGTCTCAATACCTGTCAGCCATTCTGTGCACCTGAAGGAAACATGACAACATATAGGTGCATCTTACTAGCATACATTATGAAGATCACAATTGGATGGTGTGTGGTGTTTTGAAAGGTATGGTTCTAGGACAACAATCAGGATATACTAAGTTCCCTTGTTTTATCTGTGAATGGGACAGTCGGGCTCGTGACAAGCATTGGGAGCAGAAACAGTGGCCCTAAAGGTTGGAATTGGGTCCAGGGAATAAAAATATCAAGTGTGACTCTCTAGTGGAAAGAGACAGAATACTCTTTCCACTTCTACACATAAAATTAGGCATATTGAAGCAGTTTGTCAAGGCATCATCTAAGTGTGGCATCTGTTTCAAATATCTATGTAACAAGTTCCCCAACCTGTCAGATGCTAAGTTGAAAGAAGGTGTGTTTACTGGTTCCGACATTCGCAAACTAATGCTGGATGAAGATTTCCTTCATTCAATGAATGTCGTGGAGCGAGAATCCTGGACTGCCTGTAAGTGTGTGCTTCAAAACTTCCTGGGAAACAATCGTAGCCCAGATTATATTATATACTGTAGTTGAGAACATGCTGACGAAATTCAAAATGCTGGGATGCTCAATGAATTTGAAGTTACATATTTTTGCATTCGCATCTTCACTTTTTCCCTCCAAATCTGGGTGTTGTAAGTGAGGAACAGGGTGAAAGATTCCATCAGGATATCAAGGACATGGAACGACGATACCAGGGCACTTAGGATGTTCGGATGATGGGCGACTACGTCTGGATGCTTCACGGTGAGCACCCAAAAATGCCGCATAAATGGGAAAGTAGGGGCCACGCCATAACCAGTAAGAAAGTACGAAATGACTAAGCTTAATGCATGTTTTGTACCACATTCTCTGTATGCATCTGTTCACTGTGTGCATACTTCAGTATTTTCTTTTTGTTTTAAACTTATATTTTACTTCAGCATGATTCGTGTTCCATATACACCATATGTAATACTTCAATGTGTGTTACCAATATTGGCAAAGTATACGATTTGTGTCAAAATAATGAGTGATAGGATGCTTTGAGTGTATTTTCGAATTCAGGAGGTCGAAATACATAAAGAACACCTACTTTTGCGGAAAAAGTTTTTTCACTGTTGCACTGTGTTATTGATGAAGGAGTAATGTACTCGCAAAACCAGTGACTCCGCTAATTGATGTTCATATTTCGCTATTCTCACTGCTTTTGTCAACGTCAGAGATCTCATCTGCTACTTATGGTGTTTGTCTGGTTTATTGGGAATGAGAGGAGAAAATTGTAAAGTCACTGTGCAAGAAGGTTGCCAACGAGACTAAAATTCATGCTCTCTCCTATAGTAAAAATGTCGTGAAAGTGACGTTTCGTCTCTAAAAAAATGTTCATATTTGTATTCCAAATTGTTGACCACACGACAAGAAGGGACTAGAAATAGGGATGTCTCGTTTCGTAAATTTTGTAGAAGTCTTGTTTCGTCTCGATTCTAGAAGAATTCTTTTTCGTCTTCTTTCCATTCTCAAAAAACTTTTCTCGAGTTGTCTCGAAAATTTCTCGCCTTGTTTGCAAACTTATGTACAAAATTCATGCCAAAAATCAAACTTGAATATTAGTGCTCGAATGGTGGACATCATTTATCCATTGTAAAATTCTTCAGCAATGTTGTTCATCAGGTCTGTCTGGGTGACCGGCTCTCTCTGCGTCACCGTATCTACCAGGATCTGTCCGGATTAGTCCGACTCACTACCTCTCAGAAGCGGGATCCATACCTAGCTAACCCGAACAAAAAGTCATGACCCATTTAATCCGGTAACACGTTCTTTGTTTCTCCACTGGTAACAGGATGCCTCCAATATTATAATAGGAGTTAGGAAAATTGAATGTTAATCAATTCTAATAAACGTCTGAACTACAAATTTATTTCAAAACAAATTTTAAATTTTGTTTTACTTTACAGGTTAATAATGGAATATATCTCATCAAACATGTTTCGTAATTATCCAGTTCAACAAAACAAGGGTCAGGTACGTAACATGTTCTCTCATACTCTGCAGACTGAAAGAGATCATACAAATGCAAATGTATTGTATCTTTAGACACTGGTACCACTGCCTCGTAACTAAAGGCTGAAAATATTATCATATGATTTTATTTGTATTTAATGTTGCATCCGTTTAGATCAAGGATGTTATGGAATAGAGGATCTACAACAAAATGGTGAAGCCATACGTCACAGTCGGGAGACATACCAACAAGTGCATTTTTGGAGAAATTCGAAGAAGAATGCGACTTAATTGGTGTAGATAGATCCAAATTACTTAAAATTTTACCACACATTTCACTACCACCTCGCTCTGTTTGGTTCAAAGCGATTGGGGGGAATTTACGTAATTATTTAGATTTCAAGAACGCACGGATTTCAAATTTTGAGAATGATTTTATGCTGGCAAACCGAGACTCTTTGGTTCGAAACAGACATTACGATCCAAAAATTGATAAGAATCTTACTGATTTTGTAATTTTTGTATATAATGAGTTAAAGTTAATTAATCCATACCAACAGGAATCATGAATTATAGCATCGATCCGGATATTGTTACCTTTTACTTTGCAGCAAATACTGATTTCTGCCCAATGCATTGATTTCAATCATCTAATTATGATAGTCCAAAATTTTGAAAATCAATCAATGGTGCAAAGTAATACTAATCGAAACCAAACTATAATAACCGAAACCAAGCCAATCATATTCCAATCCGAAATATCAATGTGCGTGAAGAGTGTAGTCCTAATGTAAGAAGTAATAATAGATTAAATTATACCGGTAATAGAACCGAACCCAATTTGAGAAGAAACAGAAATGGTAATCGTACAGCATTTAAAAATCAGGCAAACAGTATATCTAATTTTTCTCGAAATGGATTTCGTAATAACTTCATAGGTGGCAGAAATTCTTAAAATAGAAACCAAAGAACTGAAGGAATTCATAATATACAGAACGGTATTCAAGATTGTGCGATTCAATGCAACCTAATCGAATCTTTTGGTAATGTAACTTAAGCTAAAGTTATGGCGTCCGTCAAAGTATACCAAAGGTAAATGGATACAATTAATTAAAACGTTAGTTCCTTCAGAAGTTTTATCTAAGATTAACATAGATAATGTTGAGTTTTCAGATTGGTTTTTAACATAATTTCTTTATTTCTTTATTATTCCTGTTAATGATATTAATCAATTCTTGTTTTGTTTCACTTTGAGTATTGTTATGATTTCTTTGTAATTCTCTTCACTTATCAATATTGTGCTTTCAAAGTCTTTTATAATTATCTTAATTATGCCCAAATGGAAGAAATAAGTTATGTAATATTTCAATATACCTTAATTCAATTTGTCTATAAGCTTCGACTATATTGAATTAAAGAATCTATTTTAGGATCTAAATAATTAGCAAAAGGTTCGCATTTTTCAATAAGTCCTCTTCGTCGGTAATTTTATTGAATTAAAATGAAATTGATTATTAAATGAATGTAAGATTATTGTTAAAACAAAATTAAATTAATATATATGTATTATAATTTATGTGTGTGAGGGCTATTCGGAAAGTAAGGTAACAATGTATGTAAGATATATAACGGTCCAGGACTCTTTTTTCAATTATAACTAATTTAAGAAGTCCTAGTCGGGAGCCATATATACAACGATATTGTATATCTGACATCTGTGAATTACTTCCATTTTTAATTGTAGCTATTTTGGGCAACGTTGCTTGAAGGTGCACAATCTGTTGTGAAGAAGAAGAAAAAGATAGAATATATGTGGAGATAGATAAAATAATCATGTAATGAGAGTTGCTGCAACAAGATAACAGTTGCTATGACAACAAAAAAAAAAGATTTTTCATTGACTTTTGAGAATAAAAGTTAATTGTGATATGCATTTGATGTGTCTAATTTCTCTTGCAATTATGAGTAAAAATTAAGGTGCTGGATCGTGTTGACTTACTCGAACTGTGGGCAATAATTGTAACAGGAAGGTAAAAGAATTTTAAAGGTAAGTTAAAAATATAGTCTGAAACGTTACAAGAGAACCCCGAGAAAACACACGCGCATGGTGTTTGTCTACCACAAAGCTCACTTGGAGTGAGCTGAGATCGAACCAGGAACCGCACGCACAAGAGGTGAACGTTCTACCACTGACCGACCGTGGCAAAGATGTCTTCAAGAAGACAATACATATTTTACATATGATTAACTGGTGAACTACTGGTTAGACGGTATCTCTGTTCTTACATACTTAAATAATTATCAATATTCAGATATGTGAACGCTCTATGTCGAAGCTTTTCAGAGTTAGGATTTTTATTACTCCTTTCCCACTCCCTCTTCTACAAACTTTGGCTGTGACGATTTCGCCTATCGATCTACACATTAGTTCATAATGATGTGACAACCCGAACGTTCACAGATTATATTCTAACTTTTAAGCTAGTATCAATTCAGTGAATATTTGCTCCATAGGCTAAACTGTTATATAACATAGCCCGCAACTCATGAATAATGGCACAGTGGCTCAGTGGTAAAGCATTCATCTCCGGTGCATGGGGTCCCTGGTTGGATCCAAGCTCGCGCCAAGTGACCTTTGTGGTGCACAAACACCGTCTTCGTGAGTTTTCTCGGGGCTCTTCCGTTTCTTCCTACTTTATTTATTCCACCATTTTCATTCATTTCTCATCATCATCGTCTCATTTAGCCTAGCAGGAATAACCGTGGAACGTAAAACTGAAAGATTTCATAAATAATGTCACACATTTCCGCACTGTACTATAATAGCTCATTCAAAGAAAATAAAACTTACCATTCCTTTAAAGTCATTTCAGAGTCAAAAGGAAACCTATTTTGAATTTCAGGCAGAAGATTCTGAGGCGGAATTCTACATTTGGAAAGATGAATTTGTGTTGATGCCAGTCTGGGAGAGAGAGTTGTTTACTGCTATATTTGCTATCTTTACCATCCTTGGGGTCGTTGGAAACATCAGTGCCATCATCTTCGTGGCGTTGCAGAGGTTAGTAAAACAAAGAGTCCATTGCATTTCAAGAATACAACTGCAGCCAGCAGAAACACGTAATTCTGTTTCTATATTTAATCATTTGGTAAACCTGAGACCAAATCCAGCCAATAACATGTTCACAGAGTTTGTGACATTTTCGCTTACCGGTGTAGTCATAAATGAGAGTGATTCAGAAAGTAATGCCTCTAAGGTGATACCTTTATTTGTGTTTGACAGATAGCACCGATACAGGTATCAGTGGAGAACTTATAATGTCAGCTACAAATGGTGGCATCATTTTTCAACATAATCCCCTTTACGGGCAACGCTCTTGCGCAAACGCGAAACAGTGTTTTTCATGCCGTAGGCGAAAAAAATGTGGTAGCTGTTGGCGACACCCTTGCCGAACTGCTGCTTCCACCTCTGCGTCACAACTGTAGCATTGGCCCTTAAGGTGATCTTTAAGTTTGAGGAAGAGCCAAAAGTAGTAAGGCGCAAGATCTAGACTATAAGCAGAATGAGGCAGTATGTCAACAACACTTTGCCAGCAGATGGAACAACTAAGAATTTTTTGGCGGAGGAGAAGACGTGTGACGGTACTTCATCGACTGATGCTTCGTTTCCGGGTCATAGTGATGTATCCACGAATCGCGCGGGCGATGAATGTTTCTGGGTGCACAACCTTCCGAAGTAAGAAATTCAATGACTGGCCGCTGTTTCAAAAAGACGTCACCACTGCGTGCCATAGATTGCTTCATTGCTCTAGAACGAGAAAAGATAGGAAAGTGAAACAGGTGACATTCTATAACTTAAACATCAATGCATCAATGATAAAGAGTTCAGAACGTTTGCATTACTATTGGCCAAGTAGTGGGCTTAGAGGCATTATTTTCTGAATCACGCTTGTACTTAATATCGGAACAAGAGTGCCTGTAAGTTCGTCGGTAGGGGCATTATACCCTGGAGAATCTCATCACCGAGGGAACTTTCTCATGTTCTTTTAGATCAGTCATTTTCAACTGGGTGCTCTGTCATGTCACAATTTCCTGCTTCCCTTCTCATAGAATCGCACGGAGAGGGAAAGGAGCAGTGAAGGACAGCGATGACAGCAGAGGCGGATCCAGGGCGGACTTTTGAGGGGCGCTGTGTTGTAATAATCATACTTAGAGCTACTTTTAAGAGTCCAAATTCTGGGCTGGGTTTTATTTATATATAAAATAAGAAAGTTTCCTCTTCTAGAAGCCTGAGATTGCAAATGTTGCATATCAATAGCTTTGGGTTGAATGGAAACTTTGTCCTTCACATAACAACAGAATAGATCAAATGGGATTCATGTTTAACAGGGACGTAGCCATGGGGAAGCAAATGAGGACCATCCTCAAACTGGAGTTAATCTCATTTGTTTTTGATATGATTACTTATGGTTACACCAAATTAAGAATATTTATAATATAAAATAAAAGATTTTTTACTTTAAGATTTTTTTTAATTAAACATATCAAAACGTTAAAATAATTAAAAGAACTGAAATTAATCGTCCAATTTACTACTCTCGTTTGCCTAACTGGATGCACATAATTTCGAGTTTACCATTTTTATTATTGCATAACAGGCAAAGTCAAACAAAGTTTTATAAACAGTGTGTTCTTTACAAATAGTTTAGTCTTATTTTTCTTACAATCAGTGATTATAATTTCATGCATTTTGCATACTGAAAATAGCTCACTGGTAGAGCGCCTACCTCTGGTGTGGGGGTCGCTGGTTCTATCCCCGGTCAAATAAGTTGGAGGTGGACAACATCGTGTCCGTGGTTTTTCTCGGGGTTTTCCCGTTTCCTCCCACTTTCTCATCCCACCAATTTTTCCATCATCATTCACTTGCTGTAATCATCGTCTCCCTTAGCCTAAAGGGCATAATCGTCTCCCTTAGCCTAAAGGACATAATCGTCTCCCTTAGCCTAAAGGGCATAACCATGAAACATGATCGTGGGATGTTGTTGGGATGTAAGTGCTGTAATAAATACCTGCACATAGCAAAAGTGAAAAGATGTTTAAAAGAAGAAAACAGAATAGTATATTATGTGGATTGTTTAGATTCAGATTATATAGTTTTTACTATGATTTATTAAGTATTTGTTTATAGTTCTATATTTTATAAATATGGTTTTGTTTATATGATCTTTTACATGGAATTATAGATTGTATAAAAGTATACATTCGCGTACATTTTGACAATGATTGGGTTTAATATAATTTCATATAGATGGAAAAAATTATATGTTGTTAGGCCTAACTTGTAAGCCTAACATTAGAAGAGAACTTTGCGGCTAAAGTATATAATGCAGCACTCACCAGAAAAAAAAATATAACAGATGTTAGACTACAAAAATTCCATTTTTATTTCATACTGAAAATATGATTATAAATATATGCACGTATGTATGTAATATTCCGAGTTGTTAATGGTGGTTTAGTTTTAGTACGTATGTAAGAAGCCCTGTCTACTTATAAAATCATGTTCCTTGCTAGTTTTGTATGGTGACCTTCCTGACCAGTGTATTTATGTCACCAATGTGATTGAGTGTGGTCTGCACTGTACTATATGATATGTGTATAACCAACAATGAAGACACATTGAACATTTGTAGGAAGATGTAAAAATGATTTCAATCAGGGGTGCCCACAAGTGGGGAACATGACGCCAACGGCGTCATTAAAATTTTGGGGGCAGATTTTTTAATATAAAATAATTAAAATTGCCTCATTTCACGCAAAGACAAAAAATCGTAAAAACTAGTTACTATGTTATTATACGTTCCTGCTCCCCCTTCTTGCCCCCAAACCATAATACCATAACCATTTTAATGAATGATTTTCTGGTTTGTAATCTGTTTTTATCCGATTAAACACAGAATTATATAACAATCCTATATAACAACAGAAAACTATAATCAAACTGCTTCTCATCTAGAATTTTCTAAGTCTACAAAAATTCTTGCCACTATTGTATGAGTAGGCAATAATTTCGAACACATAAAAAGATTTGTATGGTGATACTATAGCTACATGTAAAGGTTAGCTCAAACAATTAACTGACCATGAAGTTGCTGTTGTAATGCATATCACTAATAAGATATGTGACGGTTTGTCTTCAAGGCACAGCAGTTGATTATGGAATAGTTTATTCAATGATTGATGGAAGTTAGTTCCCTAAGAAATGATGAATCGTGGAATTTTAATGTTCATAAATAGATATATTTGTTCACGGGCGCAAATCAACGGGGTTGAGGAGGAAATGTCCCCCTCAATCTTGGGACTGGGGGAACTGTGCCCCTAATAATCCGATTTTAAATGTGTTTTTTTGGGGGGAGAAATGAGATGATTTGTGTCCGACTGCCATTTTATCTACAATTCCTGGTATATAATATACAACAGGTTCACCTCAGAAATAAAATTCATCTACCGTAATATGAGTCTCTTCCTCTTCCCCTTCCCAGAATAAGGCTCAAATCTGCCGGCTTCCCAATGTTGAAGGCAACTTTGCTCCCCTGATTCCCCACAGCATTGTTTTTCAACCTCATGCTTTAAAAATATATGGAACCGGTCGTACCCGTCCCCCCAATGTTGAAGATGAATTTACGCCGCTGCATTTGTTCAAACACGAACTTCCCTCCGCAACAACCAAAAGATCACGGATTAGAAAAAGTTTATGGACGAGCTGGCAGTTGATGAAAATAATTGAAAATTTAAGAAAAATTGAAGTTTATGTTTACTTTAAGATCCTTGACTAACTCACTGACTGCTCAACCACTAGATCGCTTTTCAAACCAATCCTTTGCCTTAATGACCCAACTGACTTTCTTTTCCCATGATGGACTTAACAAACTAAATAAAAGTCTCCGGTAAAATATGATACAAGAATTGTGTAACTTCTACCATTTTGATAACGGAGAAACTGTAGCTGAGGTAGAAAACTTTACATTCGTATACAAGGCCTCACACCATAATTACAGGTCTGCACTGGCTCGGACCGAGCCCGTGGGCCGGACTCAGCCTATAAAGCATATATCACTTCGGACTCGGGACAGGTTCGGGCAGTAAATTTTTAAATATACAACCATATTTCCTGGGTCTTTTCGGGCCTAACTTTGTAAATATACTGTACAGTCCGCAGCAAAAAACCTGCAACATGAATATGAAAGTTAATTGTGAAACCACCTAACAGCCAAGGGAATCAACATAACGTCTAAATGGCAAAAAACCTCGGCGTCCTCCCCTGCACACTTATTTTGCAGCAAAAGACTTCGTCGTTTCACAATAAACTTACATGCTCATGTTGCAGGTTTTTTTGGTGAGGACTGTGCAACGATATTTATTGGACAGTTCTTTCTGTGGTGCTTTTAAAGTACAACTTCAAAATTAAACCTCTAATTGCTGTAAATAAAAATACAATTTTGCATTCATTGTTAAGTTTCTGTAATTCGGGCTTATTTCGGACTCATTTGATTATCGCACCGAGCTAGTGCCAAAGCGTTAAAACATATTTCGGACTCGTGTCGGGCCTCACACTAAATTCACGGGCCAGGATGATGAGCAGGAAAAGAGCATAGAAGCAACTGTGAACTCTGGCATAAATAAGGTTTTATTAAGCCATACAGGTGTTTGCAGCAGCTCTCGGGAGTTCCAAACTTAAGTAGGTTTTACAGAATTCTGCTTTCACTTTCTGTGACAAGCTGCTCAGCCCAGAGAACCATGTGCCGGATCAAAATTGTAAAAAATCGCCTCAGAACAGGCATGAGAGACAATTGGTTAAATAACTTACTAATTTTAAGTAGCGAGACTGAAATTTTGAACGAATTATATACGAACCTTATTGATCAGTTTTCCTTAACCTGTAATCAAAAACAAAGGTAGTTGTTGAAACGTTAGATTTATTAATTTCAATGATTTTCTTATTCATTTTTACTTGTGTAACTTGATGTAATTTTTACACCTTACAATTTCTGAAACTATGCCACTTTTTCTGTATCTGTAATAAAATATATATTACTTTTTATCATGTAACCTTTGCTTTTGATTAATAGTTGTCAAAATAAATAAACAACACGCCTAAGTAAAGGCTAATTTGAACATACGCGTAAAAAAATAAATCAGTAAAATAAGTGAATTTCGAGGTGTATAGGAAATTTTAGGTGAGTTAAAAAGTAAAACAAAAATAACTTTTAATTAAGTGTATCGGAGAAAGAGGAATTACTCTGATAGAAAGTTTTAAAAGTTTAAATTCAGGGACGAACAACAAAATTCTTGTTGAGGGTAGTCAAGCATTATAGAAAAGTCGTCACCAAGCGAACAAAAGAAAGGATTGTATCATTCAAAGTTGATTAATACAACACATGCTTTTTCTATCATACTACCTATTAATCTTAATGTCTAGTTTTAAAAATAAAGGTAATTAGCATTTAAATATCGTATTTTTGACTACTTTTACAAAACTGATCACTGTGCAACCTCTAAATATTATGCAATCTTCTTCAAATGTTTTATTATATATCTTTTACATCACAGAATGGGGGTATTGGCAAAGCCTTCATTTTTTTTTTTTTTTTTTTTTTACGAAATGAAACATTTTAAGGTGTACAAAGATTAATTATCAATTTTGCGTTGAAAGAAACTATATTTAAATTTAAAGGTTGTGTGATTACAATTTTCTTTTCTCTTTTCTTTTTTTATACCAATGATCTCACGTGTTGTGATAGGAAGAGATGTAAAATTAAATATGAGGGGGATACCTTGTTAATTTGAGGGGATTGGCGTCACAGACTTTGGGGGGGTTGGCATCCCTGGTCAAAATTTTCTTCAAGTTTCCATTATTTTCATAAGCATCCGTGTATTTAATGATCTCTGAGTTCCTAATTATTTGGCATGTATTTTAAGATAGTCTTTTGAAAAGAATACCTTGTGATATGATCTTTTTCTTATCTTTCTTTTACATGTATACCTTCACAGCAACAGCCAACGCTATGTATACCGGGTTTTCCTGATCTCGTTGTCGGCGAGCGATTTCCTAACAACCCTGGCCGTTGGATCCTACTCGCTGACCATGTTTAACAACGAAATTCCAATATGGGTAAGTTCGGAACCTCGCCTTTTTCCACACTACACATAGACGAGGTGTAGTATGAACACAACTTTTGAAATGCCCGCCATTTCTGTTCTAGTAAGTTGGCAGCACTGAACGTTACAGGATTTTCTTGTGTTGTCTTTGTGGTTATTAGTCACGGAGCACCGAATGCATATTTTCGAAATACACTGAACTCTAGCCATAAGTCATTGTGAACGGGGTTACGCTTGGCAACAATGTAGGAAAAATGAATGACGTCTACATCGCGATCCTGTTGGTGACATCACGAGTCATGACCTACATATAGCGGAAAATTGTTTTTGGCGTGGGTTCAAACCTTGCATAAGGAAAGTTTTTTTTAATTATTTTTAAATTTTTTATAACACTTCTTTCGTTAAAATAAGATTAAAAACAATATTCAAATAGTCATTTAACGATTATTTTTTAAAATTTTCATTAAACTTCTTTCATTAAAATAAGCTTGCCCTTGTACTATACAGATCCAAAAGTAGTAGTAGTAGGAGGAGGAACGGGTTAGAATGCAATTCAGCATTCATTTGTTTCCATGCGATGTTGCCAAACGTAATGCCTTCTGTCTAGGGCTGAGTGTATTTCGAAAATATTCGCGCCAAATAGCGCCTGATCGTCATCTGTTTTCTGTACGGATAGGAATAGAGCGTTTCAGACCGAACAAGCGTGTTGTCATAGTGAAAACCTATTACAAATATGGTAAGTGTTGTGCAGAGACATTGTTCGCAGACTCCGTGCTATTGAGCGCTGCGTGACAAAGATAACACATAAAAATTATGTAACACGTTCAGCATTGCCAGCTTACTAGAGCAGAAATGGCGGGGAAATTCTTTATGGGACACCCTTTACTTTCAGAGAATATTTACTTTATTAATGTGTATCTTCTTTGAAAGCCTTGTTTTTATTAGGATCATGTAGGTAGCCTTATAACATTGTATAAACATGGGCGTATAACCGTATTTTTCGTACTCGTCAATATCACTTTACATTAAAATAACTTGTGTAAAACAGGTTGAATCGTAGAAATGATTGCAGTTGGAATGATCGTTAGTAATAACAAAGTAATAATAGTGTTACAATAAGAGTTATCTGAAGAATAAAATTTGATGAAGAAAAGTGGCAAGGGTCGAGGTGACAATTTGATCGAGGATCTGCCACTAGAGAGTCTTGTGCATTACCATTACGCCACAAATCCTGCATGAAAAGCTGACAAATTGAACTAGTAGTTAGGGAATATATTCGTTTGCTAATTATATCCTACCTTAAAATATCTCGAAATATAACTAATACTATCCTACACATCTTGATACAATTCAAGGAATTCTAGAATATCGCCTGTCATTTTTCTTCTTTGAAAGTAGAAGATACGCTTCGGAATCACTCAACTTGAGGAACATTTCGAGAAAAAGTTGAGTCATAGAGGAAGGTCTGCGTGAAATGTTTTTGCGTTGAAGAAGGAAATGAAGAGTAATTCATCGTGTAACCCATCTAAGGAATATTTCTTCATATAGGCTTTAATATGTCGTCTAGTCTTATATGAAAGAATTTCAAGTAGCTAACCGTTTTTTGTGCAAATTAAGCGAGTGTTTGGGGCAGGTAAGCGATTACTGTGTTGATCTTCCACCCAGGAGACCCAGCTTCAATAACCCGAGATCCGAACTTTTCAACATGCTTCAATTTGAATTATAATCCATACTCAGTGTGATAAGAGAGATTTTCTTCTGTTAGGAAGGAAAGAAATATTCAAAGGAAGAGAATGAAGGGGAATTGGAGTAGCTCAATGAATCACCATCTTCATCATTACAGGTATTCTGCTATTATTAGCACATCACTTGCTGCAACTGACAAGCTTCCATACTCCACGATCTTCGTCTTCACGTAAGATTTTTCTGTTTTGATGTAATCTATCAATAATAGCCTCATTCGCCCCTCCTTCTTTTTCCTGCCACCGTACTTTCTAGCATGTCCCTCGTGATACACTTCCTTCTTAGCCAATGTCCCAATCAGTTTCTCTCCCTCTTCTTAATAATATATAATGTTGTTCTTTTCTTCCCCACCATTTCTAACGCTCTCTCATTCCTTTTCTGCTAGACCCAGCTAATTCTGTTCATTCTTCTCCACACCCACATTTGGAAATCTTCCAGTCGATTTTCATCATTTTTACGTAATGTTGATGCTTCTATCCCATATAGTACAATACTCCACACAAAGCATTTTATGAGTATCTTTTCTTTTTTCGATTCTTTATTTAAGGTTCCACAAAGTAGTCTTTTCTTCCTCCTAAAAGTTTCTTTCGCCATTCCTATCCTTGCTTTTAATTCATGTTCACACTCGATATCATCCCTAATCATACTACCTACGTAGTTATCGAAAACTAGTCACCCATTCTAATTTCTCGTCTCCTACTCCTATATCGGACACCGACCGCTTCGTTCCAATCACCATCGTTTATGTGTTTCTAATATTTATTTTCTTTCCATATTCTTCACAGCTGAATGAACGGAGACAGGTTTCCTTCAATTGTTGTAGATTTCATATTTTCAGATTATTTGAACCATTTTCTAACTCACGTATGATTAGGGTCTCTCTTTCTTCATAAATGGAGTATGTAATGACATAATGTATGCATAATAAATTCCAAAGTTATTGCTATATGGTGTCCAAAATTATAGAAAATTATCTTAGAATGGAGAAATGATTGGTGTATGATTCCTCTACAGCAGAAGTCTTTTTCAGGGCTACCAAGTGCCACCTTTGGGAAGAACTTTTACGTGTGTATTGGGCTGTTATATTCAGGTACTTAAAAGAAAAATTAGATAACCTCAACTAATGCAATTTATGCAATTAAGGGTCCAATACTTATGTGAGTTATACTGTATAATGACCGGCGGTATTTTCCTGCATTTAAGTTCTATTTGCCCATTAATTTATAAATACAATTGCTAATTTGAATATAACTTTTGATAACGTTGAAAATTACTTTCTGCGTCAAGAGAACTTAATAGAAGTAGAGCCATCCTGTTGATTTGCGGGTCAATGATGTAAATGGAAATTTAATATCCAGAATGAATAAATTATTTCAGCTTTTCATATTAATGACGGTGATATCGCACTATGAGTTAACTTCGTGACATTAATAGTACCTAGGTATAATCGTAAAACTGACTTGCAAAATGATAGTTCGTCATCTCTAAATATTTTGAGTCCCAAGAATGAATTAGAAATAGTAAAGCTATTATTTTCCTTGAAGAGTCTACAAGGTTTGTCCCAGAACTAATGAGTAAGAATTTTTCTGTGTTTATTCATCATATTGGTACAACCACTTAAAAATCTTCAAAGTATGACCCCTCTTGCGTGATTATATTTTAGCCAGCGAGATTTCCATGTGTTGTATGTCCCCTGAAAGTCCTCAATGGGGATGTTCTTTAAAAGCCTCGCCGAAGTCATTTTGATGTTGTTAACGGCGTCCAAATGACATCCTTTGAAGGAACAGAAAAAAAAGTCTGGTGAGGTAAATCTGATCTGTAGGTCGGTTGCAGACCCGTTGTAACTGCGATCCGGGTCAGATAGTCCTGCAAATGTGGTGTGGCTGGCAGCGTTGTCATGATGGAGCTTCCATTAATTCTTGATCTCGCTCCTGATACGGTTGATCCTTTGTTTCAGTTTTTTGAGGACTTCCAAAATTTGCAGTTTAACAGTATGCCCATGTGATACAAAATCAGAATTGACCAACCTTTTAGCATCAAAAAAGACAATGAACATGGCTTTGTCGATTTGCTCATTCTTAACGTTTTGGGGCGAGAGGACTGCGCCATGTAAATTCAGCGCTCTGCTTTTCGTTGCAAAGTAATATTAAAAGATCCATGTCTCATCACCAGTTACTACATTGTCCAAAAAGCTAAGGTCTCCTTCACAAAACTGTACAAGTTCTTCATAAACAGCCATTCAATTGCTTTTCTGATCGTCGGTGAGAACTCTTAGAACTAGTTTCGCTCATAATTTTCGCATTTGCAACTTTCCGGTCACAATCTGGTAGATAACAGTTTTCGAAATGTTTAGTGTGTCTCCTAACAACCAAACATTTATTATTCGATCAGAATGCAGTAACTCGAGCACTCGGGTCACAGTGATGTCAGCACACGATTTTGCAGGGCATAAACAGCAGACTTCAGCTCTCGGCCTTCTTTGAACATCTTGTGCTACCTGTCCGACTGGGATTAGGTCAAAGGTCTCTTAAGTCATCCGGTAAGTGTCACCTGCTATCTTGCCCAGTTAGACACAAAATTTGATAGCGCATCGCTGTTCTAAGGATTTCTCCATCGCTACTTTCAAACAGAAGTTCACTCTATTGCGCGTCCTGTCGCTCCGGGAGCTCGGAGCTAACTGACACGCGGTGGGCCCATACCCTCACCATACATTCCATCTGGTGGGAACGCTCTGCGACAAACAGTTGCGTTAGAAAGTAATGTAATGAATTACTTCTAGAACAAACCCTGCATTTCTTTCCTCCTTTGGTGCGGGGTCCAGGTCATTCCGCACCCCATCTGCCCCGCCCACATGACGATCCTGGATGGAAAAGTATCCAAGCAATTAAAACAATACGGGTATTGTACTTCTTCTACCAATTGTACCTTATTGTAAATGTCTGAATGTTTGTATAATCATAGGCGTGGGTTATTGGTCTATTCTAAGATAGTGATGGTCAAATGGCGCCCCGTGTGCAGCATACGGCCCGCGAATAAAACTGAAAATTTATGATTCGTTCTTCTTTCTAACTCCATGTGTGACAGGAAGAATGTAAATTGCTATCATAATTAGAGATACAAAACAGCAGGCTTATTTGGGACAGATATTTGTTTTCATAAAAAGCTGGACTTTCTACTTTTAAAAAACAAATTTTCGCTTTTTTTTCACTTTTTATGACTTTTTTGTTTAAATACCATTTATGTTTCTCTGTAGTGGATTCTACACAGAAGGAAAAGGAAGTGCGTTTACAAAAGGCAATACTTGTGAGTCTTAGTGAAGACCAGATTGACTGAATTTCAAACTGCTCAGTGGTAGACCTCTTACCTCTGGTGCGTAGGGTCCCTGGTTCGATTCCGTCTTAGTAAGTTTGTGGTAAACAACGTCTTGCTTGTGGGTTTTCTCGGTGTATTCCAGTTTCCTCCCACTTTATCATTCGACCAATACTTTCATTATCGTTCACTTGCTTTAATCATCGTCTCCCTTAGCCTAAAGAGTATAATAGTGGAACGTTAAACTCAAAGATTTCATTTCTTTTTTATTTGATTTCAAACTGGCATTGCTGTTGTTATCTGAAAGTGTAATTCATGCAACACGCATACTCCAAATGTTACTTTAGTTCCTATAACATTTTATGAAGTATGTTAAATTTATACATCTTGATATATATGTTTTACTGGTTACCTAAATTCAATCTGGCAGGCATGGAAAACGTCCCACAACCAAAGAAACAGATACAAAACAATGTTTGTTTTGGTGTAAAATGTTGCTTCTATCTTGTTCTCCGTTAATCCTGAGATTCAGGGAAGGGCGTAGTGGCTAGAGCGTTCACCTCTGGTGCATGTAATCGCGGGTTCAAACCCTGCTCCTGCCACGTGAGCTTTGTAGTAGACAAACACTCTGTGCTGGGGTATTCTCGGGGTTCTCCCGTTTCCTCCCACTTTCTTCATTCCACCATTTCATTCATCTCTCATCATCACCGTCTCCTTTAGCCTAACCGGCATAACCGTGGGACGTTAAACTTAAAGATTTCATTTCATTTTCATTTCAAAGGTTCAGGGAGTTCAGTTTACAATACTAAAGCCATAAGTGCCTATTTTGAGTATAATGTTAGTTTAACATCATCTTTAACACCAAATTCTATTTTTTTTCCCTGTTGTATCGTGTTAAGATTTTAGATATAAGAAACTTGAGGATGCCATTTTAAACGTTCTCCTCCTCGAATTTGAGCAGCCTCAATTAATGTTATTGTTGCAAATGCTTAAAGAATGCTATTTTGGGGACTGGATAGTTTATACTTTAGCGAGAGGTCACATCCATTCTCTACCAGCTTTCCGCTGCTAACGACCTTCTTTAAACTCCTATACAAATGAAACATCAATCGAGGTTCCTGTATCAAACTTGAATTTACTGTCAATAAGTAAAAACGTTGCTTGTAACGGTGTATCTTTAAGTGAATGTGATAGCATATCAATTTCTCGCACACGTATCTTTCTATTAATCAACTGGTGCCTTCCATCTGTTGCAACCTAGCCATGGATTCAGATGAATTTGAAGTCTAGTGGCCTAATTACTGCAAGTAAGACTTAATATAAGGCTCAGCTTGTCCAATATGGCTTCTAGCTGGTCACTATTCTAAAGCTCTTCTGAAACTCACACTCCGATTTCCAGATTCTCCGTTTTTATATGGGTTCTTTCTGCTCATGAAAATTTACGGCTCTCGATGTCCAAATACGAAAACTATGAAATTATGTATATATGTATATATGTATATATGTATTATGTATATAGCAAATGTTAAACGTTGTGTATGAGGTGATGAATACAGGGTAGGGTAATTACGCGTAAAAAAAAGGTTTTCTACATGACGCGTAAAATACGCGTAATTTACGTAAAATACATAAAGTACGTAAAAAATCAGAAACAGGTCTACAAATTAAAAGAAAACGTTCTACGCGCTGAGCTTTAAAAAAATTCTTCCTAAAATTGTGTGAAATCTAGCTGGATTTTGCAAAACTTAATCCGTAAGCATAACTGGGAATTTTGTATTGACTTTGTAAAGTAGCATTGTATAATACGGTTTGCAAGCGTGACTGTTCAAAACCCATTTCATCATGTTTCATGTTTTAAACCCTTTGTAATCGAGAAAAGCTTTATGCCAGAGAAGCCGTGGGAGAAACTATTGTGCAATACAACAACAATGGTAAGCCTTCGTGGTCTCCATTTGTGTCGACTTTCTGCAATGTCTGAGAAAAGCATCACGAATAAGTAGAGGAGTTTCTGTTGGAAAACCTCGGCCCTTCAGGAATAACTAGCTACCAGCAATATCGGGGAAAATGTGGAAAATTTGAAGAACTTATGAAGAAGGGAATTACAACACCACGCACATTCTGGTATTTCGCTACTCGGCAACATAAGGAGTTGTCGGAATTTGCTATGAAGTTACTGAACATCCTAGCATTTTCAGCGCAAATTGAAAGACTTTTCTCAAATTGGTCCTTTGTCCATAACGTCACAAGGAACCGGCTCAGCTTCGAACATTCGAAGAAACTACTTCAAATATACTACACCCTCAAATTACAACACCACTCAAGTTATGAATATTAGTGTGATTAAAAGTACTGTGTTCGAATTGTACTAAACTATAATGGAAATGGCATGTAACATTTTTTTAAGAATTAAAATAATGGCTAAGTTTTAAATGAAATGATATACTCAGTGTTATTGGAATCAAGTGAAATATATTCAGTATTCGAACTAGGAAGAAAGACAAATTGTTTCTTTCCAAAAACAACGAAAAAACAAGTGGTTCAATATTCTGTTGAGTATTTTCTTCAGTTTTGTCTATTTATTATGAGCATGAAAAATTTCTACATTAAAAGTTCAAATGATAGTCAAGTGCTAAGGGAAGTAATATATTTAATGTTGTTGTTGGACTTGGAAGAAAAGAGCAAAATAAATGAGTTCATTCCGAAAAATATAGTATAATGTTCTGTTGAGTGCTTTTATATTTTTTCAGTTGTGTGTGTTTAAAATGAGAATCTAATAACTTTTACATCGAAAATTCAATATGTCCCAGTGCTAAGTGAATTGGCATATATAGTATCGTTGGGACGTGGAATAAAAACAAATCAGTTTATTCTAAAATTTCATTATTTCAATATTCTGTTCAGTATTTTTCGTATCAGTTATGTGTGTGTTAGTATGTAATATGAAGGTGAAATGAGTCTAACAGTCAATCTCTTTTTCTTTTCTAATTGTGGCAGAGCCTATATATTTTATTCATTTTTAAGTATGTTTTATCAATTTCATTTTATTAAAAATTTATATTTTAAGTTTAAAAATTGTAAAATAACAAAATAACACAGAAACAATTTGTAGCCGCCCCTTCACATTGCCGGGTCGCAACTATGAACATCACCAAGGCAACACGAGACGGTTCCAAATAGATTTAAAATTTATGTTGGCCTGGATATCGAAAGGTACGCTGCCAAGTCCCCTGGTCGTGGTGCGCAGCAATATGGAAGTGATTGGTAATATTCAGATGGTCTTCTGAAATACTGATGACTATTAGATATAGCTGGAATGGCAGTTAACAGTTGATCAATATCACAGAAAAGAACATTAGGATGATGGACGGGAATGAAGTGCGTATGACTATAGCGCCTCATAATACATGTCTCAATCAGGTTTTACAATTAATTATTTGCCACAGACGTGAAGTCTTCAAAGAGAACAATACGCTACAGACGCAATAGACAGGGCTCTATAGGCACCATGTGGCTAAATATTGCAGCGTTGCCTCAAATATTTAGTTTCACCGTGACTATTATAGTATCCTGATTAACATGCATTTGCGACTAGCGTTAGACTATGCTATACGGACGCATCCACCATCAGTACGCTTCACCAGTATAGACCAGATATGCTATCATCTGCCAAGAACAGCTACGGTACCTATTTTCACCTGCGACAGAGAAGTACGACGTATTCAGGTGATAAGATATTGTTAGGGATCCTAACCGTTTACTCGTACATGTTTCTCATATTTATAGGACTTCAGGAAAGAAAAACAAATTGAATATTAGGTAATAGAAATCCACAATAAATAAATAATTGATTGCTTAATTATTATTCTATACACCAAATTAACTAACACTATCCTTGTAAACAATATGGTGTAAGTAGATGGGCGTCACTTGACCCCCGGTAGCTGAAAAATCGCCTTTTTTTCCATGGTCTCCTGAGAGCAAGGACTCAATTTTCCACTGTCTCACGATACGCTATGACCCACGCACCGTCAGCCCATGATCTTTTACGACCTCCATTTTAGGGGTGTATTCATTCCCTTTTATGAGCACTTTTTAGGGGGTGTACTCATTCCCTTTTGTAAGCACTTTTTAAGGGGTGAACTCATTCCCTTTTATGAGCATATTTTCCACCCCCTACGAACACATAGAAGAGCAGAGATAACACATAAGACTCGTTCCCTATTTGAACATAGCAGATAACACATAAGAGTACGTAACAAAACAAGGGTGTACTCGTTCTCTTTTATGAGCACTTTTTAGGGGTGTATTCATTCTCTTTTATGATCACTTTTCCAACCCCTATTTTAACATAGCAGATAACACATAAGAGTACGTAACACATAGAAGATCAGATAACAGATAAGAATATGAAACATAGAAGGGGTGTATTCGTTCTCTTTTGTGATTACTTTTTCAGCCCCTAGCAGAGACTATGAACACATAGCAGAGCAGATAATACATAGCACAGTTAATAAAAGAGTATGGCTTATTTTCCAACCCTTATTTTAACATAGCAGAAACTACATTAAGACTATGAACACATAGCAGAGCATAAGATTACGTAACACACAACAACCTCCATTTTAGGGGTGGACTCGTTATCTTTTATGAGCATATTTTCCAACCCCTACGAACACATAGCAGAGGTGTATTCGTTTTCAACCCCTTAGCATAAGACTATGTAACACACAGCAGAGCAGATAATAAACACAACAACCTCCATTTTAGGGGTGCATTCATTCCCTTTTATGAGCATATTTTCCAACCCCTATTATAACATAGCGCAGATTACATAGCAGATCTAATACAAGAGTATGTCTTATTTTCCAACCCTTATTTTACCATAACAGAGACTATGAAACATAACGGACATAGCACAGGGGGTGTATTCATTTTCTCCATCCCTAATTGAACATAGCAGAAATTACACTGAGACTACGAACATACAGCAGACCACAGAATACATAAAATTCATTCCCTTTTATGAGTACATTTTAAGGGGTGTACTCGTTCTCTTTTACGATTACTTTTCCAACCCCTATTTTAACATAGCAGAAATTTCAACCCCTATTTTAAGACAATGAATACCTATGTAACATAGCGATTCGATACGCTCTTTGAACCGATTTGGATGAAACTCGGCACATGGGGGTTTTCGACCATGCTGAGTACGAATATCATACTTCTTTTTACCTGGGTCCTATAGTTTATGTGGCATACGCCCTTTCTATGACAATTTTAACCGATTTGAATGAAACTCGGTATATGGGGGTTTTCGGACATGCTGATTACAAATATCATATATATTTTTACCTGGGTCTTATAGTTTATGTGGCATACGCCCTTTGTGTGACAATTTTAACCGATTTGGATGAAACTCGGTATGTGGGGGTTTTCAGACATGCTGATTACAAATATCATATTTATTTTTACCTGGGTCTTATAGTTTATGTGGCATACGCCCTTTGTATGACAATTTTAACCGATTTGAATGAAACTCGGTATATGGGGGTTTTCGGACATGCTGATTACGAATATCATATTTATTTTTATCTGGGTCTTATAGTTTATGTGGTATACGCCCTTTGTATGACAATTTTAACCGATTTGGATGAAACTCGGTATATGAGGGTTTTCGGACATGCTGATTACAAATATCATACTTATTTTTATCTGGGTCTGATAGTTTATGTGGGATACGCCATTTGTATGACACTTAAAACCTAATAACTCAAAAACGAAGCAACGTATTGAAGTGCTGTTTCCACATTTAGTAATTGTTCATCAACCACTGCAAGTTTCAAAAATAATGACCATCGAGGTCAAAGGTCAACATACTTAAAACCTAATAACTCGAAAACGGAGCCACATATTGAGATGGTGTTTCCAAATCTAGTAATTGGTCATCAGGTACTACAAGTTCCAAAATAATGACCATTGAGGTCAAAGGTCAACATACTTAAAACCTAATAACTCGAAAACGGATCCACTTATTGAGGTGATGTTTCCACATTTAGTAATGGGTTATCAGGTACTACAAGTTCCAAAATAATGACCATTGAGGTCAAAGGTCAACATACTTAAAACCTAATAACTCGTAAACGGACCCACATATTGAGATGGTGTTTCCAAATCTAGTAATTGGTCATCAGGCATTACAAGTTCCAAAATAATGATCATCGAGGTCAAAGCTCAACATACTTAAAACCTAATAACACGAAAACTGAGCCACATATTGAGGTGCTGTTTCCACATTTAGTAATTGGTCATCAGGTACTACAAGTTCCAAAGATAATGACCATCGAGGTCAAAGGTCAACATACTTAAAACCTAATAACTCGAAAACGGATCCACTTATTGAGATGGTGTTTCCAAATCTAGTAATTGGTCATCAGGTACTACAAGTTCCAAAATAATGACCATTGAGGTCAAAGGTCAACATACTTAAAACCTAATAACTCGTAAACGGACCCACATATTGAGGTACTGTTTCCACATTTAGTAATTGGTCATCAAATACTACAAGTTCCAAAATAATGACCATCGTGGTCAAAGGTCAAAATACTTAAAACGTAATGACTCGAAAATGGATTCACATATTGAGGTGCGGTTTCCAAATCTAGTAATAGGTCATCAACTAGTACATGTTAAAAAACGTACTGACTTTCGAGGTCAAAGGTCAAATATTTAAGCCTTAATAACTCGTAAACGGAGCCAGCAAGAGATTTCTGTGACCTATTCAATTTTTTGTTCCAAGCAGAAAAAGTGAAGAATGAATAAATTTTAGTGACTTATTTGCTATTGTACTAACGAGAAAATATCAAAACAACGCCATTTTTAACTAGCTCAGAATTTCTGTACATTTTTTGGGTTATTCAAAATAAACGAAAAAATTATTTGGATGGACTAACAAAAAAGAAAGCAAAGATATGCCATTTTAGCTAGCTGAGAATTTAAAGAAACAAAGGGAACCTACTCAATTTTCTATCAACGAGAAATGCCATTTCATCTACCTCAGAATTTATGTGCCTTTTTGTGCTAAGGTCTGTTTTAACTCTTCTTGACTAGTTAAATAAACGAAGGAATATTGTACCAATGAGAAATGCCATTTTTCTAGACCATGTTCTAATATTTAAACAAACGAAGGGGTGAATTTGAGTGACCTATTAATTTTGCACCAATGAGAAATAACGTCGTATTTTAAATCACTTTGTACTATTTAAATAAACAAACAATCGGATAAATTTAACCGGCTCAGAAGTGTACTATTTAAACAAACGAAGGTCTGTTGAGTGAGATTTCCAATTTTGTAGCAAGAAGGACTATTTTCTAACTTTTGTAATACTCAAATTTGGATGGAGTGTTTAGTTTTGTTCGAACCAGAAAAATTAGATTGGATTATTTCCTTATGTACCAACTGGAAAAAGTGAAGGGCCATTAATCAAATAAATAAAGGAATAAATTTGGGTAGAATATTTAGTTTTTGTACCTAGCAAAATAAGAAAAAGAAGTGAAGAACGAATAAAATTTGGATGGACTATTTTCTTATGTACCAACAAAAAAAAATGGAGCACCAGCGACAAAAAAGAAATCGAAGGAGGAATAAATTTGGGTGACCTATTCAGTTTGTACTAAGCAGAATCAGCATTCTATACTTTTTTCTGCCATTTATTGGGGGTGTCCTATTTCTTTTTGTGCCAACGAGACCATTTTTAACCGACTTAGAATTTGTACCAAACAGAAAAGAGCTACACAAATAAACAAAGCAATCAATTTTTAACTAGCTTAGAATTTCTAGACCATGTTGTACTATTTAAACAAACGAAGAGATAAATGTGTGTGACCTATTCACTTTTGTACCAAGAAAAATAAGAAAAAGAAGTGAAGAACGAATTAAATTTGGATGGACTATTTTTTCATGTACCAACAAAAAAATGGAGCACCAACGACAAAAAGGAAACCGAAGGAGTACCTAATCAGTTTTGTAGTAAGCAGAAAAAAAGCGAAGAAGGTAAAATTTAAATAGCTCAGTATTTACGTACATTTTTGTACTACTAGAATAAACGAAGGAATAAGTTTGGGTGTTCTATAGAAGAAAACGGGGAAGGGCCATTTTATTTAATTTTGTAGTACTCAAAATATACAAAGATATAAATTTGTGTGACCCATTCAGTTTTGTACTAAGCAGAAAATTTGTTGGCTTTTTTTAGAAAGACCATTTTATCTTTTGTATTCAGATTTTCTGGCTACTTTTTGTGCTCTACAAATAAACGGAGGAAAAGCAAAGAGAGACCATTTTTAACAAGCTTAGAATTTATGTGCCTTTTGTAACGAAGAAACAAATTTGAAGGAGGTTCATTTTAACTAATCCTGCTGCGAGTAGTAAAAAAATAAAACAATATGGCATTATTGCGACTTTCATTTTCGAATACATCCGGATTAAGCCACTATGGCAAAAAAAAAAATACTACTCTCTCCTTATGCTTATTTGGAACAGACTTAAGAGGACCAAGCATTAGAAACCCGCTAGTAGGGCGTCGATTCAGTAAACTCGTTATGCTTTAGAAAACAAAATCCATATTGGAGTATACCTTTTATACAACAAACAAGCTTCTTAGCCCCACTCCAGAAATTAGAAAACAAATTCTTTCTTCTACGGTCTTCGGCATGCATTTTAGACCAAGGTCAGCAAGATTAATATTAAATAACACTTCTACTGGATAGAAATTCGATTCTCTCGATCTTCTGCTTTATCCGGCAACTTTACTTGGAAATTATCCACATCTTAGAATTTATCAGGTTACATCTAGTAAAAGAAAACGAATAGATAATTTTGAGACAGTTCCATATGGGTAAATACAGTATTAGCAGAAACGATAGTTTTTAATTAAGTAGAGATAATAGGAGACCATGGAAAAAAGGCGATTTTTCAGCTACCGGGGGTCAAGTGACGCCCATCTACTGGTGTATTTGGTGAAGAAATAATTCAAACTTTTCAATCACAAAGCATAAGTAATATTTTTTGACAGGAACTTCATACATCAATAATATATCCTTTTTTAGTACATCTTGTCATTACCATTTTCTTCTTCTTCTTACAGATTTGTTTTAACATATTTTTATAAACAAATTTAAGATTTCATGTATGAGAAAGAGTTCTAGATTAAATTTACAATAGATTAGAAAGAAAAACGTATCATGTTATTTTGTTACATAATTTCGTTAAATATTTAAATAGAAAATTGAATTTTATTATATAATTCATTATTCCAAATCTGCATATATACAAACATATTACACATCTAGAAATAAACAATCTTTGTCTCAATGATAAAATCGATTAAATAAACAAACTATTTCAAACTTTCAGGAGTAGCTAATTCAGGAATTGACAAAATCGAATTTACATTAAAGCATACATATACTGTAAGGACCATGTGCCAAAATGGTCCGTTACAAATTATCAACGCCAAAACACATTACATAAACGTAATAGTCATTACTTTTTAAAATCTTATGTAACAAAATATTTAAAACGCCGTCTTTAGCAAATTGTTTTATGTCTGAAAATTCAAAATAAAATCTAACAAATGTCTAAATTTAAAAAATTAACAAAATTCACTGTAAGTGCATTTGTAAAATGATTGTAAACATCAAACACTTTCACGGGTATATTAAAATTGCCAAAAATCGTAAAACGAAGCATTCCAAAAATTGCCAGTCGTTAATCACAATAAAAAACAACCACGTTTCCTAAACAAAAAAGAGCACACGACTTTAACGTCATAAACGGCAAATTCCAGGGGAAAAAAAGTTAAACAAAACCAGGAGGACCGGAGGTCTCAAGAAAGAGTGAACAGAAGAGAGTTAACCAAAAAAGTTCACAAAAAGAGTACTTGAAAAGTTCAACGTAAAATCGCAATAATCAAAAATCAAAAATTAAAATTATAAGTTTCCATTAACCAGCATGCAAAATAAAGACTTGTCTACAGTCATACAACTTTAACATTTAAATAAACTAACTTCAAAAAATTATAATACGTCTCAAAAAATAGTCGTTACACTCATCAATAACAAAACTTCAATGTATACAGCCTAAACTACATCGTGTTCATAATTCAAACGATCATCCAGTATAGCAAAGACCATCAGCAAAACACCACTCAGCCTGTAGCCCGTCTCAAAAAAGGAAGGACCAGCACCAACAAAAGTAGCAAACCTGAGGCAAAGAGGTATGTGTTGCTTTCTAATCATTAATCAACTACTCAATGTTTGATATGCAATGTTCAATCTAACAAACATCTAATTACCCAATTCTAAACACAACACTCACACTTACTTACATCTCATTATAAAAATACACATGTCATTTACTATCAAAGTTTTTAAGTTATTATTCCATTACTAAAATCCCCATAAAACTATAAAACAAACATTTACCTCTCGCATATTAGTAAATAGCATACCCACTCATTTCAAATAGTAAATAAAAGGTAACTTCTTTAATTCACACAAACATCCCCAAATCTAAACACAAACCAGGGAGGTTGTCATGGTGGAGATGCTCTGGTATGTAATATGAAGGTGAAATGAGCCTAACAGTCAATCTCTTTTTCTTTTCTAATAGAAGTTTGAAAGTATACTGAAATGTTTCGAGTTTTATATTAAAAGCTGCAAAGTTATAACAATAAATTGTTGTAATGAAAAGGTTACTTGATACTTTCAAACATATCCGAACCAACACATATTTTTGATGTGTGTGCTTGTATGTTGGGTGGTTGTGCTTGTGTGTGTGCTAATAGGTGGAAAGTAGTAGTGACCCAGCGAGGGGGTATCCAAAATTATCTTTTATTACTATGATTTGGCATGAAATCATTACTTTTAAATATAATGTTTAGAAGATTATAATGTTTTAATGCTTAAATAAGAAAACTAAGCTTAAATATAACCGACTATTCAAAATGATCTTAGTTTGAATGAAAGAAATATAGTTTTCTACGTCTGCGTAAAAAAACTAGTTTTCTACATAACATATATTACTAGTAAATTACGGGTAATTTATGTAAAATACGTAACAAGTAAATTACCTTGCCAACGTGTCATAATGAAAAATCAAAAGTGGAATGTACCGTTATCTCTCCACTAAAATTGAAACATTAAAAAAGAAAGCCTAAAAATTTTCAGACAAAAAAAGTTACGGAAAAAACTTTTGTTTTTTATTACAAAAACGACTTTTTCAGCCCTTGTATCTCCAGTGATAATATACGTGAATGGAGACTTGAAGTTTAACGGTGAACATATTCTCTTTAATTTTTTGGCTACGAACTCCATTCTCCAAAGTAATGGTATTGGCAGCGACGGATTTTTACAGAAATTCAGATTTCGAATAACTACTCCTCTCTCCTCACTTCTTAATTGGCTTACAAACATGGAATAAGAAACAGTATTTGTAGGATAAAAAGAAAAAAAAAGAATCAGAGATTAAAATATGTGTTAAATCTTCACCATTGTATGTTTATTTTTATTTATTTATTTATTTATTTTTAAATTTGACTCACTCAAGTATAGTTCTTAGTTTGTTCTTAGTCTATAAATGGCTACTACTGTTCTAAGGGATTAGATGCATATTTAAATGTTTCTGTAATTGATACATCTAACATGTGTGTGTAACTTTTTTTTTCAGGTGATGGGCGATTTTCTATGCAGAGCCATTCCTTTCTGTCAAACTGCAGCGATTTTGGCCAATTCTCTGACCCTGTGTTGTATAGCTGTGAACAGATACAGGGGCATAGTCCATACGTTCCAATCCAGAGAGCAATCAATCCAAATAATAGCAGCTGTTTGCGTAAGTGCTATATGGACTATAGCTGCAGGTAAATACAAAACACTTACGTAATTGTTTTCACAAATATACGAAGAATAAGAGGCTTAATCACTAAAAGTTAGCAATATTTACGGAACTTTCAACACAAGCTCACCATTTCAAGACTTACAAAAGGTAAAAGGCGTAGTAGCTTTATCAAGCAACGTGGGAGTCATTGAAAACCAGAAATAATTGGGTTTTGTTGATCATGTGTAACAATACCATATACATATAAGACAAACAAATCTTCTGGAATACACAATAAGAGTTAACACATCAGAATCATAACACATACTGGTATAAACCAGTTCCAACATTAGCCAAACACCTGAACGAATCTAAACACAATAATAGAAGCAAAAGTGTTACGTGGATTTAAAAGTACTACGAATAACGCCAACTGGCTGAAACCTATCATATCCAAAGGTTAAATATGGATTCTAATCGAGATAGTGGTAGCCAGGGCCGTACTGCAACTCGGGGGCCCACCAGGAAGGTACTTTCTACGGTGCCCACTCACATGTACGTGCTGGCCTCCTCCCACTACAATACAAGGGAGTTCTGGAGCATCACTCGGATCAAGTATGCTAAAAAGTCTTAAAATGCAGATTTAAAACTTCTTTTTTTAAGATAGTAATTTCTCCCACCTGACACTGACTGGTCTACCATAATGCCCAATCCCCCGTTCTTCTCTTGCAACTGTACCATCATCCGCACTCTATTACGTCATATCTCGCGAACTCCTTTGAGACTGAGAGGTTGGCGTGCGCGCCTTCGGCGTGGAAAACCCGGGTACGATTCCCGGTGAAAGTTCATGTGGTTCGGATTCCACGTTGATCAGTAGATCCACGTCTCATATAGCCTCGCTGCTCAATGCGAGATTAAACAAGAAGTCAAGTCAAGTCAAGTACGTCATATCTCCTCCAAAAATAACAATGACGCACCTGCGCCATGAACCTCTCATAGGCGCCCTGGTGTATACACAAACATATATATGAAACATCAGAAGTAATTTATAATTTATACGAATGCAACACTTCATTGGCCTGTATTAACAGTTATTGGAAACACCAGCACACCAGAATTTCAACAATTATTGGAAACATTTTCACCAAAAAAGTTTAAAAACATGACATGAGTCAGTCCTATATAATTCATGGACCCTTTTGAATATGCTAAGAGAGGGCTCATCATAAAAGTTTTTTTTTTTTTTTTTGATAGGGCTCCCTTTTTTTACATATGGCGCTACTTACGATACGAGGTGGAGGGCCCACTAAAAAATTCACCGTCCAGGACCCATCGGGAAATTTCCCGGATTCCCTCCTGGCCAGTATGGCCCTGGTGGTAGCTGGTTGAAAGAGCTCTTTCTTCTTCTTCTTCTTCTTCTTCTTCTTTGAGGCAGGAGGCATATAGGAAATGCTACTTGGCTGATAACAGTCCTGCTGGCGATTTACAAAGTTAAAATAACCTTTTTTCATCTATAGTAAAAGTAGAAGAAGAAAAGGGTTGTGCATGCTTCAGATTGTCAGCTCCTAAACCATCTGTCTATTAAAATGGTACGATAGCAATAAAAGCGCCTCCGCTCTAACCTGTAACTTTTGATTTCAAATAATTGATTTACGGTTATTTGTGATTTCAAGTTTAACAAAGACAAATATTTGAAAGTATGTGTACTTTCCAAAAACAAAAATTACCTAAATCTTTCTCATAAAGTTTTTTTTTTTAAATTGTTGTTAAAAGCCTTTGTATTTTAATAAACTTTCTCCAAAATCAATGCAAATGAATTGTGCTACCATCTTTGTAGTTATTTTAAACTATACGTTTGTGGACGTTTACATGTTTGTGGCCAATCATTTCGACAATGAGATCTCGGAAACTGCAGGCTCTAGAAAGATGACGTTTCCACTAATCGATTGCAAATTTTACGTAGATTGTCCAGTTCTAGTTGAAAATTAAAAAAAAAACATTGCCATTATTTTTATAACATTTTTACGGGTACACTGAAAGTGTTGAAATTAAAAAAAAACTAAACCATCATATCCTACGCATTATACATTCCAACACAACATAATTGTATACATGGGTTGCATACCTCTCAAGTGTTTATTTCATGGCCAAATTACAGTAAAAGCTCCTTATTCGCGCTTCCTTCATTCGCGTTTTCGCTATTCACGGATTTAAAAAATGCGACCCAATTCATATATTTGCGGCTAAAGGTTTCTTTATTCGCGGATCTAATAAGTACATACATACATAATAATAAAAAGGATTCCAATAGGTATCCAACCCAATATCCTTTGTAAACGCCCTCAAATGGACTAATAAAATGTAAAATAGACCTTATTACAACTTTGCCTAAAGTATGTTGTTAAATGATATCGCTGCTGTATTGGTTCGGACTTTGACATAAGCCGCCTTCGCCGCGATGGGTGTTTTTGAGAATGTAAACAAACAGAATGAAAGCAACTTTATTACTCAATGAATAAAGTATATTTTTAAATGCCGCCACATTATTAGACGTTCTGTCCTTTGGTAAGAGCCGCTTTGCGTGTTTTATTGTTTCGTCTTTCCATTCGTTACAAAAATTGTGATCGAGTAACACGTCTCTACCGCTGTCTTCCTAATTTATACAGTAATGTCAACTAAAAAAAAAAAAAAAAAAAAATGAGAAACGAGTTTCGACACGAAAAAAATCTGTGTTATCGCTTAAAGTGAAAGTAGAAATGCTTGATCGTTTACGCCTTGGAGAGTCGTTTGCATCCATATCACGCTCATTCAATGTCAACGAATCAACTGTACGATCGATAAAAAAAAAACCGAAGATAAAATAAGGTCGTCTGTAGCTTCAACTTCACTGTCAGCGAAAATTGTTCGTGATCCACCAATAGAAAAAAATGGAAGTGGCGTTGTTATTATGGATCGAAGACTGCAACCAAAAAAGGGTGCTCATGAGTGGTCCAATGGTCCGGGAGAAGGCAAAGCGTCTTTACGCTCATTTTAAAGAACCTGATGGTAGATGTAGTGGTGAATGTACAGACGGAGGATTTCAAGCATCGGAAGGTTGGTTCAATAAATTTAAGGCGAGACAATCATTGCATAACATTAAAATCGTTGGAGAAGCTGCATCTGCAGACACTGCTGCAGCAGAACGATATTCAGAAGAATTTGCACTCTTAGTAGCTGATGGAAGATACAAACCTGAGCAAGTATTTAATGCAGACGAAACTGCACTGTTTTGGAAGAGAATGCCAAACAAAACATTCATTTCTAAAAGCGAAAATTCTGCTCCTGGATTTAAGGCAGCAAAGGATAGAGTTACACTGCTGCTATGTTCTAATGCATCTAAAGATAGTGTCATTAAACCACTGATGCTTTGCAGATTGTTAAATCCTCGGGCTTTAAAAAATCAAAACAAGGACGACCTGCCAGTGTTTTGGCGTGCTAATAAGAAAGCGTGGGTTATAAGCGCTATTTTTGGTGACTGGTTCCGGAATTGTTTTGTTTCTAAAGTTGAAACTTATTTTTAAAAAACGGTATTTAGACTTTAAAGCAGTTCTAGTTTTGGACAATGCACCAGGTCATCCTCGCGAAACTATGCATCCAAATATAAAAGTGACATTTTTACCTCCCAACACGACGGCTTTGCTCAACCTATGGATCAAGGAATAATCCAGGCCTTTAAGATCTATTACATTAGACGAACCTTCAAAATCGTATTGGATAATATAGAATGTAATCCTGATATGAATATTATGGAATGCTGGAAGAAATTTGACATAGCAAAATGCATCGTAAACATAAAAGAATCATTAGAAGAACTGAAGCCACACACATTGAAGTCATGCTGGAAAAAACTGTGGCCTGCTCTGACTGCGGAAGATGACGAAGAATGTGTGCAAATTCAAACTTTGACTGCAAGCATAGCCGAAATTGCGAATGGAATAGGACGAGATGGGTTCGAACAGATAGAATCAAGTGACAATCAGGAATGCTTGAATCGCAAGATGAAGATTTGACTGAGACCGACTTGGAGGAAATGTTAAATTCACAGCCCATTGAAGAAGAGGCTTCAACAAGCACTGGAAGCGTAACATTTAATTTGAAAATCTTAATGAAGGTTTAAGAATTGCAAATGAGCTTTGTGATTTCTTTATGAAAGTTGATCCGTCTATGGAACGAAGTCTTATTTTTAAGAGGCAAATTGCTAATGCCACTGCTGAATATCAGTCTGAATTGAAGGAGGTTTTAAAAACTGCCAAGCAAGAAAAAATTACAAAATTCTTCAAACTATTGCCTAAGCCTGAAGATAATAATTAATCAATATGGTCAAAAACTTCAATTACAGTAAATTGATTTTTTATATATGTATTTGTTTTTTTTTTTTTATTCCATTCCGTATTCACGGTTTCTGTATTCGCGGCATATTTATGAAACATATACCCCGCGAATAAAGAATTTTTTCTGTATAATGAAAAACGAAGGATAACCATTTCTCCAGTCGAATAGAATTTTTATTGTTTGGAGTGTTTTGCCCAACGAACACCATATATCATTGACATTATAATTAATTGTATGTGTAATTTATTTGCTTACTGCATACTGCATGCAAGAAGAAAGAAAATACTGATCATACATGAATTAAAAACTCCAACCGGAAATAGGCTCAAATCTTGCAAACGGTGCGAGCTATTGAAAAAATAATCGAAAAAATTTCCCCTTTATGGTACTCTTGCCGATTTTTATCAAGACATCCTTCACTTGTGTTTACGGTTGCCATATTACCCGATTTTCATGTCTTATATTCGTACCCGGCTTAATCGTCTCTTAATCACGAAAAAGCACCACCTTTTTTGGATTGAAGAAAAATCTAATACGACTTTGTTGATAAAGTGTTGTTATATTTAACGAAAACCGCTACATTTTTTGTGTCAATTTCAATTCCGATTGAGTTAATTTGGACTCGTGCTCAGGCCCAGGCTGTGAACTATTTTGTCCAGTGCGCGTGCACACAGCCCTTTGCTAATAAGAGATTTGCTCTAATGCACAGTTTTACCTTTCTTATAATAAACATTTAGAGATTAACATAAAAAATCTCTAAGATATTCTCGAATAGTCTTAGAGAAAAAAACATATCAACAATATCTGCCATATATTGCTTTTTTTTTTTTTTTACTGTAATACTCACTTAATACTTACTTTACAATTCGAGACTCACATTTGTTGAACTTAACAAAACATTAATGGCAAAAACTGAATTTGCTTTAGTTTAGTTTAGTTTAGTTTAGTTTACATTGGAAAAGAAAAAGTCCGAAGAGTCCCAGGTCGTATTTGTAATACACAAATTCACATGAGTACTTACGGCTTAGAATCCCCCGCTTTTCTAATTTTAAAATATGGCAACCCTACTTGTGTTGTACAGGAATGTACAGATGTTGTGAGGAATGGCAAAAGGATATATGCTCATATCTGAATGATGCGCTGTGTAGAGAGCTCAAGTTTAGCTAGTAAAAATGGCAAAAGGATATATGCTCATATCTGAATGATGCGCTGTGTAGAGAGCTCAAGTTTAGCTAGTAAAAATGGCAAAAGGATATATGCTCATATCTGAATGATGCGCTGTGTAGAGAGCTCAAGTTTAGCTAGTAATAGAGAATAAATCATGTACATTTTAAACCATATTTTATTCGTCACCGTCATGAAAACAAAAAGTTATATTATAATAGTTGAGTATCCGAAATAAAAACAGCATTTTTAAATGTAATTATTGGATTAGGTTCACTAAATCCCTAAATTGCTATACACAGTGTCTAACCTCTTGAGTCAAATTAATATAGATGGTAGAAATGAAATGAAATATTTGAGTTTTATGTCCCACGGTTATGCCGGTTAGGCTAAAGGAGACGGTGATGATGAGTGATGAATGAAATAGTGGAATGAAGAAAGTGAGAGGAAACGGGAGAACCCTGAGAAAACTCACGCACACGGTGTTTGTCCACCACAAAGTTCACTTGGCGGGGGCTGGGGATCGAACCCGGGACCCCAAGCACCAGAGGTGAACGCTCTACCACTGAGCCACCGCGGCCCCACTATAGATGGTAGAGTGATGCAATATAAATATATCCAGATGGAAAACCTAAGATCAGAGACGCCTATTTCCAGCGCCACGCTATCGTGAACAGGAAGTTGCAGTAATTATTGTTTATCCTGTCGATGTACAGTACCTTGCTTCACTTTGCAAAAAATTATCGAAGTTTTGTGTTACACATTTAATACGTCTGATTGCTCAATTTTTCATAACGCAGATTTGGTTGGATAAGTTTTCATGCGGGAAACAACCACTTGGTGGCGCTAGTAGTTGAAATAATACACAATCGAATTGTGTTTATACAGCGGCAGTTGTTTAGCGTGTGAAGTCCGTTTCTAATGGTGATTGAAGATAGAGAAACACCTTCATAGGAGTTTGCAGACATACATTTAATATACGTGTCGCAGGTTACAGTGCTCGAGAAGCTGAACGGTTGTACATGATCAACTTATACGACCTTATCTTTTGCCGACCCGTTTGAATGGAGAATAGTTTTTCCTGTTTCTGACCGATTTGTTCGAGGCTACGTATGGACGTCTGGTAGGGTATATGAGTGTAACATGATGGCAGTTCTGCCCACTACAGTGTTGATGTTGGACATCATTGGATACTAAGTTCTCTAAGTGTTAGATTGGAAGGATGGGTCCCATCTGCCGCATCTCATCCCTTCTTTTTGAAAACACATCAATTCATTGGTATATGAAATATCAATAGAATTTGAGGAGAACCTGCTTGCTAGACCCTTTGCATCTGAACTGTGCCCCTGCTGGCGCTGCTGTCGATAAGTGATTTCCTGTAGGGCCTACCTCCCTCGAAAGAGGAAGCACAAGTCGTTGCGGCCGAGATCTTTCAATTGTTGGATTCGGCGGAAGCGTTGCCATAATGAATTATTTCAAGAGCTTCGCTGTGCTCTATCTTGTTATCCATTCTAAGTAGCCTACGATCTTCACTCGTCAAGATCAAACGATTGAATGACAAATTGGCAACACAGCGGAGGTCATTCACTTCTTTTCCGTAAACAAAGGGAGGGTTTCATCCATCAGAGGGAGCGGGGGTGGGGCCAAAGTATAGTTCAGATAGTTTCCGAGGGCACAGGTGGAATAGACAGGCTCTAGTGTCCTAGCTGTCTGCTTAATTGTACACCAGATACAGGGAATATTTGAAAGTATGTGGCAACATTTCACGCGGCGTTGTACTACATGTGTGGAAATAAGTGGTTGTCACTTTGAATTTTTTTAAGAAAATGAAAATGAAATAAAATTTTTAAGTTTTACATCCCAAGCTTATGCCCTGTAGGCTAAAGGAGACGGTGATGAAAAATAAATGGAATAGTGGAATGAAGAATGTGGGAGGAAACGGAAACCATGAGAACTTTTAAGAAATACTCATTATTCGTACGTATAAACAATGGGGAACACTTTGAACAGTGAACACTCATAATTGAATGTTACAGCTCGGTTAAGATCCTGGTTTAAATAACCTATCTAAAAGCATTTTATCACTTCCGTAAGCATGGACAGTTTTTTCGAATAGCTTACATATTAATATTTTTTTAAGGAACAATTCAAACACAGATATGTAATCTCTTTTGTTTTTATGTTATTGCGATTTATTTATTTCTTTAAAATTAGAGGAATTGATTTTTCTCATTTTTAACAACGCAACCCACCGACGTAAAGTTACATTGAGAAACAAAATGCACTATTTTGCGTTTTTACCTCGTAACTAAAATTATATTTAAGAGTAATTTGGTTTTAGCATCTTACCCTTAGCTCGTCTATCAAAGGTAACATTACAGATCTCACCTTTACCCTTAACCTATCTCGATTATATCACAGTTTTAGTCGATCAGTAACTGATATTAGAAACAGAAGCTACTGTGAACTAAGACAAGAATTTTAGGAATGATAAAAAAAAAAAAAAAGATAAGGGCATCATAAAGACAAGGAAGGTGCTTGGGCTCGAGCGGGTGAATACACCCAAAAAGGAAAGCATGTGTAATGTTAGCACCCCGGAAGCAAACAGTGATGTCCATTTTTCTGCAAGATGGTCTAAACGAACACAAAGTAGAGCACGTGCCATAACTACAGATCGTCTATAAAGTCTGATCCCATGCCAGTTTTGCGGAAACAGTTCGGTGAATGGAAAAGTTGGTGCACACGTATCCCATTATTTTTAGGCTCACACAGTTTGAATGAAAAAGTTGTGTCCCAGGGTCACCCGAAGGGTCCAATCAAAATTGTCAAATGGTAAGGGGGTCAAGTAGTAGATCGTTGGAAAGGTATTGCGAAAAGAAAAAAAAAAAAAGCAGGAGTTGGTTTACACCATCGTGCAGAAAAACAGACATCACTGTTTTGCTTCCGGAGTACTAACATTACACATGCTTTCCTTTTTGTAAGTATTCACCCGTTCGAGCCCTGAGTTAAGTGATAGTTTCGATCTGGCTACACTATATGTAGTTCTCCAGATATGAGGCATACAAGAAAATTTTTGATTGAAATATATTGGATGTTGGATCAGGGGCCACAAAACTTCTGAACGGTCCCTAAATCGAGTTTTCGTATTTTCTACGGAATAAGAACGTCATATTGTGTTAAGTGATAGCTCAAGTTTGGCTATACTATACAAGTATGTAGGCCTAGTTCTTCAGATATAAGCCCTACAAGAAAATTTTTGACTGAAATGTAATGGATCTTTCGATCCAAAAAGCAAAGCTCCAAGTGGTTCTTAATTTTCATATCTCTTGCAAGTTTTTTTTTTTTGTGTGTGTGTGTGTGTGTGTGTGTGTGTGTGTGTGTGCGCGCGTATGTGTGTGTGTGTGTAACTAAAAAAAGGACGTGAGATTGTTAAGAGATGGAAACTCTTCATTAAAATACAACTGAAAGGCAACAAAAATTTCTGTAATCCTAGTTAGTTGGTTACATTGAAGTTCAGTTTCTCTTTCAGCACCGAGGCTATATGGAACAAGGTCCTACACCTTAAGTTGAGATTCTAAGCACATGAGGTCCAACCAGGTATGATAGTTTTGTTATAGTTATGCACTGAAGCTAAAGAATGCGATTATGGTAAGATGAACGATAATAAAGAATGACGAAAGTGGGAGGAAATGGAAAAACCTAAAAAAAAAAAAAAAAACACGCACACGTTGTTTATCCACCGCAAAATCCATTTTTGGTGGAAGCTGGGATCAGTGTTTCTTCCATACCTGTTTTTTTGGGGGCACTGTACCCCGGAACTCTGAGAGTGCCCCCGGAGCAGACCAAAATAATCTATATATATAAAAGAGAACGCACAAATCCTTTGTTAGCTCATCACGCTAATACGGCTGAACCGATTTCTTTCATTTTTGGGGGGTTATTAGGATTTGGACCCTAGATGGTTTTTAGCATATCACTTTAATTTTTAATTACCAGTGTCTTGAGATAATTGACCATTCAGGTACAAATCCTTTGTTATTAGTTCATCATAGGTAAAAATAAACGTATTTATGCAACCCGCATGACCGTTAACTCGGCTTGTTAACATAAATGACAGGCGATATACAGCGGAAAATAGCTTGAATCTTCTGTTTAAAATTTTTTAATTGATTTGCTTATTTTTACAGACACTTTTACAATATGCCAGCACCGGGATGACCGCAGCGAAGCGGGGCGGGTTAACATAAATGACAGGCGATATAATGTTAAGATTTACTGCAATCTTCTATGGTTTTTATCATATCACTTGAAAGCGAAAAAGTAAAAATTATCTAAGTAACAAAGTTTATTGCGTTCCGGGGTGACCGCAGCGAAGCGGGGTGAACGCTTCATATCACTTGAAAGCGAAAAAGTAAAAATTATCTAAGTAACAAAGTTTATTGCGTTCCGGGGTGACCGCAGCGAAGCGGGGTGAACGCTGCTAGTCTATTATATAAAAGAGAACGTACAAAATCCTTTGTTCCCTCATCACGCTAATACGGCTGAACCGATTTCTTTCATTTTTGGGGGGTTATTAGGATTTGGACCCTAGATGGTTTTTATCATATCACTTTAATTTTTAATTAACAGTGTCTTGAGATAATTGACCATTCAGGTGTCCACAAATCCTTTGTTATTAGTTCATCATAGGTAAAAATAAACGTATTTATATGCAACCCGCATGACCGTTAACTCGGCGGGTTAACATAAATGACAGGCGATATACAGCGGAAAATAGCTTGAATCTTCTGTTTAAAATTTTTTAATTGATTTGCTTATTTTTACAGACACTTTTACAATATGCCAGCACCGGGATGACCGCAGCGAAGCGGGGCGGGTTAACATAAATGACAGGCGATATAATGTTAAGATTTACTGCAATCTTCTATGGTTTTTATCATATCACTTGAAAGCGAAAAAGTAAAAATTATCTAAGTAACAAAGTTTATTGCGTTCCGGGGTGACCGCAGCGAAGCGGGGTGAACGCTGCTAGTACGTCTATAATATAATTATAAATAGAACATTATCAGTAGTGTCCCCTCGGTATACAATGTGTGCCACCCCCGGAACACTGTTTCTGAAAGAAACACTGACTGGGATCGAACCAGGTATCTCACACGCCAGAGGTGACCAAATGTAAGTATCATTTTTAAGGTACAGTAGTGCTGCAACTTACAGGGATCCATTATTGAAACCACGGGTTGCGATGGCTTTAGAGTGTTTATCTCTGATGCGTGAGGTCCCTGGTTGGATCCCAGTTAAGTAAGTTTGTTATATACAATATGGTGCCCATGGGCTTTCTCGGGGTACTAAAATTTCCTCCCATATTCTCATTCCACTAATTATTCTATCATCATGCACTTCCCTTAATCATCCGTCTCCCATAGTCTAACGGGTATAATCGTGGTACGTTAAACTGAAAGAAGATTTCCAATATTGAAACCGAAAGAAGAGATTGACCACTTCTGGTTTCCAGTTTTCAATAGAAGAAGAGCAGGACATGGAGAATATTCTTAGGACGTTCAATATGTATCAAAATGAGTAATTACTTCGGATACAAACCCGGGTAACTGTTCGGGCCGCGGTGGCTCAGTGGTGCAGTGCTCACCTCTGGCGTGTGAGGTCCCTGGTTCGACCCCAGCTCCCACCAAAAATGGGCTTTGTGGTGGACAAACACCATGTACTTGAGTTTTCTTGAGATTCTCCCGTTTCTTCCCATTTTCTTCATTCCACCGTTTCATTCATTTCTCATCATCGCCGTCTCCTTTAGCCTAGCCGGCATAAGCGTGGAACGTAAAATTTAAAGATTTCATTTCATCTCCGAGTAACTGTTCGGGCCCACTTTAAACAGTACGTACCGTCTCATTCAGTCTGGATGCTAAAAAGGGACGTCAAACTTTAATCAAACAACGATCGAGACTACTTGCATTGTATTCTTGTTAGGTTGTATGCGAAATAAGAGTTGAAGGTGTTTCGCCTCAAAAGACGTGAAAATGATGTCTCAAAAAGTGTATCTATTTCTATTGTAAGAATCTGTCTCATCTCGTGTCGTCACTCTTCTTCTTGTTCACATGTGTTGGTTAAATTCTTCGTCTGGTTTGACTAAATTATCCTCGCTTTATTTATTTTAATTCCTTATGATTCCTTCAACTGCAGTTCTTAATTTATTTTCAGGATGTGCATTACCAAACTTCTGGCTGTACAGCGCTTCTTTGGTTCTGGTGTTGGAAGACGAGGAAGATTATTACAACTACTATGACGACGCCCCAGGCATTCAAATCCCGCAGCCAGCAAATTCCACCTTCAGCTTTTGCACCATTGATTTAACCAAAAAGAATATCTACATTTCTGTTATGTTCTTCGTGATATTTCTGCCGCTGATGGCTACGTTCATCGCCATTTATATAAAGCTTGCCCATTTCATTTGGGTTAGAAGACCCGTAGGGAATGTTTCAGTGGATGCACATACAGGCCACAGTTTGAGAAACACAGTTCACCAGAAATCTCAAATGGAGAAGAAGATTCGAACAGTTAAAATAATCTTCATATTAATGTTAACGTTTTTTATATGTCGTTGTCCCGTCTGGATATATAACCTCTTTGACACAGAAAGCAATCCGTTGGATTATCTGTGGATTGGCCACTTGAAATATCCTCTGAGCGCGTTGTCTCTTCTCAGCTGCACAGTGAACCCGTTCTTGTACGCCTTTCTGCATGATACTGTTATCAAACACAGCCCAAAATGTGCTAACCTTTGTAACAAGTTCTGCCTTTGTCTATGTTGTTGCTCGCTCATCGCACGATGCAAAAGCTTTTGCCAAAGAAACTCTGGAGGCGAGAAACAAAACCTTGTTTCTGCTCAATCACCCTTTACTTCTCAAAGCACAAAAATGACTACGAAAAGTGTTACTGGCAATGGTGATAATAAATTAACAACAACGCAAAGCGATGGGAATCGTAAATTTGCTTGGACAATCTCGTAGATGGACTCTAAAACATAATGTTGCACTACAATTACGCCTATATGTATAATAAATGTAATTAATAAACTTTCCATTACAATGTTCATTACAACGTAACATAGTTTAATTGATCTCACTTCCATAATTAAAAAAAGATGGAAATTCAATAAAAATAACCATTTCTTTGTTTCAAAATGAGGTTTTGAATTTTAATTCAAAATTTTCCTCAACGTGCTTTATTAACAAATGACGATCAAACTTTTACTCAACACTACTTAAGACGATTCTTTGCTACATATTCTTTTTATTCCATTAATAGAACGCTTACAAAAATATTGAAATAATTGTTTCTGGTTCTTCTATTAACGAACGAGAACTGTTCATTGTCCAAAATCCAAGCGCATATATCAAGATCAAACAATTCAGCAGCCAATCGATGATTAGAATGTCTGAAAATATTAAGACATTTGATTGAAATACCAAACCTAATTATGGCACTTGCCATTTATTTACACCACAACATCTTAGTAAAAACACTTAACTTACGAAATAAATATTAGGAACTTAATATAATCCAGTTGTTAACTTCGTAACTAAGGTCATTTAGGGATCGACACTCAGGAATTGCAACACTCTTAAGGTCTGGCAAAGCTTGTCATCCTACACAGTCGGTACGTGCAAGCTAAGTGTCGGTCCTCATGACAAGTTGCATATGGAGAAAAGTTAATTTTGCCTGTCGCAAAGGAATTAGAAGCCTCTAAAATAATTATATAAATGTTTATTTAAGAAAGAATATTCCTGTTATAAATTTCAGCAAATCGAAAATAAGATAAAACGGTAATGTATGTTGATGAAAGGAGGTAAAAGATTGGCTTTGTGATAGAGTATACCTACGGTATGCATGTGTAGCAGGCTGACACACAATGCTTGTTTGAGTGACAACTCGTGCCATTATCATTGACCAATCTATTTAGAGGATAAAGGACAGTGGTTGTAGGGACATTTCGACATATAGGTCTACCTTCTTCTGTTATATGTAGAATCTTTCTGTTATATAACCTGAATGAAGGACATCAGGCGAAACTGTTTCTATCCCAAAGGACTATGTCTGGTTCATCGCAGTGTATACATGACAGGTTCAGGTTACATGACAACAAACACGCTTTCTCAGCTTCTGGATCATTTAGTTCGGTATAAATTGAATGGTAAAGTATCTTTGGTTTTAGATGGGCACAGTTCACTTGCCAAAGATCCTGATATACTAAAGTAAGCCTTTAATACTGGTATAGAAATGTTGCCTCCCACCACACAGTACTTACAATTGTCAATCCTTAATGTATTTTTCTTCCGTAGTTTGAAATATAATTTCAACTTGTCTTGTTGCAACTTTGTTCGTAGGAACCCTGACAAAATATTTCGAAAGAAGAGCCAGTTTCAGCTGGAAGAAATCAGCCGCTGTTGGATTCTTCACATATGGATTCCGAAAATGTCGAATCTCTCCATATAAGCCCGATATTCTAATTGATGATATCTTTGAATGTGACCTCGACACCATTGAAACATATTATAGTAGTCTTTAGAATATGGACAACAGTAACCACGGAGGAGATACGTCAACAGTTTCCTCTGAAAGCACATATCCAGCATCATCTTCTGTGTCATTCCAAGATGTGTTTCCTGTACCTCAAAAGTGCAAACGGCGTTAACCCAAAGGTGCAAAAGCATACATGAGTCCACCACTGTAACATCACAGGAATACATCAAGGAGTCAATTTTGGTAAAGAAGATCACCCAGGGCAAACATATTTCAAAGAGAAGAGACACATAGGTATATGCTAGTACCGTTAACTTGGCTCCTTTTACCTCACGTACGCTATCTGACTGGAATTGCGACTCATATAGTAGATACACTCATGTCCAAAATTATTGTCGCATATCTATAACTGTATCCTTGTAAGAATATAATTTGATAATGATTTTCCGGAGTACTTTTAATACTGATACTATACGTACATAATCAGGAAATGTATGTTTGTGGTAAATTTAATAGGAAAAGAATTATAAATATGAAAATTATAAGGAGTAAAATAAAATGTTGCTAAATAGTCAAGAAAATTTCATTTTCGTTTTAATGTTATTATTTACTGTTCTTTTGACATAAAATTTGCCACATACATGTCTTTGTCGATTATACACATACTAACACTATAAGAAATACCAGGCGAATTCGATATCAAATTATATTTCTAGAACAACATATTTATAGACATGCGATAATAATTTTGGACATGAGTGTACTTTTTCGACGATTGTGAAGGACAATGTTGGCGGGCAAATGCAAGAAGTGGTTTCATCAGAAGCATGTGGAAAATGGATTTGACATGTATTTTAAGTGTACTTCTTGTTAATGTAGTTTACAATAGTTTTGAAACAGTGCATTAGACATCCCAAAGGTAGCTTAACTAGAAACTTGTATTAGCTATAAAGTTCATAACCTTATTGGAAAAGGTGTTGAATTATGATTTTCGATTACTGATTACTATGAATAATAAAATACTGCAAGCAATATTTTGGGAAACAGGTGTGAAATAAAGTTTGTTATTAACAAACTCACATTATTTCAGTGTTCCTTTTATATTTCAACTCAGGCTGTAATAAATCAGGAAAGTTAGCAAATAAGTCGTGCGCAAACAGTACCAACTTTAGATCTATTATTTCACTTTGTTTTATGTTTGTTATAAAGAACAGCGTTCCCAGAGAAGTGAAGAATTTAATTGTTTACATAGTGTTCACATCTCCCATAGTAAGTGTCGATTTCTCCCTCAAGATCTACAAAACCTACTGATCCGAAGCAGTCTTTTTATGTATTTTTGCACTTTGAAACAATACATCAAAGGTAAGCTTCTATGTTTCCTAGCTAAAGGAAAGATTACTATCAATCATTATCGCTTTTGCTGAATAAAAGTATCGTAACTTTCAGAGTAGTGTCGAGTTGTTTCTTAACATGCCGATATATCCCTAAATGACCTTATGTACATTATATTACAATTTGCAATCCATTGTTTTCATCCACTGTTCAAGTTCAGAAAGTGTATTCTTAGCTGCTTCTGCCAGCTTTCCTTCAGGCAGATAGGCTGGTTCTTCTTGGAGAAGTTTTATCGCTTCTTTCACACAGCATCTGGCCTCTTCCGCTTGCTTCCGTAGCTCTTCGATAGAGATCTTCTCCTGCTCAAACTTCTTTCTAGCCAATTGGAGAACGGCTGAATGCATCTCGAAGTAGATTATGCCTACGTAGACCTGAAGGCGAGCTATTCCAGGATCGAGTTTCAAACTCAAAGCTAATAGCTCACGGCAAAGCTCGGCTTTTCTTCTCAACTGATTCTCGGTCAACTGGTGCAAGAGGTACCCTTCCTGTCGGCCGTAGAGCTGCAATAATGAATGTTTCACCGCATAATTGTGGTAGTGGTTAGGATGAAGAAGAGTATTTAGCTTTCTGATGAGTCCTTCGAGGTCCTCGACTGTTGGAGTACCCTGTTGAACAATCTCCACTTCTTCTCCCAATCGCATCACCAATTCATTAACATGGAAAGAACTCAACGTCGATGAACATGCGTTGCACTTCCATGCACTGTCCTCATCTAAAGGGTCGCTCTGCATCTGTTCCCCTCCGCAACTGAGACAACGTACGCTACTGAAATGGCTGCCCATCTCAGTGGGATCCGCACACCGTTCACACTTACACAGAAAGTACTTGTTATGCTTCAAATGATCTCTTCTCGCCTGCGTTCCCCACAACATATGAGTGTACATTGTCTTTATATGTTCACCTTTCGGGATACGTAATGCTGCTCTCACAGTGATATGATATCGGTCGTCGAAAGAATGTTTTGTGTTTGGCACACAGTTGTGCTCCATTAGAAACGCCGTTGGATACAGTGCCTGTACTTCAGACTTCTCGAGACGGATTTCCAATGCATTCACATCCAAAATCCCACAAACGCGATGAATAGTCTTTTCCGAGCAATCGAAATTTTCTTCAGGAAAGTCTGTCAGACCAATGTAGTTCCGGAGAAACCCAACCACTCGGATTTGGTTCTCTTCGTAAATTAGAGAACCTTCCCTGTCTTCCTCGTGTGATTCCATCTCCATTAGCTGTTGCCATTTCCGAGGGTTTCGTCGCTGGAGAATAAGACACCGCAACGGAGTAACCGCTTCGTAAGCATAGTGAGGCTCCTCAAACTGCTCAATCTCCACAGCAGCTCGTCCTTGGCGGTACACAACACATTCGGGGCCGTGATGCTCAGTGATACCAGGACATTGAGGTCCACAAAGTGGCCAGAGACATTGCAAACAGCGATATCGACCATTTACTGGAGAATAACAACCGAGGCACACAGGGGCTGTGATTTGTTTAGGGCCCAATATTAAAGGAGCTTCATTCAGAATGATGTCACCTGGGTTTAAGTCACGGGACGCCACCAAATATCTACCCAACTCTGGCGACGATTTTACCTGTAATGAAACAAAGAAAGTGTTGAATATCTCAAATTACAATTTTAACGCAAAGAAAGAATAATTACACAATATCCTTATTCTTGCTGGGATATTTAAATATGGTCATCAGAACAATCTATTAAATCCTTAAATTGTTTTAAAATAGAACGTTTGTACTAGATTTATTTTGTACAAAAAAATATTTTAAAAATTCAAAAGCTTCAGAGTATTGTGACAATTGAGTTAGTTAGCTATAACCTCAAGAAAATATGCCTGTTTGAATTACAAACGTACTGTATATACTAAGAAAGTTGTCTTTATTTCGATAGTTTTGGGATCTGAAGTTACGAAAAGGGTGTTCCATAGAGAACGCAATTTTTGAATGCATAATAATATACAAATATATTGATGAAATTAAGGATTTACATATTTTTGCATTGTATGCTACCTCTGATTATGTATGAAATATGATATAACTGAAGTGCCCTCCATGACCCTGCAGGTACACTGTCGTTCTTTCGATGACATTTCCATAACTTTTCGGATATTTGCATCTCAAGTTCTGAAATTACACTCTAAATGTCGACCTTGAGCTCTGGAAGTGATCTTGGTTTATTGGCGTGCACACAAGACTTCAAATACCCCCCACAGGGGTAAATCACAGTGATCAATTCACGTCACCGCTGCGAGAAATCACCCCGCCAGAAAATCTCTCTCCATTCTTACCCGTGCAGAAAACAGGTTATAATCATGCGCTATTCGGCACTGCATGGTTACTAATCACGAAAATAACAGAAGAAAATCGTGTAATGTTCAGTGCTGTCAACTTACTAGAACAGAAATGGCGGGCAGTACAAAAGTTGCGTTCTTTGTGAGACACACCATACTTCTACTGGCCACTGTACATGAAACGGACAGTGCTTTTCTCACTCTAAACAGTACTCCTTCGGACGACCCTACCGCAGGAGTATAGTGGCTACGGCCCTTCTCCCAAATGGCGACTTACACGTGTTGTTGGGTCTGGGAAGAGATACTGAGGATCTCAGCGTGTACGTGGTACCTCAACACGTTAAAGAGAGGTAGTCCCGTTTTGCTTGGACGATCCTACCGGGAGGGGAGAGTCGCATTCCTGCCTGCTAGGAGGACCAAACGGAAGCGGGAAAGGTCCAATCCCAGATATCTGGGTAACGGCTCTAATTCCGCGGAAGGGAGGAAACCCTGTAGGACATGGGCCGGCTCCAAACTCAAATGGACTTAACGCGTACCATTGGATCCGGGATGAGGTGCGAAGCACCTCGATGTGTGTGTGGTACCTCTACACGCGGCGGTTGCCAGTTGAACGATAGAGGTAGGCAGGGCCGGGACGCAAGCCCCCTCTGGCATTGCTTGGGGTTCCCGGATTGGGTTGGACTCTGTCGGGCTGTGGTCATACCGTGGGATTCGGTAGCATATGGGAATTAATCCCAGGAACCTGGGTAAAGGTGAGCTTGCCTTATAACGCTTGGGCACCATGACTGCAGAGTATGGTAGGGCCTGACTCGGTAGCAGGACCGCCTCCACTAGTAGGTAAACTGGTAGGCACTCAGGACTTCGGTTTGGCCGCGCAGTTGGTGTATCCCACTCCCTCAGTGAATGAGGGTTACACACTTAGGTGTCAAGATAAGGGACAAATCTTGGCAGTGCAGATCGTGCACAAGGACTTAAGTCCAAACATGAGCAACTACGGGCGGGGTGCGACACATTGTAGCGGTACCCGTCCATCAAATAGACCGAACGGTCGCGGGCAATTAAGCGGGGATTAGTAGACGACAGTACTTTCAACAGTAAAGAAAGTACTGTTGAAAGTGAAAACAGTACTTTTACTGTTACTTGCAAAGTGTAAACAGTACTTTTTCATCACAACTGGGAATCGTGTTATTATCATTTAAGAACTCACGAACTTAACATCTGCTGGTTTAAAAACAATTGTTTTAAATTGTGAAACTAGGGTGGATCTCAAAACTATGGGTAGACACTAATATTGACACCGGAAATGATATGGTATCTACTACTTCCAGTTTCAGTAGCCGGAGAGGGGCGGAGATGGAATCTTCTATTTAATAAAATAAAATATTTTCTTAGAAGTATGCTTTCTTTTCTAAAAAATAAAAATAATAAATAAAATAAAATAAATCGCATTAAAACGTAGAAAATAATTTAGTTTTCGAGAATTTTTTTTAAAAAAACACCTGTTTCTGCATGACTAAAAACAAAAGCATGGGAAGTGTTGTTATACACTTAAATTATAAATCGATTGTGAGATTTCTCTTTTTGCTCATACATAAATACAATTTTAAAAATTAATAATTTTCTTGAAAAACTGATTTATTTTGTTTTACTTTTCTTAGTATGATTTGATTTATTTTGTTTGTTATTTTTATTTTAAAAGAAAAAAAGCATGTTTTGAAAATATTTGTATTATTTTGTTTTCTATTTTTTAGTCATAATTAAATAGTTTTCTACTGTGTAGAATTTCGTTTCTTTCCTACATGCTTACCGAGACTCCGTGTTTTTTGACAATGTACTGTAGTCTACTTCAGGAAGAAAACGAAATAAAAATGAATTATTTCAGTTTAAAGTCTCATGGTTATTACGCCTCTTAGGCTAAAGGAGATGATGATTAAAGGAAGTGAATGATGATGGAACAATTGGTGGAGTGAGGAACTGGGAGGAAACAAGAATGCCCTGAAAAAACTCACGGATGCGATGTTGTCCACCACAAACTTATTTGACTAAGGATCGAACCAAGAACCCAACGCAGCAGAGTTAATGGCTTTACCACTGCAACCAATAAATTCTTGGAATGGGCATGCACAGTGCCCTTGAGGACTTGGAAACTGAGAACCAGAGCCGAATGTGCAACCCATATGGATCACAATTACCTCTAGACTTTCACGGTTGTGACTTAATACCTCGAATCCTGACGAAGGTTTGAAATATCTTACGCAGTAGGCCTACGTAGGATTGGCGTAAGGATATGTCCAAAGTACGCAGATCGACTGAGACATCTGTGGAAGATTATTCAACGCTGAATTTTTCTCTCTGATGACCTAAGCAGGCAGTGCACTCAGTGGTTCAGAGAAACGAATACTATGTCTGTTCCAAGGCAGCAATGGGAACTGTCAAAAACCAAGATAAGTACGGAAAGTAAAAAATTATGAAAGATTTGATAGAATGAGAATGTGGAAGGAAACTGGAGAACCCCGAGAAAACACTGACACGATATTATCCATCATAAGTTAACATGTCTTGGGATCGAACCGGAGACCCCCACTCCAGAACTGAATGGCCTATCATTAAGCCGCCGTGCCCACATGTCAGTTGGGGAATTTAAGTAGGGGAATAAGGGGGAAAATGAAATCAGTGTCGCTGCTTCAAGGACGTCAACAAAGTCTCCCTTTCCCAAATCCTGGTGAAAACCCGGCTACAGGAAAAAAAGACATGTTTTTCATTAAATTCCAATCATAATTGCCCTTATACCGGCTTTATCCCAGCAGTAGCTGTTACTCGACCACTGCCGATCCACTTCTGCCCTTTCTACCACTTTTATCCACGCGGTGCAGTTGCTCAACTGCCGCGTTTTCCAACTACAAATGAGTCTTCGACGCGATCCGAATCGCTGTGGGTAAAAGATTCCATATGATACAATGTAAATAGAAACCTCCTAACCACAGCGGGTCGTAACTATCAGCAGTCGGATTTTCAGACAATGGCCGTTGGAGATCCACACCGCGGTGGGTAAAAGCACTCATTTCACTCAATCTAGTTAGAGAGTGTAGTGGGTGAACTCCTGCTACAGCAGGGATGTAAATAACCCACTCATCCACTTGCCTCAGCGAGTGGTTCATCGGTGCGGGCAAGTTTTTAATACCACTAATAAAATACCGAAGGTAAGTAAATTATTTCTATTGTGGGATGTGGGCTGGTAGCATTTCTTTTGGGCTAGTAAAATTGTGTTGCTTATTTGCATTCGTGCGCTACAGAAACCGTGTAGATATAAACCCGGCCATAAGTGTGGATATTAGGCAAAGAACTCGCTTGGGAAAATTTGAATTTCTTCCCTAAAACTTCTTGGAACCAATCATCTTATCTTAGGTGCAATTGGGAATCAATTTTAATATTTCAGTATTAACAATACGCTAATATCAAGTCCTTAAATCAATTGTGAACAAGAATGCGCGGGAGATCTGGGTTCGATTCTCGGCGGAAGCTCATGTGATTTGGATTCTACGTCTAATACAGCCACGGTACTCAAAAAAACGTTAAACTCTAATACATTGGTTCTCAACCTAATTCCTGTCACGACACCCATTTTATCACACCCTTTTGACAGCGACTTCCTTATAATTTGTACTTTGTAATAAGCTTGTGTGGGATTTTTTTTTATATACGCATTGCGGAGATCTCACGATATCCATCTATTTCTATAATAGTAGAATCCATTGCTTGTATATAATGGATATAGTAACTTCCCTAAGACCGAAGGGATTAAAACCAAATTTTGTCAATTCATTCATATTACAAATATCGAATGCGGTCCGTCATACTGTTTCAAAATGGAGGTCATTTGAAAATTTTAAAACTTCATAACACCCTTAATTTTGAGTCATATGATAAAAAAAAATAAAGTGATTTCTAATTTCGGTTTAAAAAAAACTTGGAAAGTTGTTTAAAAAGTTATTGAGTATTTTAAATAACTTGATAAGGTGCATCACGAAGATTGAACCGGACATTGTCGCACTAGTGAAATCGCACCAAGTTCACGTATTAGGTATCTCATTAGCTTTCAATTTTAATTATATTTCAATATGCAGGTTTTGTTGCATTTGTATTTTTCTGTATTTCAGTAGCAGTTGTCATAACTTTCATATCGTACCTCTTTCATTTAAATTGATTTTTAAATAACTCTGCAATTGTTGAAAATGTTTAGTAGACCTATTTTTTTGTTGTTCTTAATAGTATGTATAAAAATAAAATTATGCCTATCAACAAAATTCAAAATAATATTTAAAAATATTTTCCAGTATTAGAATCTAATTATATTTATCTGTTTCGCTTATCTTCGCGACTCTAATAAAACACTCTCGCAACCCCCATACAGGTCGCGACTCCAGGTTGAGAAACCTCGCTCTTATCCATATATACCAGGTGCGTAAAAAATGTATACATACTTTGAACTGTCATGGACTCAACAGCTGGTACCAGAACCGCCAGTCTAGCAGCCCAACTCACTAGCAAGAGAGTAACATCAACATGGCGGAAGGACTTCCAGCTTTGAAGAGACAAGTAGGTTATTAAGCGGTACTGGAAGTTTGAAAACGTTGCTGCGGTTCAGAGATGGTGAAAACGTGAGTATAGAACTGATTCACCTTCAAGGACAACAATTACACATCTACGATACCAATTCGAGGTTTATGGAAGAGTGTGTGTGTGATATGCAGAAAGGTAATTCTCTCATGGTTATAATGCTGAATCCTCAGTTGCGGTGTTGGAATTGTTTCAGCGTTCATCGCAAAAATCTTCAACGCAAGGGTCATGTGAACAATGTTGCCAATTTGGGGGATTTAGGAAAAGTATTACCGATTAGCGACATTTTTGGTGATTTTTAATTGATGATTTAACGACTTTTGTATTGTGAATAAATCTAGTATTTTTTTTTTTTTTTAATATCTTCGTTTTACTTTTGTTTGAATCAGCTCAACCGTCAATGAGTTCGGCAAATATACAGCTTATATTGTGTGAAATCTCCAGAATTCTGCTTTGTTTACTGATAGCCTTCAATCTTCAATGTCATTTAGTTAGCAGGACTTTCGTTGAGATGAAAAAATAATACAGCATAACTGATTATTTCTAAAAGCTCAAGTAAACTGTAAAGTGAATCTAAATGTTTTCTTTGTGAACTTTTAAGTTTCATGTGGTTTTTCTAATATTTGTTTTTTCTTTGAAGTGATATTGATCATAAGGTATAACATATGTGTTGTACCAAAAGCAGATTATTGTCATATACATACAGGCGTGGATCCAAGGGGGGGACTATAGGCGCTATAACCTTCCTTGACGCTCACGTATACCCTGGATAAAATGGGCTTCAATCCTACTCTCTTTACACTGTATAAAGGAACAAATTATGGTTTAGCCCCTCCCTTGATCATATCCTGGATTCGCGGCTGTATATACAAGGTGTTTCAAAACAACGCCGACAACCTTTGGGAGGTGATTCCTGACACCACGATAAGAAAAAAAGTATAGAACTTGGGTGCACAAATGCTTCCTTTCGGAGTTATAGGCTGCCGAAAACATGAAAAAATGGACTTTAAAGGTCCATACCTCCAAAACTATGGGACCTATCGTAGTCGAGTCAAGACTTCACTTAGGAACTAATATACGTGATATCCAAAACTACATGCTTCGAATTTCTAAGGTACTCACGAAGCAATTTTTATAGAGGGAGTTTGGCTACGGGCATATAATTTGAAGTATTCACCAACTACCTCTATAAAAATTGTTGCGGAAATACCGAACGATTCTGAAACTTGGATATTTGGATAGAACACATGCTAGTTCCTAAGTGAAGTCTTGACCCGACTACGGTAGGCCCCATAGTATTGGAACTATGGACCTTTAAAATTCATTTTCTCATGTTTTCGGCAGACTAGAACTCCTAAAGGAAGCATTTGTGTACCAAGAATGATCTATACTTTTGTATTATCTTGGTGTCAGGAATCACCTCCCAAACATTGTCGGTGTTGTTTTGAAACACCCTATATATATATATAAAGAGAGAGAGAGAGACGGAATACCACGAATAATATTTCAGCGAATTTTCACCAACATTTGGAGTCATTTCACCTCCCATTTAGTGACTTTTTGTGTCAACTTTTTGGCAACACTGCACGAGAGAGTGGTGTAATTGATTTGTACTTAGAAACGTATCGATACTGAAGGCCAATATCTTGAATATTTATTTTAAGTACCATTTGGAACATTCAGTTTGTCCAGAAAGTACAGTTATTTTTCAAATTGGACTCCAATCTTATTTTTCCTAGAAATTTAACCTAGTTTCTTGGAAATAAATTTTCTATGAAAGTTCAAAATGTGTATAACTTATTTACGCACCCGGTATATATATATTGCTAAGGACAAATAATGTCCTTAATTCTTAAAGGGGATAAGAATGAACAAATCCGCACAGTTGAAATCCTAAATGGTTAGCCCTGTACTCCACGAACTCTCTATTCAAATGGTGATGTAACACGCAAGAGAATGTGAAAGAAAGAAGTGGGAAGGTCCACGCTTTCCAAGGAAACGGGAAGTAAGTAAAAATGGAAAAGTGTTCTTCTTACATCATGGATTCGTGCCACCTGGCACATTCGAATACAACACAAACAAAAAGGAAGAACGAACTACAGAAGTGGTTACATTACATACACAGCGAAGGTTAATAGAATGAGGAACACTCAACGAATCTCTTCTCTCTCTCTGTAGATATTTTCGCATTTCTGGCACTAAATAAAATTATAATTCTTATTTAAATATTGCAGGGGCGGATCCAGGGGAGCGATCGGGGCGATAACCCCCCAGAAGAGGAAACTCTTATTTTATATATAAATAAAACCCATCCCAGAGTTTGGAGCTCTTAAAAGTAGCTCTAAGTAGCAGTATTACACCCCACCGTCGACCAGAAGTCTGTTCTGGATCCGCCCCTGTCTTTTGATCATTAGACGAATATTTCACCTTTATCAGCTCTGACTGCTCCCCCTCATTGGAGTCTATCCGACCCCTCCAGGACTCCGCCCTGTATCTCCCTATATATTGTTTTCTGCATATTTAGAAACTTGTGTTATTGTCAATCAGTCTTATCTTGAATCTTCTAACGAAGTAAATTATAATTATATGTCGCAGCACATTCGGCAAGTCGGCTATATCACTGAAAATTGTTATTAACACATGTACAAAATTGCCCAAATATATATATGTGAAGTTATAATTTTGTATGCTTATAGCCTCAGAGGAGAGAAAATAACAGAAAATTATGAAAAGTGTATTCTTTTACATTTTCAAGAGGTAGAAAGAGGAGATCAAAAAAATCTTTATGTTATTTAAATGGACATACTTTCTGGTCATAAATAGAGCAACCCACATTATGTAAGCCTGCCATATTTTTTTCATGAGAATACGGGACACTTGCGGCGCCCCTCCTCCTATAAACTTTCCAACAAAACCCAATGAATTGTACTGTTATGAACAACAGTAAGATAAGCTAAAGTTCCCTCAGCTGCAGCTACTTGTCTCTCCTCGTTCTCTGCAATTAATTGTACGGAATTAAGATAACTGCAATGAAACTACAGAAGAATCGCCTTAAAAACTCAAGATGGCGTCTTATAAAAATGGTTTACGGGAAAACAGTATGCAAATAATAGCGTTTTGTTTAAATCAGTGATATTATATACTTTCAATATTCTTCTCGCTTTTACAATATTTGTTTTCATGACTTTTTTTTTTTTTTTTTTTTTTTTTTTTTTTTGGCAAAAGTACGTTTGTCAGTTTAATCTCATGAAAACAGCTGATTTTTCCCTTGCGTCATCTATGACTGTCAGAGCCGGATTTACACATTTCTAAGCCCTAAATCAAAGCAGAATTTTGCGCTTCGTGCCCCTAAAAAAAGAGTATTTTCATTTCTGTTAACTCGTCTATTATAGGCCTATTACTGGAGAAAAAGTCTCTCATCTTCCTTGTGCTTCCAGATGTAGAAGCACTCGAAGCCATATTATGTTTGCTTGTTTTTCGATGTTGAAGAAGAGTGTCCGAATTTTCACCATGTACGATGGAAAAAGTAGCATGTCAAATTTTCCAGTCAACTTCATAGTTTTACTTCGTTGCTTTTAGAAAAGGGGGCTTCTCCTTCAAATTAGAAGACAACGTACATTTCGGTTTAGGCATTTTCGTTGATACAAAACTGGAACACTTCACTTCTAATGTATTATTAACAACAGCTCAGCTCACGTACTTTATCAGATTGCAGATTCCCTAGATTGCCGATGGACAACGCAACTCTCTAATGCGAGCCTATTGGCTTGTTCACTATGAAATCGGAGAGAGTGGTGTGATCTCCAAGCTGTTACATGTCGTAGCTTAATAATCATTCACTAGTAACGGGATTCCCAGCCAATGTCAAAATTTTTGATTTTTCACTTTTCGATAAGCTGATATTAAGAGCAGAAATGAGACGGGATTAAAATACGGGCCTGTCCCGACTAAATTTACGGGGACGCGGGACATACGGGTCCAAAATCGGGACTGTCCCTTTTTTTACGGGATGTATAGCAGGCTTAACATTATGCTTTATTTTTGTGTAATTATGCTTTATTTTTTCCAAATCATGCTTTATTATGTTTTATTGTTAATTTCAATCATTGTTTTACATTAATCGTGTATAATGTATGATATTTACTATACATTAAATATTCTAAATATCTTGATCTATTTATTAATATTTTATGCAACCAGTTTCTTTCATATTTAATGAATTTCTTCTACTTAATGCACTGTAAAGAGATATGCTTTACTTGAGTCAGTTTTTCCTATCACTTGTGTACGCCTTAGAGGTGCATATATACAGAAAGGGAAAGTAAAAGGTGCCACCAAAACGTACAGAAAGTGCTCAAGTTCAAGAGATACACAAAACAAGATAGTGTGGGGTTCTTGTGTACTATTCATTGTTGGCGGAAAGTTTTCTCCTTTTTTCCTTTTTTTTTTTCTTTTCTCCACATCAAAGGATTACACCGAAAAGTTTACAGAAATAAAAATAAGCTTTTCATTGTTGCATTGTTATGTTTTCAATGATTTTGCATTGTAAATATTGGTTTTTGTGCTCTATATTTTAAATTATGCTTTATGCTTTATTTTCTAAAATTATGCTTTATTATGCTTTTAAAATTAGTTTCTTCTGGACCCTTAAACAACCACAACAATGTTCAAGGTACCAATCATATGTCTAAATTGCTATTATGCTCTTTATGCTTTTGGGTTGCCCTAGTCATAAAATATAATGTTTTAGGTAATTGGAATTAGAATAAAACGTTTATATTCAGTATGCTTATAGGTTTTCTTATAGCGTTATTTGTGTGTTACCAAAAAAATTCAGTTTCAGTGAGGTTTTCTGAGGAACTGAAAAATCATCCTAATGTTATTTAAATAGAATACCCTCTACATCCAATAAGTATTAAGCACTTCTGGCAGGACTACAATAATAAAATTTGGCATATTTGTTGCCTCTCGGGACTAATAAACAGAAAAATTGCCAAAAGGAATTTTTTTAAGTTTATAGAAGTCTAAGGGGAAGAAGAAAAATTTCCTCATCTTACTTAAGTGAGCTTATCTTCCAATAATAATAATAATAAATAAAACTTAAAAGTTTAGGTACTTCAAATTCGAATAGAAACTCAAAGTTTGACATGATCAAGTGACATAAATAAGAAAATCGTCAAAAATACAGTGTTCTCTTTTAGAGGATTCTATGTTTTTTCTTTAATTCGACTCAATGTATTCTATATATGACTACATCCACAGCCTAAAATATTTAGGTATTTTCAGCACCTGGAGGATCTTGAAATTTGTGAGAGTTTAGGGTCTGCTGTGTAATCCAAAGGAAAAGTCCGAAATTGATCAGTCGATTTCAGTTTAGAGTCCCTTTCAGCAGGGATAGGTGCTGATTGCCACGGGTGCTGACTGCCACAGCCAATTATTGGTGCTGACTGCCACGACTGTGGCTGATTGCAAATATGAAGGTGCTGACTGCCACGATGGCGTGCTGACTGCCACGAGCCTGGGAGAAGCTGTATTTGGAAAGAGAGGAATTAATCCCTCATACTAAATTTATGATTATTAATTAATTTAGTAGAGAATAATTAGGGATTAATTTAGTAATCATCACAGCAAATCTATGTGGCATCCTATAAGTTACAAAGTTGCTCACTAAGTGGAACGACATGCGCTTGGATGTTTATAAAGGGATTGTCTTTTCTGTTATATGTACAATTTGCACATTTCATTGTTTATATTAATTGTTTTATTGTATTATTTAATGGATATGATGGTTTGAAGCCAGCTGACAAGGGAAGTTTGGGAGAAGCACTCGCCTGCAGAGAAATAAGCATGTCATTTGAAGGACCAATTCATGCTGATTACAACAGGTAATAAAACTCCTGTACGTTGAGAACTGTTCGAGATATCCAGCTTAGAAGTTTATAAGAGAAAATGAGTGGATGCAGGTTTCAATGCGTTAAGTATTCTCTCCCATGGCGAAGCCTGATGGTTTGAACTTGCTATTGCTTGATCACTGGGATCCATTCACAGACAAATTGTCCATTACAAGTTGCATGACGGATGGCAAAGACCTAATGGTTGAGAAGATACCAACGAATTGCACACGATTTGTGCAACCATTTGATGTGTTTTGATTCCGATCAATCAAAGATTATGGCAGGAGATTTGTACATAGTATGAAACTTCTTCATCTGGACGCTATAATGTACCAACGAAACAATCAAATAAAGTTCGTGTCCATACGAATCACTTCCGATCACCGCTATATATTGGATTGTTTCAGTTTGCGTTCTATAAGGCAGGTTACGAACAAATTATAGGCCTATAACTTTTGAATCACTTGTCAAATTTGGTTTTTGCTTTGGTTCTGCGAACTGTTCCCTTGACGGATGCAACGCAATTGCACATATAAAATGTTCATAATGCAAGGGAGTCTTTTGCCTGCGTCATTTCTTCATAAAACAGAAGAACAACAATGATCAATTTTCATCTCTAACCTATGATTATTGTGAACAATGTAATGGCTAATTGTATCTAACAAACCCGTTAGTTATTGCGAAACACTTTTTTTTTTCTGTTGCTTCCGATAGCTTTCAATTCGTATGCCAATATTCGTTACTAATTATGTTGTACTTAACGCGTATAAATGCGTATATCCTCACTTTCTCATATAAACTTCCAAGTTGAATATCTAGAACCGTTCTCAACCGTACAGGAATTTTATTAGCTTGTTGTAATCAGCATGAATTGGGACTTTAAATGGCATGCTTAGTATCTCTGCAGGCGAGTGCTTTATCCTGAACTTCCCTTGTGAGGGACAGCCAGCAGTACTTTTTTGATGGAACTTTCAAGAGCTGCTCGAAACAATTTGCGCAGCTGTACACAGTTCATGCTGACATAGGGAGTTCAAGTGTGAATACATAAATCGTACGTATTTTGTACGCACCGCTCCCTGACAAAACTCAAGTACACTCATGTCCAAAATTATTGTCGCATATCTATAACTGTCTTCTTGTAAAAATATAATTTGATAATTTTGCAGAGTACTTTTAATACTGATATGTGTATAATCAGAAAATGTATATTTGTGGTAAATTTCATAGGGAAAGAATTATAAATGCAAAAATCATAATGAGTAAAATAAAATGTAACTAATTTACAAGAAAAATTTATTTTCGTTTTATTGTTCTCATTTACTGCTTTTTTGACATGAAATTTACCACATACTTGTCTTTGCCGATTATACGCATACTAACATTATAAGAAAAACCGAGCGAATTCGTTATCAAATTATATTACTAGAACAACATATTTATAGTCATGCGACAATAATTTTGGACATGAGTGTACATACAGAGACCTGTTTACCTTTGTTAGGTGTTGGTCTGAACAACACGATCCTAATGTTCATCTAGTTTCTTTCATGCTTCTTGGCGTCCGGTAATGTTACGTCTAGCAACTTTCTCTCAGGCTCGTGGCAGTCAGCACGCCATCGTGGCAGTCAGCACCTTGATATTGGCAATCAGCGCCAGTCGTGGCAATCAGCACCAATAATTGGCTGTGGCAGTCAGCACCCGTGGCAGTCAGCACCCCACCTTCGGCAGTGAGACAATATGAGATGTGGACCTGCTGACACCAAGATAAGAAAAGAAGTTTATGTGGACTTATGGGGAAAAGTACTTAGTTTCAGTGCTAGGGCTGCCCAAAAGCTTGGAAAAGCTACATTGCAATACACATTATTTCGAACACGAGAAATCGAGAAGCTGTGGTCTATATCATTGTAAAGAAACTCGCACACATGCCATTCAAAAATGTCAATGTGTAGTGTGTGCGGAAGGGAGGCCATAACTCTCAAACATGCTCCCAAAAGAATTCTGTGAGGTATGCTCTGACCAAAATGGGGCCAAAGTGGCAAAAGAAAGCCTTGGTAGCAGTAAATACGGAATGTATCGGTTTGGGGTAACATTCATAAGTCCTAAACGGCATAAGTTTTAAAAATATAGGCACTAGTCCTAAATTTTAGGTTTTGTGCCGTTTAGGTCTTATTCCGCGAAATGATTTTTAGGTCTTGTGCCGTTTTCACTCACCTCCTTTAGTTCTGAAATTCACCACCACCACACGAAATTGCGACGATGCAGTAATTAGTTGGCAATAATGTTACGAACTTATCTAATTCCAACGGTAACGGCTATATTTGTACTACTAAAATTATTATCTGTTCTGGAGTTATACATGAATTACATTATATAACCTATTTCATTCTAAGAGTTAATTATATAATTGGTTAAGAAATTCATTTCCTTCAAACGGAGATGCGAGAATCCCATAACAAATTTCTAAAGAATTTAATAAAAATGTTTAAACAGCATATTTCACCAGACTTTTCTGAAACCAAGCAAGCGTTCAGAATTGCAATATATATACTCTGTGGAGTGTATTTTATTGAATAGGACTAAAGCCCACTAACTTTCTAAAGGTAGAACAAAAGCCCACCAAAGTTTGTTTAATTTGGGCAAAAGTCCAGTAGATACTTTACAAGTGAACATTAAATACCGACTATATACATAAGAACGCAAACAGTTACTATATTTCGCGGTGTGCTTTGATGGAGTTGATATGTATAACAGAGATAGAGTGGGTCGGTGAGTCAGTGGGTCAAGTGGGTCAAGTTTTCTGAGTGGGTCGTGGGTCAACAGCATGTGACCCACTGTGACCCACCACCCACCATGACCCACTGTGACCCACCACCCACCGTGACCCACTGTGACCCACCACCCACCATGACCCACTGCGACCCACCACCCACCGTGACCCACTGCGAACCACCGACTCAGTATGTTCTACCGACACTCTCTGCTCACTGCATTGTAGACAGTATCTTCTGAAGACTGGTAAATTTGTCTCCGTTTTACTTTCAAGACCTTCATTTCCCTTCCTTTTCCACTTGTTTCTGTCTACTTACCTGAGATGCGTATATCTAACCAAGTGAAAAAAGAACTTCAGGACTTTTGGATATTGATATTTTTAATTGTAATAATAGCAATAGGACTTCTACTACTACTTGGCTTTCGAGACCTGTAAGTTTTTAGAGGAGCTAACTACTGGAAAAAATACATTTTTGAATCACTCTAATATATAGATTATTATATAAAAAATTGAATGTGACTATGTGTGCCTGATCATCACGGCCAAATTGCAAAGTCAAATGAAATTACTTTTGGTATATAGTTAGGCCTTAATCCAAATTGGGATGTTATATTGCTTTTATTATAATGCATAATATCCTAAGGAGATAGTGAGGATCCGAATTTTTGCGGAAAAAAATGAGTATCTCGCAAGCCGTTAAACTTACGGAGCTGAAATTCAGTGTATTAACTCTTTATTGAAAATAAACAGAATGTGTCCTAGCATTTTTTAAAATTCTCCTTTATGTGGGGGGGGGACTTTTTATATATGGAAAATTGCTAGTGAGTTGGTTTGTATAAAGGATCGGAAACGATCAATGTTGTTTCAGAAAAAAAAATCAGAAACAAAAAATACAGTGCTTGGCTTCATATATCCATTGCTTTCTGCTATAATAATTGCTGAAGCTTATGTTTATTATATGGAGCGCTCACAGCACAGGGCAATCAACCCATAAAGTTGTGAGAAAAATAGGCATAAAATTTGTACTGTAAGCTTAATTACACGGAAATTTGAAGTTTGGATTGTACGCATAATTGTATGGAAAATTTTACCCTTTTTTTTCTTTACGTTGGTCTACTTACTTTGATTTGGAACTTTGAAATTCCATCCTTTTTTCCACTGAAAAGTATTGATAATTCAACAAGGAAATAATTATATTATGATAATTTAATTGAAATTCATCGTAATTTCGCACATGGCAAACAACAGTGTGGTAATTGAAGTTGAAGAAGGAGGGAAATTCCCATTCACCTATGAATACTTTTCAGAAACCTCGTTCCCTTTCGCTTTTTAGACGGGGGAGGGAACTTGGTAATGATATCAAAATTCATGTGTAATTACAAAAATTAAATTTATAAACAAATAAGAAATCATCAGTTTGTCAGGCTTTAATTGATAATTTATTCACAAGATTCCCTATCAAAGGTCTGGTAGATGAAGTTTCTGTTCTACATGGGACGACATTGCCAACTGACATGGTCGATATGGAAAAGATGTTGTATGGTGATAGAGAGATGATACTTCTTGCTGAGTATTTCAAAACTGACCAAGAAAAATCGTTTCAGACTTAAGTCTAACAAGTAGATTGTCGATGAGAAGTTGCAGAAATCGAGTAGAAGTATTATCATTTTCCACGACGGAGTGCGAACGGGAATTTCCCCTTATGAATTTACAGATGACTGATATTAGAAATAGATTAAGTGCTCAAACATTGTCTAACTTGTTGCTCATCAATGTTAATGGCCCACCGCTAGACAAGCTCAAAGTAGACGAGTTAGTTATTTCTTGGCTGAAGGATGGACATCATTCCACTGTGGATAATTTATCGGCAAAAAGTTACCAACAGGAAATAAATCTGATTTCAGATTTGTTTTAAGGTGAAAAATTACGTGTTATAGAAAATGTATACTTGTATTACTAATGGTTTATTTGTGTTATTCAACTTTGTACCTATTTTGTAGTAAGTCTCTTCTTTGCTTTAGGTATACTACTTTTGAATAAATATTCATAATAATTGCAATTATGCATATTTGTAACTTAAATTTAACGTGGTGTTTTAGTGATTACACAAATTACAATTATGAGCATATTTTATGGAGATGCTCTCACATAGGGTACCCGAGCACCCTTATACCCTATGAACAACTGATTTTTCAAATCTTTTGTGAGAAAAATACTGTGAACTGAGAAACCATAACCATTTCCATATTGTACAGGGGTATTTTCCTGCGAATATAAGTTTCTTGTGGAATGCGTTCAGAAATTAACACTTGAAAGAATACTCTCTGAATACAAGTATATTTTAGGCACATACTAATTTCCCCCCACCTCGAACTGTTTCAATTTCCTCACTGACAAACACTTTACCATTTTATATCGTAAAGGTCAGATCCACCGTTATTGTAACAGAGTGGTGCTTGAGCTATTGACTAGAAATTCAAACTCCGATTAGTGATAATTTCACAGTCTTGTTTTATTAATTACTCTTTAGTCAGTTCAGAAGAGGCCGTGGATCGTGTTCAGAGTGGATGACGATGGATTTTGGTGAGTCAGAGTAGGCAAAGTGGATGAGAGTGGTGGGTCACGGTGCGTGGTGGGTCACAGTGGGTCACGGTGGGTGGTGGGTCACCGTGGGTGGTGGGTCAGAGTGGATCACGGTGGGTCGTGGGTCATGGTGGGTCGTGGGTCAGAGTGGGTCATTGTGGGTGGTGGGTCAGTGGGTCGTGGGTCACGGTGGGTGGTGGGTCAGTGGGTCGTGGGTCAAGTTTTCATTGACCCACGCCAACTCTGTGTATAAGCAAGAAAAATCAACAAAAAAACGTTAAATTACTAATGTAATACGTCTAAAGAAAGCAATACATAGTCATTTAAGGATGTAGCCTGCAAGCTTTTCCAGGGGAGCAGGCTTTTTCATATTAAAAGTAAACCAAAAGTGCATTTCCAATTTACGAAAGCTTTAATAAGACAATAAATATATACATGTAACACACATACATAAATACATATATTATTGTTATTGTTATTATTATTATTATTATTATTATTATTATTATTATTATTATTATTAGTAGTAGTAGTAGTAGTAGTAGTAGTAGTAGTAGTAGTAGTAGTAGTAGTAGTAGTAGTATATTTTCAGTTTGTTACCTTTCTGAAACCTATAACAATTTTCCTTTCATTATGATATCAACTATTATAAAAGTACATATTCACTATTATAAAAAGTACATACTTAATAATGTCTTGTAAAATATTTTACAATATCTGCGTTCCTTTCTCTGTTGAATCAAATGTTGACACAACTTTCTTTCCACATAAATTTTTGTTTTTATTATTCCGTCAACTATTGTCTGTTCCAAATGGCAGGTTAAAGTTGCAGTAGAAAATTGTATTTGAAATAACATGTTTGATATTGCAAGGATGCGATGACGAAAAATTATGATAAAAAATGTCCACGCTGTTATACAACGGCACTATGCTTTCTGCTGCCTGACTAGTAGCAGAAATTCTGGAAATTAAGTAACTTTTCTAGAAATTTCAAATTCCCTGGTTCTTCCAGGATATTTTGCTCATCTCGCCACCATGTATTGCAATACAAATCTCATAAGAAAAAGTAATCAAAAGCTTCCTGTAGTTTTTTTTTTTTTTTTTAATTTTTAACGCTGATCCTTCTTTTTCTCATTTCATTTTGTTTCATCCTTCCTTAATTTTTTCATTTCTGGTCTCGAAGGGGAGCGGGTCCGGACCCCCTCTGGCTATGTACCTGCCACACAAATCCTATGATGCAAACAGCAAGAAAGAACAATAGGCTTTATTTACTTATTTATTTATTATTTCAGAACGATAGAATATGTATTTATACAAATTACTTGTAAGAACTAAGCTAGAATCTGGTTCTGTAATATGAAACAGTATATCTAAAACTTTGACTAACAGATTGACAGTATTCTTGGCACGGACGAGATGGTAGCGCCGCAAGGGATTTTTAGGTCGAGTGCCGTTTAGAACTTGGGCCGTGAAATGATTTTTAGGTCTTGTGCTGTTTAGGACTAGTGCTGTTTAGCACTTGTGCCGTGAAATGATTTTTAGGTCTTGTGCAGTTTAGGACTAGTGCTGTATACGATTTGTGCCGCGAAATGATTTTTAGGTCTTGTGACGTTTAGAACTAGTGCCGTGTCCTTTTGGTTTGAGGTAGGAAGTGTTAGGGAAGAGTACTTCCACTGTTTGGAATAACGCGTGCTGCGATGTATTATTTCACGCTTATTTGTCATTCTCAACACTGATATGGAGCTGATGTTCTCAAACACTTCGGACTAAAAATTAAAACTAATAAATAAATAAATAAAAGAGTGTACGTTATCGTGTTGGATAATACAGACACGTGAAGCGTTGAAGTAAGATGGAAGAACAGTATTGACTACACCACTAGCACAAATACCGGCACACTGGTCTTTCCTTTAGTCACAACAAAATAAGAGAAATGTTTACCTTATTGCCTCGCATACCAGAAAGACATGTTTAGATGCTATAATAGGGGGTCCAAATACACGCTTGATTTTCCCGCTCGCTCACTGTTGAAAATATACTTAAGGTTATTTTTAACGTCCAAACAGTTTGTGTCTAAAACGGTAGATGGCGCCACCGTCACCAATGTTAACATATACAATTAATAAAATTAAAACAATCAAAAATAAAATGAATAATTCAAAAATTAAGCAAAAACGGATACAATCTGGTTAATGGACGTTACAAAATCTAGGGAATGGTACGTGCCGATTTCACATATTGTTGTTAGTTTCATTGTTAGAGGCCACCATTTGTTAAGTAAATAATCAACTTTATCTGCTGTACTTTCTACCAAAAACTGACCAAACTCTGCACACCCATTTAAGATTGAAATACCTAGGGAATGGTACGTGTCGATTCCACATATTGTTGTTAGTTTCATTGTTGAAAGCCATCATTGTTAAATAAACAATCAACTTTATCTGCCACACTTTCTACCACAAACTGACCAAACACCGCAAACATACTCGATTCGAACAAAATTCACACTACATAATGCGTGTCTAAAAATGATGTACTGCTTTTAGTTTGAAGATCTGACTGAGAACCTTAGAAACCAGGCTGATCGTAGTGTATGTACAGGCCATGCTGTTAGTAGTTGAAGATTGTCTGACAACACAAATACTGTATGTGTGTATGCGAATCCGTTGTGTGTGGATCATGGTTTCGTCTTCAATACCAGAACAAAATCAGCAAACGTATATTGTGCGAGTAAGTGACTTCAAACATGGGCTGCAAAAAGACGGTCGTCTCGCAGAATTGCTACTCGTGTAAATCGTAATATGTCAGTGGTCTGTCGGTGTAATACGATGTGACGTAGAGAGTTCTCACAGTAGATACATTCTCCTAATGTTGCCGCAATGAGGGAGGTAGCGTCTGAACGGAGAATTATTCGAGAGGTCTGTCTAGTAAGGACGGCGACCGGCAGTGTAATCAGAGCCACCAGGCCCGAACTGGCCAGGGCAGGAGGGCAGGGATCCCTGCTGGGGCCCTCTGTAAATAAATAAATAAGTAATGGATATTGAACAACAAGGAAAGTAAGATAATTCACGTCTGCTGTGTTGGAGCATAGTTACTCGTTGTAGTTTGTTCTGTTCCCAGAGTTCGGTGGCCCCCAGCATTGAATGTAGTCTTGGGGTCCCATTATTGGAATGAAACTAACAGTATTATAAATGCCTGTTTGAGGCTCTTTGTTTGTGGCCTAGTAAAAATATATTTCAACAATATGAAGAATGGGGCCCCAGCATTATATTGTCTAAATACATATTGGAGCCCCATGAATGCTGAAATGAGACTGACTTTTATAAAGTCCTATTGGGGCCCTCTATTAGTCATTTGACATGTTATTGCAACACCAAAAAGAAACAAAACAGGTCCCCATCCTGGGGGCCCATTATCACTCGTAAATGAAGCTGGAAATAGCGTCATTACCATAAGCAGAATAAAAATAAAATTTTAAAAAAATAAAATGAAACTTTGTATACCTTGTGAGGCTCCTGCCGGGCCCCTATACCACCCAGTCCGAGACTAAGAGCCACTGTGGTTCCTCATTTTAGTGCACAAATACTACCCAATCGATGGTTTGTTAGAACGAGAAATCAAGCTTTGCTTTCGGTTTGTAACCCATCACTTCTACTCACCGCCAAGAACGTTGCAGTGATGTCGGGGGAAACTGCAGTGACAAAATCAATCTAGAACGATGATATGTAAGAATAAAATCGTTTTCACCTTGCACATAATGACGATTGTGTGTGTGAGGAATGTAAGTGTGCGAAAAAATGAAGCATGTGCTCGCATATGCCATGCCCATTTCATACTTAGCATTGTGGTATATGGTAATAATGTACAATCCCGCTCTCCTCTGGTCTTATTCAAGGAACTATGGGTAGCTAGTTGTTAGTCCTATCCTCGGACTGTACCTAGAAACTTTGCGGAACCCCATATTCCACCAGGATAATGTGTGTTCTCATTCCGTAGGGGCCATACCGTTGGAGACCTGCACGAGCCACATTTTTCGGCCGGAGCCCAATCCAGCCCGAATGTACCTAGATTCGGCCCAGCCCAGGCCCGAAAAATTTTGGAGATTTTCGGCCCGAGCCCGGCCCGGCCCGATAAGTTTTTTAAAATTCTTGGCCCAAGTCCAGCCCGGGCCTGATAAATTTTAAAAGTTTCATTTTGTAACTTTTTTCACGGACACACTTCTTCAACGTTTGCCTTGATTCTAATTATCGTTTAACGAAAGTCAATAATTATTAAAGAATTGCAATTAATCGCTCCCAGCCCGGCCCGACCTAAAGAGAAATCAGTGTCGGCCCGCCCAAGCCCGGCCCGTGCAGTCTCTACATATCATGCTTTATACAGTATATGTATTCTCCTCTGGCATGCTAGATCTCTGGGCCTAAGCATTACCGAGCAAGTATGGGGCATGGTGAGAAGATTGCTCTCGGCTACACCAAGAATTAACGTGAGTCACACCCCAGACGGATATTGAGCATATGTACAATCTGCTACTTGCCTGTTCTAGTGGATTTTCTTAAATACCTTTTCGCCAAAATTTAAACATAATAATGGTAAGTAACTTGTGTAACATTCATCGAGAAGAAGTTATTACTTTCCTTATGTCATGACATATAAAATAAGTTAGTTAAGGATAAGTTCTAATGAGGATAAGTTCTAACTTTGAAGGGCCTGCAGCTGTTTTTATGCGTCTTCCAGTCTTTCTTTTGATGGTCCTTGTTACAGTAGAAAACTTGTTTGCAAGCGCTGCACTTCAGTTGGGCAGGAGCACTGCACACACTGCACGAACCAACTTCTTGGGACATGTTCCTGGATATTCACTGCCACATCTTAACAACTCCTAAAGGAAAATCAAGCAGCCATTTCATAATTTGGTTAATGCCATATCAATTAAAATAAATATAAGAAGAATTGAGTTAGCTAAGAAAGAAATTTATTAAAGAGATCTGAAAATTTACTTAAAATGAAAGGTAAAAATGGATCTGACGTGGTAGGGGGATGCATAACGTCTCGCCGTCCCGCGTGTCTATTTGTGCCTATTATATATTTTAAAGGGGGGACGCCATAGATATTTTCTGTAACAATGCCGACGGCGTCCCCCATATTTCCCCTGCTTAAAACGTAATTTTATTCCGTCTAAATTTAAGAGTTTCCAGGGACTTGATCTCTTATATAAATTATTGTTTTAGGTTACTTATATCTCGTATGCAACACATATTAGCAAAATACATACATACATACATAAAGAGAGAGAGAGAGATTGACACAAAAGAGAGAAATCTTTGTCTATTTCAGGACCAAAAAACTACAATGAATTACATAAAACAATCGAAGACCAGAAGTCATTCAACACATTTAAAAGTGCTCTGACATTTTAGTTGAAAGACGAGCAGCTACCTATTCTTGTTGTTTAATGGCCCTGATAATCGCAGAAACAACTTATTGCTTTTAAGTTACGGTATTCCACAACTTCACCTTTCACTGATTTAAATCTCAATGAACAAAAGTAATTCTTAAGGTGACTTTAAAGATGTTCTAATCAAAAAACAGATGGCAGCACGTATTCCGCATCTTTCCAATGTATTAAAGTCATCCAGAAAATAAAGATTGTTTAATTCTACAAAATGAAAATCAGGGTATTTAACGAAAAAAAAAGTTTCTGCTATATATATATCTGGTTTCCTTCACTTCTTTATATAATCATCTCCAACATTGAAATATTTGTCGTGTCTGGTTACGAGCTTCACAATCCCCATGTTATACTCTTTTGCCGCCAGTGGGCACTGCATTCTCCAACACCTGTTTTGGATAGCTCGCCGTAGTTTTCTTAGAGTTTCACAATAACGACTTACATTGACCGTCGTGCCTTTTGCATAAAATCCTTCAAAAGAATACCTTTACGATCTCAAAAGACGGTTCCCATGACTTTTCGTGTTGAGAGAGTCTGAACTTTCTCCTTTTTTTAATGAGAGATAATGCCACTCAAGTGATTGGTGCTTGCTGTCTGGGATAATGTCAGACATCCAGATCTCATTACCAGTCACAATTCGATAACATAAGCGTCTCCATCAGTATGACATTGTGTTTATTGTGTTTATTGTGTTTATTGATTAAATACAGTGACCACCTGACTTAATGAACTGCCCGCAGAAGAGAAAAACATAGGAATTCTAAACTTCGTGAACAGATATGACCAGCGTCGTACTGCAACCCAAGAGGCCCACTAAGAAGGTACTTTCTAGGGGCCCACTCACATGCACGCACTGCCCCCCTCCCCGATAATAAAAAGAAGTCTCGGAGTCTCACTCGGAACAAGTATGCTGGAAAGTCTTAAAATGCAGATTTAAAACTTTTCTGGGCAGTAATTTCTCCTCTGACACTGACTGATCTGACGAAATGCCCAATCTCCCATTCTTCTCTTGCAACTGTACAATCATCTGGACAAACTCCATTACTTCACATCTCTACTTAAAATAACATCATTTCTTATCACTGTCAAAAGTTTTAGTGTTACCATAGTAAAGCATGATAAAATTGTGCAAATCTCTGTGCAATATACGTCATCCAATACATATCTAGTCTCATTAATAATGTATTAATATATAATTAGTTTTCTTGTGTTTACATGTTTTCCTCATTATACTGTTTGAGTAGGGATGCGCACGAGACGAGTCGAGACAGGATTTTCCTGACAAATTTCGAGTCGAGACCCGGCTCTTCCAATTGCGAAATATACATTTTTTGAGTCGAGACATCACTTTTATAGCACATTTTCAAGACGAGACAGTCTCAAATCTTGTCTCGTGCGCATCCCTATGTTTGAGCCGGGTGGCTATAAACCTATAAATTTTGCGCCCTGATATATATATATATATATATATATATATATATATATATATATATATATATATATATATATATATATATATATATCAGGGCGCAAAATTTCAAAGTCAGACGCACTCGCCAATCCAAAAATGACAGTCGCCAATATCTCTCACGTACAAATTATGATAAGTCCTCTATTTCCCCCCCCCCCCCCCGCCCACGGCTTTTGGTTTGACAAAGAAAAAGATTACGTTAGGGCATAACCTTTCAAAACCAGACAAATAGTGTCAGTGTAATCAATTTTGAATTGGACAATTCATACACATATTAAAAAAATATCTTAACTTAAGACTACACGTTTGTGTAACACTCTCTCTGCACTCAAGTATTAGTTGACGATTATGGTTTTCGAATCAAAGTCCTTAAATGAAAGGGCAATTGATGGAAATTATCAGCAAATCATCCAGTGTGTCAGTCTTCAGTGAATTTCTGTAGTAGTCTTAACTCTGTTAAGACTGCTGAAGCCTGTCTCATATGAAGCAATACTTAGAGGTAAAACTGCACAAAATGTGACAAAAAGGAAGCAAACTTGGGAATCTCGTAGTGAAGTTTTCATTGTAAATTTTTTTCAGTATGTGATTCAATGAAGAAAACAAAAGTTTATATTCTGCCCATTCTGCTAAGACAAGGTCCACTTTTTCAATGTATAAATCTGGTTGCAAGTACTTAAAAAGCAGTTTTATTTCATCCACACCAAATTCAAGGATTTGTCCTCAGTGACAATTATTTTCATGCGAAACAGAAACCGCGCAGCCCTGTGAGTTTAGACAGAAACCATTTTTACTGAACACTGGTCGCCAGCTTAAATTTCTAGTCGCCAATAACGACCTGGCGACCTGAAATTTTGCGCCCTAACTAACTAACTCTATGGCCTAGGGAACCCGGAGGTTCAATGCCGCGTTCACAAAAGCTCTCCACTGACTTCTATCCTTAGCTAACTGCATCCAGTTTCTACTTTGTATTCCAATCTCTGCGAGATCCATCTTAATATTGTCCTCCAATCTGCGCCTAGGTCTTCCTAATGGTCGTTTTCCGATTGGTCTTCCAGTCAAGACTTTGAAAGCGTTTCTACTTTCTTCCATTCTAGCTGCATGACCTGCCCATCTAAGCCTCCTAGACTTGACGACCCTAACAATGTTGGGTAAACCGTATAAATTATGTAGTTCCTCGTTATGAAGTTTCCGCCATTCCCCATTCCCGTTCCTCTTGGGTCCGAATATTCATCTCAGGATCTTGTTCTCAAATACTTTCAGTCTATGTTCTTCCCTCAGAGTAAGCGACCATGTTTCGCAACCCCACAGAACAACAGGCATGATTATCGTTTTGTGTATTTTAAGCTTCAAATTCCTCGACAGAATTCACGACGACAAGAGATTTTGAACCGAATAGTAACACGAATTCCCTGCTTTCAGTCGACATTTAATTTCTTCGTGTATACGATTTTCCTCTGTTAATATTGATCCTAGGTATTTGAAACTATCCACTTTATCAAAAGTATTATTTAATATTTTAACGCATCCATAATTTGCTGAATTCCGGTCCCGACGCATTCCCATGTATTTAGTTTTCTCTGCATTTACTTCTATACCCATGTCCCTGCAAGCGTTTAATAAGATCTCTGCATTTCTTTCTATTGTTCTCCTATCATCTCCTATTAAATTTACATAATCAACATATGCCATAACCTGGTAAATACCGTTCAACTCTAGGCCCTGGTTGCTATCTTTGATTTTCCTTATAGCGTATTCAAGAGCAATGTTAAATAATAATGGCGACAACGCATCTCCTTGTTTCAGGCCATTTTCGACGTGAAAGCTCGTGGACAAAAATTTTCCTACCCGGACTTTACTTTGGGATTCATTTGAACATATCTTAGTTAATCTAATTAGCTTTCTCGGTATTCCAAGTTCTGTAAGAACGTTGTATAATGTTTCTCTCCTAACCGAGTCGTACGCCTTTCTAAAATCAATAAATAGTTGATGTACCGGGGTATTGTATTCCCACTTTTTTTTCGAGTATTTGGCGAATGGTAAATATTTGGTTGATAGTTGATCGATTTCGTCTAAATCCGCACTGATAATCTCCAATAATTTCATCCATATATATATATATATATATATATATATATATATATATATATATATATATATATATATATATATAGATAGATAGATAGATAGATAGATAGATAGATAGATAGATAGATAGATAGATAGATAGATATAGGTATAAAACTCCCTGCTGGTCTAGTGGTTATATCCGTTTCCCTTTATAACGTTTTACCATCTGCAAAATGTTCTGGTGAAAAAGTTCCCTCTGTTCATTGCTTATAGCAGCTAATTTTTCAGAGAAATAACTCAAATGGAAATGCAGACAGTGAATGAATTTTAAAATACATATTTCACCCTTGTGCCTCGCAATTTTTCATACCAATATTTCATAGTTTTCCTCTCATAAGTAAATCTCTCTTATAAGTAAATCTAGTTTCTTCACCAAACTTGGCAGAGAAGTGTGGAATATCAAGAAATGGATGTAAGCAAAATTTAAAGAACTTCATCTATAAAGACGGCCGTAGTGGCCAAAAACCTGATTGACCAAAATAAGCCATTGTAATGTGTTTCAAGTTTGAAAATTTCATTTTATTTGTAAAACGGGTAAAGGGATAAAAACAAAAACACATTAACCGAAACCGGGAGGAAGTAGACATCTATTTGAGGATATGCTTATCATGGTCGCTACCTTGAAGTTGCCTATCTTGTATCTCGCTTGACTTTTTTTTTTTTTTTTTTAATAGGAAGGGGTTCATATAGTATATCAAGTTGGGCTAGAATTTTACACGAAATACAATGGTGAAGTCTATGTTTTCATAAGTTTATAGTTCTAAGAGATAATGAAATGCAGATTGATATGAGTTTGTTAGTTGAAAGATTTCTTAATATCTGTATGTTTTTGAAAAGATTTCTAGTCAGGAAAACCTAAACCTCTGTACGTTAGTGAGAACATCGTAGGTAGCTACTTATGAAAGGTATAATCAGCTTAAAATCGTTATCGACTACAGATAAAATAAAATGGTGATGAGACGATCACAAACCTTAAGGAACTGATATAAGATGGATGACATATTTTCCATTGGATTATTCAGGTTAGAAAAAAAAACCTTCATAAGCAGCTACCTATTCAGTACGCACTAGTAGAAGAAGTTCGGGTATTATGGAATAGTCAGATAATATGGAATACCTCATTATCTCGCCTGTGATGTGTTGCTTCCAACCGGAGAGGAAAGAAACTACTACCTCACGTCCCATGATGCTCTACAGTCAGTCTTCATGTGATTGTGACATTCGTTGTGTTGGTAGACGTGAAAATCTGATTTCTTATTCATGAAAACTTTTAACAGGTAAGTGGTTTACAACCTGTATTTTCCTATTGAAATGTAATAGAACAAAAATTCTTTATTTACTATGACGTTGGATATACAGAGTAGTAGTTTGATAAGCGCCATTATCCTATATGCCTTCGAATGCGTTTAACAGCTCTTTCGTTTCCAAGGTGGCGTGGAGAGCAATATGGAATACCCGCAAGAAAAGCATGGTATTCCGTATTCCGTATGGTATTCCGATTACAAAAATATCTATCGGTATTGGGCAATTAAATATACATTTATGATGACAACAATGCTAATGTATTTTTTATTACAGCAAATTTTCTGATGATACAAGGGGTAAGCTTGGGTCCAGCCTTCATCATGTTTAATGTGAGCATACAATGACTGTGCCGATCCTGAAGGAGAGTATTATATTTATGACTTTTGCAAGTAATCACATTCAGTTATGGCTTGGCATTCAGAATTTTCATATATTGTCACTGTATTAATTGTATGTTCAACAGAAAACTCATTTCTTTTCTATATAGCATTTGTATTCCATATTACCCGACTATTTCATATTACCTGAAAGATGGATGACATATTTTCCATTTGACTATTTGAGTTAGAAGACAAACCTTCAAGGCAGCCACCTATTCAGTACGCACTAGTATATATTCCGTTTTCCTGACTTCATTTTAAAAAAAAAAATCTACGGGTATTTTCGCAGGAGAAGGCAAAGTTTGTCCTCTGGTTTTGTATTTTTAATATACCTATAATAAGGAAAGAATATGCATGGAAGTCGCACTGAGGCTGATTTATTTGATAACATCTCGGTTTTCACGGTAGTATCACATGACATAATCAGTAAAGATGCCAGGAAGTTTTACTTTGTGGAGTGTTCAAAATAAAAGAGGGTGTGCACCCACAATAATGATACACATTTTTACACAAAGTCAAAGAAGACAATATTTTTACGCCCAGGGGTGTGTGTAAGGAAATTTGGGAGAGTGTTAGGGGTGTTGGGGTGGGCAGAATACTCCCTGGACTTAATATCATTTTTTACAACAGAAGTTGTAAACGTAAAAAAATAAAGAAACTACTGCGGCATTAAATTCAGAAAATATTTACTTATACTCGGAAACTTAATATAAACTATTCATTTATTTGTTAGGGATAGGCCAGCCCTCCCTTGTGAAGTTCATGGCTGTACCTGTATTGCAATATGTTGTTGTGTGTACTTGACAACCGAGAGTACCAGAGCCATATTAACGGTACCATAGTTACTTGGTTGAGGGCTCACAAGTATTGGGGGACCCGCGAGCAGAATGGCATGTATTACGAGCAAAATTTAGTAATAGGGACCACAACATACTTGTTTGCTCTAGGGCTTAATATGCTGTTGAAACTTCACTGAAGAGTAGATTAGACTGGAGACTGGACAGTAGAGTAGACAGCACTAGCGCGGGGCCCGATTGGGAGCAATCGGTCCAATCGGCTTAAAGCCGGCCCTGTATATATATATTTTTGACTGGAGGATGAAATCAGATGTGAGGGACAAATAGCACGTAGTCTATAAAATTCACTCATAGATATAAACGTCTTATAAAAGAGGACCCACAAAATTCTGATACTGGCAGTAAGCACAACTCAAAATAAATGTATAGTATGTTGCACTTACTTTGCACAAACCAAGACCATTGACTCACAAAGAACTTAATTTGCACTGAACTACACAGTCGTTATGCATTTTATTTATTTTCTTTAAGCATTTTTTTTTGATGCAACGGAAAGATAACTAACTTAAACTTGCATCTGCACAAAGGCCCTTATGATGCCCTTAACACACGTTTTAAAATACATCGCTTAAAAAACTACTTACTTGCAATTTAGTGATTGTTTCTGTGATTTTTCTCTAAAGATATAAATATTTTCTTGTTTTTCTTAAAAACAGAAAAAATCAGTTGAGTTTTTATTTTTTACTCTAGGTCTCCATGACCTAGGGAGACCCCAAAAAATTTAAAAATTACTAAAAACATTTTTACCATAAAAGTTTAAAAAAAACATGACATGAGTCACTCCTATATGATTCATGGACCCTTTTGAACATGTTGAGAGAGAGTCCATCATTAAAAGTTTTTGATGGAGCATCCTTTGCATTTTCCCGCTCCAGGGCCCCCAATGGTCTTAATCAGGCCCTGTATATTTTCTATATTGAAAACAATAGTGCTGTAAAATGTAACTTATTGTTTAGTTTCAAGTTATGGCGTGATTTGTAATTTTCAATTTAGCTGAATACTTCAATATTAGCAAAATTATAAAGCAGAGTGGGAAATCAGGAAAATTTCAAGGGTTCGATTACGAAAAATGTGAAAGGCTGTTTTCGTAAGGTCATGGTGACTCAGTGGTAGTGCGTTCACCGCCTGTACATGGGGTTTCTGGTTCGATCCCAGATTGCGCCAAGTAAACTTTGTAGTGCACAAACACCGTGTGCATGAGTTTTCTAGGGGTTCTCACGTTCCTTCCCACTTTCTTCATCCCATCATTTCATTCACTTCTCATCATCACCGTCTCCTTTAGCCTAACCGGCATAACTGTGGGATGTAAAACTTAAAGATTTCATTTTCATTTTGGTTTAACGAAAGCACTCTAAAACTTTTTTTTAAAAAAAGTTAAAGTATAATAAGTGGAGGAATTGAAAAAAAAAAACCAGCCTTCATATATTGCTGTTAGACTAGTAGCGCCAAGTGTGGCGATATTAAGAACTAGATTGCGAACTGTATCGAGAGGAAATGGTCAGCTTCACTTTTAGACTGGTCATCAAACCGGTATATTCAAGAAATATGAATTGTATTAAGTGAACAAGTTGTATACTGTGTACAGGAGAAATTACTCTTATTGTGTATTACATACGAATATTGTTACAAAATTTAGTGCGATACGATTGTATTCTCGTTATAAGGTTATTGAACAAAACATATTTGGAAGTCTTATCACAATTCGAATGTGGTATGTTGGAAGTCACCTGGTATTTGGTAAGCTGGTTTTTGTAATTACTATTTTACATCTATATCCACATATTTTGTTCGTATATATATGTTTTTTGTGACATGATTGATTGATTATAATATATAGATTTCGAAAGAATTTATTGGAACGTTATCATTTTTCTCATTTGAAACTTCCAAGTAATAATCAAATAGTGCTTCATTGTTATAAGATTGAAAGTACCAGAATTACGTTGCAAGTATTTGCATTTTTCGAGGTTATTTTTTGGAAACACATATGAGATATTTGTATAATATCGATCAATTATTCTAATTCGTTATTACGTGATAAGAAAACGACCTGCTTATACGTAGTGATGTGAGGCGGAAAATTTTCCGCGGAAAATTTTCCATTTGGGAAAATTTTCCGGAAAATTTTCCGCTGTATTTTTCCGGAAAATTTTCCGTTCTTAAAAAAATATCAGTAATCAAGTAACAATTCCTCAGCAATCATGAAATTGATTGAGTTCATGTATAGAAATGTTAAAAACTGAAAGATCGTTTAAAGAATCTGAAAATTTTCATGGCTCAGACAATTTTCAGTATTATGTAGGAACAAGTTAAACAATTTTTCATGAATCGAAATATTTTCTGCCTTATATGGAAAAATTGAAGAATTTTTTAGGAGTCGGAAAGTTTTCATAGATCGGAAAATTTTCATCACGATGTAGAAACAATTGGAAAACACTTTTCATAGGTCTGACAATTTTGGATATTATGTATAGTGATGTTAGGTGGAAAATTTTCCACTATATTTAACTGCACATAGAGCTACAAAATTGAATTTCAGTAGAGGAAAGTTAGTCAGCAACAAATTATAATTTTCCAATTAGCTTTCGGGAACCAGAAAATTTTGTATTTCAAGCTGGGAAATAAAATTTTACACAGTGTTTCTCTCTCTCTATAGAAGAAAATTTTTCACCTCACATCACGGTTAAACAACGATGTAGGAATAAGTGAACTATTCTTTTACGAATCGGAAAATTTTAATCACTGTACAGGACAGACAATTTTTCGATTCATGGAAAATTGTTCCACTAGTTCCTACGTAGTACTGAAAATTATCTAAGCCATGAACATTTTCAGATTCTTTAAACGATATTTCACTTTTTAACATTTCTATATATGAATTCAATCAATTTTATGAATACTGACGAATTGTTACTTGATCATTGATATTTGTTAAGAACGGAAAAATTTCCGGAAAAATATAGAAGAAAATTTCCCAACTCACATTTCAACTAAGCAACGATGTAGGAATAAGTGGAATATATTTTTATGAATCGGAAAATTTTCATCACTGTACAGGACAGACAACTTTTCGATTAATGAAAAATTGTTCCACTAGTTCCTACATCGTACTGAAAATTGTCTAAGCCATGAAAATTTTCACATTCTTTAAACGATCTTTCCCTTTTTAACATTTCTATATATGAATTCAATCAATTTTGTGAATACTGACGAATTGTTACTTAATTACTGATATTTGTTAAGAACGGAAAATTTTCCGGAAAAATATAGAAGAAAATTTCCCAACTCACATCTCAACTAAACAACGATGTAGGAATAAGTGGAATATATTTTTATGAATCGGAAAATTTTCATCACTGTACAGGACAGACAACTTTTCGATTAATGAAAAATTGTTCCACTAGTTCCTACATCGTACTGAAAATTGTCTAAGCCATGACAATTTTCAGATTCTTTAAACGACCTTTCCCTTTTTAACATTTCTATATATGAATTCAATCAATTATATGAATACTGACGAATTGTTACTTAATCACTGATATTTGTTAAGAACGGAAAATTTTCCGGAAAAATATAGAAGAAAAATTTCCACCTCACATCTTAACTAGACAACGATGTAGGAATAAGTGGAGTATGTTTTTATCAATCGGAAAATTTTCCGGAAAATTTTCATTGTAGAGGACAAACAATTTTTCGATTCATGGAAAATTGTTCCACTAGTTCTTACATCATCTATACATAGCAGTGATGAAAATTTTCAGATTCTTTCAACGATCTTTCACTTTTTAACGTTTCTATATATGAATTCAACCAATTTTATGAATACTGACGAATTGTTACTTAATCACTGATATTTGTTAAGAACGGAAAATTTTCCGGAAAAATATAGAAGAAAATTTTCCACCTCACATCTCCACTAAACAACGATGTAGGAATAAGTGGAGTATGTTTTTATGAATCGGAAAATTTTCCGGGAAAATTTTCCGGAAAATTTTCCGTTTCAAAATTTTCCGGAAAATTTTCATCACTGCTTATACGGAATTAAATGTGGGGATGTGCTATGTAGTTACGCCCTGCCGGAAAACGACGGGTTAGGTATTCTAAAATTTATTTAGATATTTTAACACCCGTTACACTGTTTATATATTACCAAACACTATTTTTTACCAATTTTAATTCTTCCTCCCTTTGTTACACTTCGTAACGCAAAGCCGAACTACTCCTACTTTTTGTTACGTAACGCTTTCTGATTTGTTCACCAATTTTGCTTATTTTGCGGGTTTATTACAATAAAATGCTTCTTTTAGTGGCATAATTTTTATTACAAAATGCTTGCATTAGTGTTTTTCCCAACAAATCAAAATATTAGAAAATGGTAGTAACGTAATATTTTAACCTCATATTTTAACTCTACTCTTTAACCCTTTTGGGATTTTGGGATTTTAAAGGCAAATTTTAGACTCAGTCAAGCATTTACTGCATCCTCACCATTTATCCTAGGATTTTGGTTCGTATCTCATTCTCTTCAAAATAAAACAACCCTTCAAATTGCAACCCAAAAAAACAACCCAATCAATTTGCATGACCGTATCATATGTCAGGAAAGAGAAATTGGAGGAAAATGGGGAATATTTTCTGAAAAACTCCCTTTTTCCAAAGTTTAGATCCCTCTAGGCCGACTCTGTGTTCTCAAAATTACTTAAAAGATACTAAGTGGTGTACACAATGTCCATGTCGACGACATATATATATATATATATATATGTGTGTGTGTGTGTGTGCGTTGAACTCTTGAAGGCCAAACAGATGACATCATGACCCTCACCAACTTGACGAGCACCTTCCCACAACACATGTGACCTCTTTCGCAATGCATGTACGACTGAACAATAAAAATCCAGCATAAATAGATTTGAAATGAGAGTTTTAAAACAATACACACGTGTGATTATATATATATATATATATATATATATATATATATATATATATATATATCAGTGGCGGCTAATGTTGGTGTTGCAGCGTTGCGCAACGACCAAAATATTTCAAGAAAAAAATATATCAGCAATGGTAGTAAAGAACAGAAAAAAATACTTTCTAATACTCCCATATATACTTTAAATAATATATTTTTTACTTCTGTAACTATCCGTTCCGTTAATCCGTTTTAAAAAGCGAAAAACAATCCATCACAGAGTCTCTAATTTATATTGCGTTGCAGCGAGCATACAACGACCAGATTCCTTCAGCGCGGCAATTGGAGCGAATGTTAAGTCTCCTTTCCCCTATCTCAGAAATTAAAGGCTCTGGTCGTTGCAGTGCTTCTGCAACAGAGCACCGTTTCCAATGTAGAAGAAGGTTTTTCGCGCTAAATACGCTTTCTGAATTTTATTTCACTTGCAATTAACAAATGGAATTTGTTTTTATGCATTCATATTTTTAAATTACGGAACTAAACTGAAGCAAATCAACATAGTGACAATTAAAAAATGTGATAGCAGAATTACAAAATAAGAAAGAAAATATGTAGTAGAGCAGAAAAATGAAAGTAGACCCGCGTTTTATTTTATACTCTTGATAATTTCCACATAAAACTGTATGATGGGGAACACCACATCGAATTTGGGACTAGTTAGCAATGCTCAGGGGCGTAGCCACGAGGGGGTAACCGGGTCTGGAACTCCCCAAAATTTCGAAACTTGACCAATATTTGTGGACTTTCTTAACGAATTATACTTGTTTAACAGAGAAGTGATTGATGTAAGCTAAATATTTTATGTTATGCCTCATCATGTACTCTTTCTTTTCTTATAAAATAATCGTTCTATCATTTTTTCTAAAAAATATAGGTGACAGTAACTAAAAATTACTTATCGTCTTTTCGGGTACAATATAAGACAGGTTTGATATTACGTAGACGTATTGGACCCCCTCAAATAGTTTGGACCCCTCCCAGCTAACATGCTATTCCTACATCTGGCGGGTTTCAAAGTTGCTTTCAAGAACTATGACATTGATAAGCATTGTTTCGTCTCATGTGGAAGTATATTGTGTACATCGTGCTCGTGCATTGCGTAACAACCAAGACGGATTATTTGGAATGTAGTTTTTTTCTTTTACGCACATGTGTGTGTGTTGATCTATGAATAGGGTTGCCAAATCTGTAAAATAAAAAAAACGGCACCTCCTCAAAATTCCCTATGATATAGGTCTAGGCGTGAAGTATCTCTGTTCGGACATATCCATGGAAAGGAAATGTACTATCGTGAACAAAAGTGCATTAACACATATATTCTGTATGTCCTTAGAACATTCACTAATAAGCTTAATAGATAGGCCTACATTGTGCTATAAATGAGAAACTGAAATTGATCAATCAGCAATGATGAATTGATTGTATTTACCAGTAACTACTATTTTTTTTTTTAAATTATCGAAACAAATGAACAAAAGTAAATTAATCTTTACGTGACAATTCTGAATTTGGAAAATGAAATTTACTCTTTAAACATACAGGGTCATATGCAGAATTGTTTTGACGTATGATTAGCAACATACTAAAGGCCTGGATACAGCAAGAAACATGTTAGTTGAACTCTTTAGAATGGCACTAATCACGCGTCAGAACGACTCTGCATAAGGCCTATAGTCTCTACTTCAATTACAGGAAATTGCTTTAAGAAGTCCTTTTCCACTCTTAATAAATGTATAACGTTCCTTGAAAGTAAATTTCAAATTTTCCCTGATACAGTCCCTATCATCTATCTAAAATTATCTAAACAGGTGAGCAAAATATAGTATATTAATCGTTGATAGATGGTGAAAGGTAACAGTTTTGGGTTTACAGAATGACAGCTACTTTTTCAATATCTATACTTCGAACTAGATACAAATTTGAAGGAAAAAAATGGTCATAAAGGAGCTGGTGAGAAGTTTGTACCCGTCACCGGCTTTAATCAAAATAACAGCAATTTTTTCCGGCCAGGAAGGTGAAAAACCGGCCCGTTGGCAGCCCTATGTATGAATATGTGACATTTGCAATTCATATACCGGTACCTCTTTTGTATCAGCTGTTTTGGTTATTAGTTATTAGATTTAATTTTATTGTGCGTGCTTTAATTCTGTAAATAACCTTGAAATTCTGAATGAATTGTATACCATGACTTCTGTAAATAACTTACAAAAAAAAAAAAAAAAAAAGCCCAGCTTTCAACTGAGGAGAAACTTGCAATTAAGGCTTAGACAAAAACAGGCCAAGTGCAATTCAGGAGAGTGTTCGAAAAAAAAAAAGGTTTAAATTTACATGACATCTTATGGCAGTAATGTTGTATGCACTAGATACATTTCCACAATTTATTTTAAATTTTCGTAAATAAATTATGAATAAAGCGTGCTCAGTGTACATTTTATAACACTAATCTCTGTTACGAACTCTGCACGGAACTCTACACGAAGTCTACACGGAAGAGGAATTCGGATCACTGTCAGGGACTGAGTTTGCTAGAATGAATTGTTTGCAATAATCTAGAAAAAATATTTAGTGAATCTACAAAACTTCTGATATTAACTGTACGGGTCTGTACCTATGGCGTCAGCAAAAGAAGGAAAGTTTTTTTTTTTTTTTTTCACATCAAAAAGAATTGACACTTTCAAGGAATTGAATGTCCCAAGAAAGGTTATCACCATTGGTTATGCTTTCCATCGAAAAAGACCTGACAATAAGAATACTAGAGTAAAGTTGAATTGATTTTGAGTTTAACGTCCCGTTCAGCAGCGAGGCTATATAAGACGTGTACCTACTGATTAACGTGGAATCCGAACCACATGATCTCCCGCCTGGAATCGAACCCAGGTCTTCCACGCCAAAGGCGCGTACGCGTACCGCTTAGCCACGAAGGAGCTCATGAGAAAACTAGAGTTCAACCAGCATGTATTAGGCAGATTTGCTCCAATCAAAGAGAGAAGAATGAACTTGCTAATTAAATAAGGTGATTAATCGGATAAAATGTTCTGCATTTTTTATTTTTTTTAAACATAATTTTATTTAATTTAACATGTCACATAGCATTTGCATCTAAAGTTATGTTGATTAGTCAATGAGTCCACTTTATATATTCTGTCTCCGATCGTTCATACTGCAACACCCGAAACTACAATCCACTGGCCGCCACTGATATATACCATAAATCCGAAAGGGTTAAATATATCTGTCCATTGGATGACGAGATAAATGACGTGAAATTTAGAAGATTTATGTTTATTTATATCCAGAAAAGATTTATGTTTATTTATATCCCAAAATTCAGTATATTTTTCTCGTGATCTCTGAACGGATATCTTTTAAAATAGCATCATTGAATTCGGCTTCCTCTGAATATAAGAAGAGCAATTGGAAATGAATTAGTTCATGCAGTCACCAAAATGGCGAAATTGAGTTAACATCGGATTTTTGTTTCTATTGGGTATATCTATGTATCTATGCATATAGAGCTTCAGTTTCATTGGTCTAATCTTTTATAAACAGATGTCAACTTTGATTATTAGGCAGCATAGGGTTGTATTAGTAATATTCGAAAAGCAGAACTAGTCAATATGAGTTTGCATGTGATACCTTTATCGCAACTTCTATCTGCTTTCAATTTGCAACTGTAGATAGATTTAGCATTTTTTGCGGGTTCTGTAAATAGCGTCATGCCAAAAGCAGATAGGTGAATTGTGGTAAAGCTAACACATGAAAATCGTATTGTCTAGTTCACTACGTTTCTGCTTTTCGAATATTTTTTATTTGGTTTGAGATATTACAGAGAAACTCTAAAATTAGCGGTAGTTTAATTTGGCTGTAGTGATGACCCTTAAATATGTTCATTCAAATGAAGTCGTTCATTCACATTTCCTCTGACTAATTTCATGTCCAAGTAGAAGTATTTTTTAAGTCTCAAAAAACTTTGTTTTTAAAAACATTGGAGAAATTTTACGAGATTTATTCTGAAACATATTTTTCTAAAGCTTGGACAAATTCTCCCCTTAATTTTTGAGAATATAAGACTTCGAACAATGGGGACGATCGGGAAACCCTAAAGAAAATATGCACCATATTGCGCCAAAATGGAATAATTTTTAATACGAAAGTTAAAATGGAAAATCTCTTATCCTATTATATGCACGTATGATGTCCTGAGTTAAGTTAATTATTGTTCCATAATCCAAAGGAAAGCAGTAGCTCCATTGAAATCTAATAATAAATTTTACGAAACTTGTCACTGAAAGGGAGACAGACACGGAAATGTTAAATGACGTTTTATAAGCTCGCTTACCGAAAACCACTTTTTTTTTTTTTTTTTTTAAGTTCGCTTCAGAGAGTTTCTTATATTCGATTTAAACATGAAGTAGAAAAATGAATTGAAATGAAATCTTTGAGTTTTTCGTCCCACGTTTATGCTGGCTAAGCTAAAGGAGACGCTGATGATGAGAAATAAATGAAATGGTGGAATGAAGAATGTGGGAGGAAACGCGAGAACCCCGAGGAAACCCATGCACACAGTGTTTGTCCACCACAAACTTTACTTGGCCCGAACTGGGATCGAACCAGGTACCCATTCACCAGAGATGAACGCTCTACCACTAAGCCACTGTGGCCTCAAACATGAAATGAGTTCGTGAGTCTGTTCCATAATAATTTTAATGTCTATATATTTTCTTTCAGATTTAAGAAATAATCGTATTGCTTGATGATGATAAAATTCCAACTTATTCTGTAAAGTTTATTCATCCGGAAATTTAAACAACAATACGGTTTCCTGTTTTATTATAATACTTTTAAGTTAGAAGGAAACAAGTCCATTATAAGATTCGTATATTATGCATTGATTTGAAACGCATCGGAAATAAATTGTGCCGGAAGTATATTCGGAAATGCGCCATGCTTGGCTTATTCACATTCAGAAATTATGGATTTTTAAGAATATAAGCAAAATACATCTATCCAACCATATCCATCCAGAAAAAGTATTCGACTTGTAATATTGTTATGGGATTTATAAAACATTTATATTTCGTACCAGAAAACTATGAAAAATTAGACCTAACCATAACTAGTTCCTTTTACTGTCATTCGATGCTTCTGTTTCACTTTATTTAATGACATGTATAGAAACTTCTAGGACGGGCAGGGATGTAGCCCAAAGGGGTCCGTTGAGTCCAGACTTTCCGAAAATTAAGAAGAAATAAATAAAATTAGGATTTTACGTCAAATAGGATATTAACTTTTTAAAAGTGTCAAAAGTCGTCGTCCCTACCTCACCGGAATCTCTGGCTACAAGCCTGAAAACGGGTCTCAGGTGATACCCAATTTCTACAAAAACAGATTTTATCCTGTTGATTTGAAGCAGGTAGTACCGTATGAAATTAATTGCTTCATACTACCTTTGCTATCTTAAATAGCTTAAACTTGAAATACAAATCCCTGAAAAAAGCAACGTTTATTTAAAAATGATAGATGTGTAACAAGTTTCACCAACTAACGGAACATATTGGCGAAACTGTTGCACATTTATTATTTTTAAATAAACGTTGCTTTTTTCAGTGATTTTTATTTCTAGTTTAACGTATGTAATAGACTGAAATAGTGATGTCGTCATTTCCTTTCCGTTACCATGGTGATCGCCATGTTTTTTTCTATACAAACGCGTGAAGAGAATACTGTATTTTAAAGTCTAGTACAAACAAGGACAACGGCTGTAAATTTATTTACAATTATAAAATATTTTAACGACTAATAAAGCTGGTGAGAAAGGGTTCTTCTTTCTTAAGGGGGAGAAAGAAGAATATGGAAATGCGTTTAGAAAGCTACGAATAAAATCAAGAAAATTCAAAAAGAAAGAGTAATATGTAAGGGACTTATTTGTAAAAGCGCCATATTTCTAAGTGATAAGGTAGAAATTAAATAATTAATGTAAACGTCATTATCATGTAATTCACCTTAAGAAGCAATTATACACAATATAAATTTCCTAACGTGCAGATTGACAAACTGTCCGCATACGGAAAATGTAAAAATATATTATTTTTGAAAGAAAAAGATGTTTTAGAATAATGTTAATTTTATTAGAACATTCATTTTTCTTGTGATCACTCTTGATAATGGAAGTGCACAATATTACAAAAGAAAGATGAAAAAATCAAGCTTTTGGAAGTATTTTCAATCCGGACCATCAGTGGATATAGGTAAGAGCTTTTCTTACATTCTCTATCAACTTTTTTTTAAAGCATTTAGAAACACTACAACAAGAAAACATCAAATTACGAATGGTTGAGCATCTGTTAAACATTAATCCTGTTCACGTATGCAATGTTATGATACTTATATTAATGAATCAAAAAATTTACAAAATTACGTAAGGTTAATAACTGATAATGAACAAGATGAATACATTTGTTTTCTCTTTTTCTATATCTCTTTTTTTCTTTGTTTCATTGATTAGAAATATTTAAAAAGAAACAAATATTTAATTCTCTCTAATGTTTGCAACTCCGAAATATTTCATCATTCTTTCCGCTTTGCATTTAGGTCCTTTAGGTATTTAAGCTACTTGTTACAGTATTTAGAAAATAAAATGGCGATCACTATGGCAACGAAAAGGGTGTGACGTCACACTATTTCAGTCTATTATGTTTCTGCTAACATCAGATTAGTGCAATATTTTGCGAGCAAAAACCGTAAAATGCTTCTATTTAGCTAAAAAATTATATATATTCAAATTGACATCTAGCAGCAGTCTTAAGCGGAGTAGTATAAAGCTTAGATGGACGAGGGGGGAGAGGGCATCCGTGGGTAGAGTAGGTGAAGCGGTTGACCTGGGTCAAGCACCACCGGGGAAAGGAGTTAGTTGTTTAACAAGCTTATTACAGTATTTCCAATTCGTTCTTGGGATTCAAAATATTTAAGACGAAGAACCATCATTTTGTAAAATCATTTTTTAACTCTATATACTATTAATGTGGCAAATTGCACTCATTATGGGATAGCACTATTATTGATATGAAAGTAAAAATTGGCACAAAATAATTTATTCATGTGGGATATGGAATTTTTACCAACATAATTTGCTCTGCAATCTTCTTTTACCCTTGGCCCACAAATCGACGGGACGGTCCTTGGAGGGGTCATACCGTGCCTTACGGATCATTGCTTATCATTCAAAGGTAATGAAAAAATAATGGGAGAGCAGTCTAAGGTTTCCCGTAGCTACGGGGCTTCAATAGTTGAGTTTATTGTACCTATACCTAAATACCTCTGTATTGAAAAAAAAAGAAGAAGAAGAATAAATTCAGCAAAAATCGAATAAGGACAACCTATTAGTAGCCCCTACAATAGAAGACAATATTTTTTTTTTCTAAAACTGAACTTGTTGCAAAAACTATTTTCCTGCTAATGACATTTTATTTGACCACAACAATAATGAATACCACAGGCAGTGTATTTTGATTTCAACAGAGAATTTTAAAAGTGTCCATTTTTTCTAAAGGCTTGATTACCAATATTTTCAACGACAGTATTCAAAATATAAGTTTCAGTCTCTGACGAACATGGGCCGGCGGTAAAAAGCAACTCCTTCTTCCAAGCCAGAGATATTTTCAATTTTATGGAGTATGATAGTGAAATACGCCTTCACCACTTACCTATCTTTTAGCAAATATTTCTGCTGAGAAACAAGAGACGAGTCCTCCAGTCTGTAAGCTAAAACTCCTGCTCTTGGCTAAAAATTCAAAACATGAGCACTAAACCTCATTAGTTCCACTGCAATATTCAAGAGAAATCATGTAACCAAGAAAAAAAATTGAAAGAAAAATGGTATCCACCAGCCATGTGCGTAGAGAGGCATCTAGTGAGCATGTGGAGAGTTATCAGGAACGTATTTTTAGCGAACGCTTTGACTTCTGACCAAAATAGCCATTCGATGTAGCTGAAGACGCGATCGCGAAGAAACCTATCAAAAGAATAAAACGAGCGCATTGTATAATCTAGGTCGCAATGGTTTGTGTTCAGAAATAGTTCAACAACATAGCTTGTGGCTTCCTTGTCAGAAGAACAGACACGTCTCCCCCTCCCCCTCCCCCTCTCCTGATCGAAACAAACTGTTCGCTAGAAAATAGGCAGGGCCAGTAGTAGCCACTCACCTTTGTAGATGGAGTGTTAGCGTTGCATTGTAGAGATTATGTTTGTAGCATTAATCACATTTCCATTGGTTAATTAATGAAATTTGATACGAGATGGAGTTCAAATATTGAAGTTGATTGTCTTTTAGTTCTAACCAGAGACCTGGCTGTAAGAGTTACTGAATATTAATCTGGTGAGTGTTTCTATGTTTCCAAAATTATTTTTGTTTCTTTATTTAATGGAACTGACATTGATATACGGTACATATTAGTATAATTGTTTTTACACTTTCCTCACAAAAGATCTTGACGGCAACCGTGCAGAATTGTTTTATAAATCAATTACCATAATTGTCGTGCTCCATTGTATGGAATAGGAAGCCCCATCGCTTCACCTTGAGAACATCCTGACATTACTTAATGAAATAATCAAAATAATAGGTCCGAATTAAAATTCTTTTAGGGAAAAATTTGAAATTAGATTCTAGCGAAGAGAATTCATGTTTGGTTTCTTTTGGGTCACTGGTAGCTATGGACGCATCTAGCACATGTGCACAGGCCCGTATGCAGGGGGGTATAGGGGGGCCGGACCCCCCTAAATTTTTACTGGCCCCTCCTAAAAGTTTCACGGTAGCCTTACAAGTGAACTATAATATAGTTAGATCACCCCCCCAAACTTCGACCGGGCCCCCTTAAATTTTGGGGGCCTGCATGTGCGCATCCAGATTTTTTTTTGGGAGGGATCAGATAATACAAGACACTATGTTTATATAGCTTAGTATCGAACAGGTGTTATTCTACAGTCGAAAGAAAAAAGATAAGTAATTTTTGACATCTATATTCTCAGGAAAAATAATAAAATTAGATTGTTTTTATCAGAAAAGAAATAGTACAGATGATGAGTAGAGTAAAATCTTTATCTGCATCAAGTATCTACTAAACAAGTATTGTTTATTAAGAAAGTGTGAAAATGTATGTCGGGTTACGAAGTTTTGGGGGTCGTCCGGATTCGGTGGATGCCCCGTGGGTATGCCCTTATTTATTTCCAAGGGGAAAGGTTGGTGTGAAACCAGAATAATAAGATTAGAGATTTCAGAGAAGTATATTGAAAAAAATGATGAGACATTGGTCTGTCTGCTCAATTGAGCTCTCATCTCTGATGTGAACAGTCCTTGGTTCGATCATACATCATATAAGCTTGGGTTGACAACAGTATCTCCGAAGATTTTCTTTTCATTTTTCAATTTCCTCTTATATCCTCCTTCCAAAACTATTCCTTAGTCATAAATTTACATGACAGAGTACAGGGCGTAAATATGTAACCCAAAAATTAAACACTCCACATGTATTAATGTGGAGTTTCCAAGATCTGTTACAGGTTCGATTCCTGCTCAGAGAACGAATGAAGCCAGTGTCATAATAAAGTTCTAATTTTTTAGCTGTTCAACAATAGAAGTACCCTTGCCACCATCCATCTGCCAACAATTTTTGATATTTCTCCCCACACGCACAAAAAAAAAAGTACTTTGGGAGCAGATTGAAGGGGAAATAAAAAATTTAAATTGCTTCTTAAAAACACATTTTCCTTCAATCCTCTATTCCTCACTCAAAAGCTTTAGTGTTTTTATGATAAACATTATATTTAAGATTTGCTAATGGTTTGATATATTTTTCAATTTACATTGAAACCGGAAGTGCTACTACATTTCTATCACCTCTGGCTTTCGTAGAGAGATTACACTGGAGATGAAATACATTCCTGGGACGCTTAACGAATTGCAGAAAACCGTTTCTTGCTATCTATTACTGCTTTTATTTTATAGCGATCAGTGTTAAAACCGGAAATGGTTGATTTCTGCCACTTCCGGTTCCAGCATAAGATTAAGAGAGGAGATGGTACTTATTCTTATAGCGTAAATGATTCTTTAAAAAATCGCTTCTCAATATCTCTTATGCTTTTCGTTTATGTAGCATCGGAAAACCGGAAGTTGCAGTGAATTTCTATCACTTCCGGTTTTAAGCTGTTGGGATGCTTGATCAATTGCTGGGAAGCATTCTCACTATTTATTACCGTTTTTGTTCTATAGTGATCAACTTTAAAACCGGAAATGTTTAAATTCTATCACTTCCGGTGGATGTATGACCTCCTTCAATGAACTCATTTCGTAATTTTTGACACTCTTTATCCTGTTCTAACCATCAAACAGTTCTTGACACTTTGTACTCGTCGTACAGGCAAACAGAGTAAATACATGTTTCCTTTAGCCTAAAAGCAGACACGAGTGACGTATGACTTAAACCTAAATTTGAAAAATAAAAAAACTTAAAAATGAAAAAAGAACTTCGAGAATGATAACATATTTATGTATTGTATTGTCTTTGAACACTTCAGAATTTGTACCATAAAATACTAGTAACTTAACCTGCGCTGTGCATTCTCATCATTCAAATATGGACAGAACCTCCTCCTCACTTCCTCCCTATATTTGTAGCTGCCCTTTTGCATACACAATTAAAGAACGGAAGGATTCACAAAGGAAATGAATTACTATAAACAAATATGTGAACCTATCTTTTTTAGTGTTTAAGTGTTGGGTGAGTTTGTGTCAAACTTGAAGTGGTATTTTAAATGATTTGAAATGGACATTTTTCTTATAAATCCATACTTTGACTTTCTTATATATCCATATTTTCTTATTAATCCATCTTCAATTTCTTATAAATCCATCTTTTCTACGCCTCATTGCGGCTCTACAAACGTTTGCGGTACCCAGCAGACAATAGGTTTTGCAATTCGGATTAAAACACAGCGCCTGCAATGTCCGTCAACCCGCTAAACTTAGCTCTTCTGCTGGTTGCCTGACTCCAGGATATCAACCTTAGCAACACCCTACCGACAATGTTAATCTTAACGGGCTCACAAGGATCTCTAAAATGTTGAATAGTAAAATAGCAGCACATTCTCAAAAAATTAATTAAAACTTGCAAATTAATACAAAATTTCAGGTTCATCAGCGAAAATGTCACGTTTCTAAAGTCTCTAGTTTCCGAGATCTCAGTGTCGAAAGGAATTGACTGTAAACATATAAACGTAGCGTTTTAATATATAGACTAGCTGGACCTGCGCTCTCTACACAGGGCATCATTCACATATGAGCATGAATCTCTTTGTTATTCATCACGTCTCTACATGTCCCTTTACAGACACAAGTGAAAGACGTCTTGATAAAAATTGGCAAGAAATACCATAAAGGGGAGATTTTGTCGATTACTTTTCCAATATCTTGCACCGTTTGCAAGATTTGTGCCTACTTCCGGTTGGAGTTTTTAATTTATGTATGATGAGTGTTTTCTTTCTTCTTGCATGCAGTATGTAATAAGGAAATACATTACATACACAATTAATTATTATGTCAGTGATATATGGTGTTCATTGGGCAAAACACTCCAAACAATAAAGATTCAACTTAAAGTGGAGAAATTGTTATCCTTCGTTTCTCATTATCATTTGGCCATGTAACAAGCGCCTGAGAGGCATGCAACCCCACATACAATTATGTGGTGTTGGAATGTATAATGTGTAGGATATGATGCTTTAGTTTTTTCTCTTTTTTAATTTCAACACTTCCAGTGTACCCATAAAAATGTAATACAGAAATAATGGCCATGTTTTTTTAAATATTCAATTAGAACCGGACAATCTACACAAAATTTGCAATCGATCAGTGAAAACGTCATCTTTCTAGAGCCTGAAAGAATTCGAAAGAATTGGCCAGAAACATATAAACGCCCACAGACGTATAGTTTAAAAGAACTCCAAAAATGGCAGCACAATTCATTTGCATTAATTTTGAAAAAGGCTTATTAAAATACAAAGGCCTTGAAGAATAATGTTTAAAAAATAAACTTTATATGAGAAAAGGTCTACTTAAATAATTTATTTAAAGTGCATATAGTTTAAAATATTTGTTATCGTTAAATATGAAATCACAAATAACCGTATGTCAACGGTTAGGAATCAAAGTTTATAGGTTGGAGCTCAGGCGCTTTTGTTACTATTGTAGCATTTTAATAGATAGATTCTTTGATGATAGTTAAAATTCTGTCCCCAACTCTCGAAACATTTAGTCGAACACAAGGATAGAAAGATATCAAGCTAAGTGTGCCGTTAAAGGCAGGTTTCATGATGTGTTTACGTCATAAGGCTTTCTGTTACTTATAATAAGTAAATTTTGCAAATGAATCTATTAGCATTAAAGGGAAAGTTGAACGTCTTGTTCATGTTATTATTAACTAATCAAAGTAGCCTTGGAGTAGAGAAGAGGGCACGGTGGCTAAGGCGGGTGGGGTACCTAGTTCGGTCCCCGGCTAAGTAGGTTTCTTGTGAGCAACATCGTATCCGTAGGTTTTTTCAGTGTACGCCCGTTTCCTTCCACATTCTCATTCCACCAAGTCTTCTACCCTCATTCACTTACCTTAAGCATCGTCTCCCTTAGCCTCCCTTAGTCTCCCTTAGCCTCCCTTATTCTCCCTTAGCCTTCCTTAGCCTCCCTTAGTCTCCCTAAGGGCATAATTATGAGACGTTAAACTAAAAGATTTCATTTCATTTTGGGGCACATAAATTTCACTTCTAAGTTTGTGCGAGCAGATTGCCTTTATCTTCTTTTTTAAGTTTTACGTCCCACGGTTATGCCGGTTAGGCTGAAGAAGACGGTGATAATGAGAAATGAGTGAAATGAAGAAAGTGGGAGGAAACGGGAGAACCCCAAGAAAACCCACGAGCACGGTGTTTGTGCAAGCAGATTGTGTTGGCACCGTCCTATGACTGAGTATGATTTCATAGGGAACGTTGGCTTAGAATAACATTTTAGGCGGATCTCTTCTTGAAGAAGTGACGAAAGTATATGCCAATGGGAAAGTTTAAATTAATTCTGTGGCAAAAATAAATTAAATAGAATTTGTTTAGAACAAAAGAGTCACCAACCAAAATAATTGGTTCAAGATATTGATAGTTTTAGTCTATGGCTGTTGCATCTTATTTAAAAATGCATAATTGTTATAAAGACATGGAATCAATTGTATAGACAATAGCAGAAATGTCAGAGCTTCAGATAGGAACCAACTATAGTTCAAAATTCATTTGAAACTGTTCAACTGTTTCCGCGCGATGCGATCACAAGCAACACGCAACATCACTTTTAATATGAAGATGGAAATTATAGAAGATGTCTGCCTTAAAACAGAAATTTTCAAAAATGTTACATGTTTCCCCTTAATTCTAATGAAGAGTTTATAAAACGATTTTCATCTTTTTGACTTGGCGGTTTCCGAAGATACTGTATTTTTGGCATAAATTTTGAACCCCCTCCATCCCCTTGGGATGCGCCTTTTGATCAATGTAACATGAGAAAAGAACACAGCCGGCGATAAGTACTAATTACGTTCCAAAATTCATTTCAAAATGTTCGATCATTTTCCCATAATGCTATCACAAACAGGCAACACAACTTTCAATGTGAAGGAAGGTATTATAGAAAATGGCCTCTTAAAACTACAATTTTCAAAGACACTTGGACAGGGGTCCGTTTATTTGTAATGAAGCGTTTATATGCATATATAAGTTTCACATTCCTATCTTACCGTACTCGTGAAGTACTAAACATTGCACGTAAGTTATTACCCTCGGTTTTCCCTTAGGACATGGATTTTGATCAAAGTACCATGATAAAAGCCAGTTCAAGGTGGTTGATAACCATATCCAAAAATTCATTTCAAAAGATTCAGACATTTTGTAGTAATTCGATCATACAGGAGCTTATGGTTTCACTCCATATCTGTATATATATATATATATATATATATATATATATATATATATATATATATATATATATATATATATATACAGTGCTGGAAATTGGTATAAAGGCAGAGAGACATTTGAAAATAGAAGTAGGCAAGAATGCCGAGGATGGATAAAGGTGATCTATTTAGAAAGTAGCATTGTATACTGTACAAAATCAAAGGCATATCGTTTTCTAATACGTCACTGGTACGTTTAGTATACTCAAAATGATAAATTAGACGATTTTCGGGTGGAAATTAGTATAAAGGCATCCAGTGTCTTTGATAAAAATGAAAGTATAATTTAAAGTGCAGAATGGAAAATGAGTGTTCAGTACTTGATTGTCCCTCCCTTCTTCTAAATGAGTTGGAATATGCGCTTCGGCATTGTTTTTTATGAGATCTGTTAGTTGTTGCTGTGGAATCGCTGACCACTTTTCTCGTATCGCGTTTTTCAACTCAGCAATGGACCCAAATTGCCTCCATTGCGATACACATTGCGCGCAAGGATACCCCATAGGTTTTCTATCGGGTTAAGATCAGGGCTTCTCGCTGGCCACTCCATGACCTTAATGCCTTTGTCTTGAAGCCACTGTAGAGTTGCTGCTTCCCTGTGGATAGCAGCGTTGTCCTGCTGGAAAATCAGGTTTTGATCATCCAACTCCTCATACATCCGCCGCAATTGTATTTCTAATATCTCTGTGTACGTCGATGAATTCATCTTGGTGTTGAGCCATGCAATGTTGGTTGTACCTTTAACACAAAACGCTGCCCAAATCATAACACTTCCTCCACCAAAATTTCTGCTCATTTGCACTTGATCTTTTTCCCTAAGGTCATGCCAATAGTATTGAAAACCATCCGGACCATCTAAATTGAACTTCTTCTCATCACTAAACACAACGTGATTCCATTAGGATGTCCACGACATGTGTGTTTGCGCAAACTGGAGTCGCGCCTGCTTGTACGACGCACTTAAGGGTGGTTTACACTTCCGTTTCTTAAATGTAAGATGTGGATCTTGATTCAAAATTTGACGCACGCTTCTGGATGTGACAGACAACTTGCAAGCAGCAACAATTTGGGAAGATGACATATTTCCGGCCTTGCCTTGCGCACAATTAATCGTTTCGTGGACTCCGAGAGTTTTCTCGTTCTACCATACTTCCCGTTTTTTTTCATATTGTGCACCCAACCGAACTTAATTATCAACTACACAACTTGAACGATTTAACCGTTTTGAAATTTGCCGATTTGACAGGCCCATGTCCTTGTACGAATAGACACATGCTTCTTCCTCAATCGACAACAATTTTCCACGAGGCATGGACCACACAACAGCTCACAGGCGTTTATGGTTTCACTCCATATATATATATATATATATATATATATATATATATATATATATATATATATATATATATATATATATATATAAGATCGTACAGGAGTTTATGGTTTCACTCCATATATGTATATATATAAGATCGTACAGGAGTTTATAGTTTCACTCCATATATGTATATATAAGATCATACAGGAGCTTATGGTTTCACTCCATATCTGTATATATATAAGATCGTACAGGAGTTTATAGTTTCACTCCATATCTGTATATATAAGATCATACAGGACCTTATGGTTTCACTCCATATATGTATATATATAAGATCGTACAGGAGTTTACAGTTTCACTCCATATCTGTATATATAAGATCATACAGGAGCTTATGGTTTCACTCCATATATGTATATATATAAGATCGTACAGGAGTTTATAGCTTCACTCCATATATGTATATATAAGATCATACAGGAGCTTATGGTTTCACTCCATATCTGTATATATATATATATATATATATATATATATATATATATATATATATATATATATATATATATATATAAGATCATACAGGAGCTTATGATTTCACTCCATATCTGTATATATAAGATCATACAGGAGCTTATGGTTTCACTCCATATATGTATATATATAAGATCATACAGGAGTTTATGGTTTCACTCCATATATGTATATATATAAGATCGTACAGGAGTTTATAGTTTCACTCCATATATGTATATATAAGATCATACGGGAGCTTATGGTTTCACTCCATATATGTATATATAAGATCATACAGGAGCTTATGGTTTCACTCCATATATGTATATATATAAGATCGTACAGGAGTTTATAGTTTCACTCCATATATGTATATATAAGATCATACGGGAGCTTATGGTTTCACTCCATATATGTATATATAAGATCATACAGGAGCTTATGGTTTCACTCCATATATGTATATATAAGATCATACAGGAGCTTATGGTTTCACTCCATATCTGTAGATATATATATATATATATATATATATATATATATATATATATATATATATATATATAAGATCATACAGGAGCTTATGGTTTCACTCCATATCTGTATATATAAGATCATACAGGAGCTTATGGTTTCACTCCATATCTGTATATATATATAAGATCATACAGGAGCTTATGGTTTCACTCCATATCTGTATATATATATAAGATCATACAGGAGTTTATGGTTTCACTCCATATCTGTACATATATATAATCATGCAGCAGCTTATGGTTTCACTCCATATCTGTATATATAAGATCATACAGGAGCTTATGGTTTCACTCCATATCTGTAGATATATATATATATATATATATATATATATATATATATATATATATATATATATATAAGATCATACAGGAGCTTATGGTTTTACTCCATATCTGTATATATAAGATCATACAGGAGCTTATGGTTTCACTCCATATCTGTATATATATATATATATATATATATATATATATATAAGATCATACAGGAGTTTAGGGTTTCACTCCATATCTGTATATATATATATATATATATATATATATATATAAAGGATCATACAGGAGCTTATGGTTTCACTCCATATCTGTATATATAAAAGATCATACAGGAGCTTATGGTTTCACTCCATATATGTATATATATATATAAGATCATACAGGAGTTTATGGTTTCACTCCATATCTGTATATATATATATATATATATATATATATATATATATATATATATATATATATATATATATATATATAGATATATATATATATATATAAGATCATACAGGAGTTTATGGTTTCACTCCATATATGTATATATATATATATATATATATATATATATATATATATATATATATATATATATATATAAGATCATACAGGAGTTTGTGGTTTCACTCCATATATGTATATATATATATATATATATATATATATATATATATATATAAAAGATCATACAGGAGCTTATGGTTTCACTCCATATCTGTATATATATATATATATATATATATAAGATCATACAGGAGCTTATGGTTTCACTCCGTATCTGTATATATAACTGGGTAACTACTGGGCGGGCTATACACCAGATTTGATGAGCAGGTAGACCCTCGTCTAAGAAATGAAGATTACTATATATTTGGTGGATAAGCTCGGCCAGGGACAGGCGCTTGGCTCTGTTGTATGTGATACCTTATTTCTCGGTAATTACTCGTCGGATCTAAACAAAATTTTGGCATGCAAATAGCCCATCGTCTAAGGAATAAATATCATTATATTTGTTGACCGTACTCGGCCAGAAATAGGTTCGACTTGGTTTGTATTTGGTACTTTGTTACTCAGTAACTACTGGTTTGACCCGAACGAAAGTTGGTGGCAAGCATATGACTGTGGTATACGACATATCTCTGGATAAAATCGAAATGGAATAGTTTACACTTGGGGGTAACTTTTTTGAAACAATTTTCTCAAAAACGACTCAGGTGATCTTCTTCATATTACATAAATAAATATTCCATTAATAACTTTATAGTGTTTCATAATTACTCCCAAAATGTTTCAAAATCTTATTCGCTGTAAATAGCGTTCCCCTTAGTCCCTTCCGTCACTTAATCCTCTGGCTACTTGCCTCGCAATGAACTTCCTAAATTACTTTTGTCACAATGGCTGTAAACAGCGGTTACATCACCACCCTCGGGGCAGATGTAGCCATCAACTGGTGGCTCGTGAAGTATCCCATACCTCTAGGACACCAACGAAAGATATAAAGACATGAAGAGTTGATTTTTCGAATAACACAATATGTATATATGGGCAGTTATAATCTGTTATGCTATTCTTGTCTTAACCTGCACATGGAAGACACGTTTGCCAATCGAAAATAACATCTGAAATCGTTAGCAGATATTAAGAAAACAAAACATTACATTTATAGTAATCATGTGGTACTCCCTTGTTCTTAATATATCCTGTCTTTTTATATCATTAATATGAGCAGAAAAGCATTCGTTTTCAATCATTTATAGGAAACATTGTCACATAAGTTTGCATTTTGTTTGGATCAGCATGCACAATTCTTCTTTCATTTGTTATAATTGTTTCGTGTTCTACCACAGTCAGATCCTGCAACATAGTGTGGATCAGAAGCTAAATTGATCCTAGAGTAATTTGACAAAGTGTTCCCCATGGATAATTGTTCACTATATAGCATTCACTCTAATTGTATACTTCAACCTTCCATGTGTAAAGGGTGTGTGGGGGAGGAAAAATGAAAGGAAGCTCCACCTACACACAAGCTGTTAGAAAAATTAAAGTGGGGAATTTAGCTCGTAATACAGGTACTGGGTTTGGACGGCTGTCCTTTGAAGTAAAAGATTATTGGGGGTATTAGAGTAATTTACGAAGAATTTTTATGAAAAAAAGAGAGACAGAGTTTGGGATAGGGATTATTAGTTGGGAAAGGTGTACCTTTATTATGACGTCCGGGCGTGTGTTGGTTTTTCCTGGTTTCCTGGAGTTTTGATCACTCTCTATGGGCAGGTCCTGGACTACTGGCAAGATACTGCGGGCATCTGCCACTTCGTAGAAGGAGTCCTAAGCAACTCTAATTGCAGCTTCGAAACTAACTCCAACTCCGAATTGCTACTCCCGGCTCCAAAACTGTACCGCTACTCCTCGAGACGGAAGTAACCGGGGTTGTTTAAGGAGAGCCCCCAGGCTCGGCAACTATTTTTGTTGACATTAAATGCTAGTCCCAGACGTCATAGGAGGTGTGATTTTAGGTGTTGGGAGGGGTCAGGAAGGTGTTTTTTATTACAAGATAGAGAAAACAATTACAATAAACATATAATATTTATAAAATGCTGATGCAGCAAAACATCAATCAGTTGGCTGCTGACAGTTTTGAGCGCAAGTTCTTTACACATATATTTTTTGTTAGAAATTATACTCGTAGAATAATAGGTTTCTGTCCTTCTTAGAAATACATTAAAACTACACTAAACACAAATAAAATTAACAGAAACATGTTGCAAACATCATTGTCCGCATAAATTAATAAAACATTAATAACAGTCTTTGTGAACCCATGCATAAACACACTGATTCCTTTACACTCCCCCGTGTGGAACTGAAGATATATATAAAAAAAGAAGTTTATTTATATTATTGTTTATTAATTATGCACTACTAAATTGATAAATATGTGTGTATATATAATTATTAACGAAGAAAACATAAAAATAAAATGAAAACAACACAGAAAATAAAAAAGCTCCACCTACACACAAGCTATTAAAAAAATTAAAATGAAAAATTTAGCTCGTAATACAGGTACTGGGTTTAAACAGCTGTCGTTTAAAGTAAAAAATTATTAAAAATATTAAAGTAATTTACAAATTTTTTTATAAAAAACAAAGTTTAAAATAAAAATATTAGTTAAAAAAAGGTGTACCTTTATTATAACATCCGGGCATATGTTGGTTTTTCCTAATCTCCTAATGTTTTACTCATTCTCTATAAATCAGGTCCTAAACTACTGGCAAAATACTGCGGGCATCTGCCAATTCATAAAAAAAAAGTCTTAAACAACTCTAATTACAACTTCAAAACTAACTCCAACTCCAAAACTATACCGCTACTCCTCAAAACAAAAGTAACCGGGTCTATTTAAGAAAAGCCCCCAGGCTCGGCAACTATTTTTATTAACATTAAAAACAAGTCTCAAACGTCATAAAAGGTGTAGTTTTAGGTGTTAAAAAAATCAAAAAATATCTTTTATAACTTTATTACAAAATAAAAAAACAATTACAGTAAACATATAATATTTATAAAATGCTAATACAGCAAAACATCAATCAATTGGCTGCTAACAATTTTACGCACAAATTCTTTACACATATACTTTTTTATTAAAAATTATACTCATAAAATAATAGGTTTCTGTCCTTCTTAAAAATACACTAAAACTCCACTAAACACAAATAAAATTAACAAAAACATGTTACCAACATCATTATCCGCATAAATTAATAAAACATTAATAACAATCTTTGTAAACCCATGCATAAACACACTAATTCCTTTACACATGTTTGAAGTGTGCACATTGCACTTTCGAATGCAGTCTAAGTTTTTCCGAGACAAGAGAGAAGACGAGAACATTCACGTTTCGTTTCGTCTCGAATTTTCGAGACAAGACAGACATTTGACTTGTTCCATCTCAACTTTCACAAAGCACGCCTCCTTTCGAAAATGAGGAGAGACGAGCTTCCAGACATGTCTCGTCTTTCGTGCACATCCCTAGCCTCCCATGCCGAAGGCTCATGTACTATATATAATTATAGCCATGAGAAACTTCAGCAATGAATAGTTACCATGCTTTAAGAATCTAAACACACAATTGTTTAGAATAAATATAATAAGGAAATTCGAACTTCAGGTGTTTGTGTAACTCATGTTTTGGCTCCTTTCCAACCGCACTTGAAACGATGTAACCAAAAGAGCAGCTGTTCTCATATATATTAAAGTTTGCACAGTTACTAGCGCCCCTGAAAATGCAGCGAAAACCATTAAATTCGAAAGAATTCTTTTAAGAGGGCAGATACAAAGATGGGAAAACATTTATTTCAGGCGATACATATTCTGAAACGCAGTTCTGGAAACGAATCTTCATGGCTATGAGTACTTGGTCAATCCTACACCATATAAAGAAGAAGAAAAGAAAAAGAAACTGATCGTTTATATGATAGAATCAGTGGTAAACGGTTGAATCTATCGAAACAGGCTCACAACCAATAACAGAGGTCTGGAGGGGCATGAATGTTAGGGGTGGCAAGTCATTAAATATTCTCTTACCAATAACTAAATTGTGTTTTTTGTATTAATAATAGCATTTTGTGTTAAGGTTTGGAGGAGCCACGTAAAGTTTAGGGGGGCAGGCCTCCCTAGACCCCCTCTGGTTGCGGGCCTGTATTGAAATAAACTTTTAGATATAGTTATCAACTCTCGGTCTGAAGTTTTATCATGTTACTCTGATTAAAATACATATCCTTACGTTGATCTAATGAATTATGTTTTTACTATTTTGTATAAACAAGTACCTAGTTACACTATCATCTCCGTAATGATTAAAAAAAACATACCATCGTTGTCATAATGACAGGTAAATTACAGCAATCAACATATATACTTAGAACAAACAACAGATAAAAAATTATTAATTGGAATATCTTTTAGCTACATCTCTTTCCTTCTTCTTCCTGGCTGATGCGATATTGAAAAGCATTTTCGCCCTAAAGATGAACATTAAACTAACGTTATCGTTGAGAATTTCTTTAATATTTTAATTTTCCATTTGAAAATAATTAGCGACTGGGACGACATGAGTTTTTAACCGTACATTTTGATTGCAAAGAATATCCAAAGCGAAGGAAAGGATTGATTTTTTTTTTTTTTTTTTTTTTTTTTTTTTAAGAATAACGGCTGCACCGTTCCAAATGACTTTTTGAACATAGCAGTTGAGTCGAATGAGGTTATTTATTTCTATTCAAATACGCTTCTTAACACTTCATAAGTGCTATGAATTTCTGGAACATCTTTAGTGTGACTGGTCTCAGAAACCGTTATTTTTTTGTATGAATTTTTCTCGTTGTTAAAGCTAAATAAGATTGTATTATACTACCATCACCTTTATCAATATACAACTATGATCATTTCAATTATTGACCGTAAAAACACTTTATGAGCCGTAAATAAAATATACACATAACAACATCAAATTTTGGATAATGGTAGGAAATACAAAATAATTACAATGAAACTAATATTTTTTTATTTTCTCACATTTCTCTTTGATTCACATTTTTATGAACACTATACAGAAATATTTTTAATTTTCGTTCCACAGAACCTGTGAATATTTTAATTAGAAATATGACCAAATAAACGTAATATGACCAAGCAGATACCTTATACTGACTTCCAGTCGAAACGATAACGAGGATCTCACTGATACATACACATGACATTGAAGTACGTTACGGGAGAGAGAGGTTCAACTCCCACCATCTGTTTTGAAAGAAAATAAACAACAAATGAACATAAGCCAGAATCTGAGACTGTGCCACACTTACGAAGGGTTTATTGCAGTAAAAACAGGCATGTAGCCACGGGGAGCTTACGAGAGTCCGGCTTCCCATATGAAGTTTCTCTGAGAGAAGACTTTGGTTTACTTTTAATATGTAAGAAATCATTCCTCTTCTAGTAAAACTTGCTAGCTGCTCCGCTGGAAAAGGGGTTCGATCATATAGGGCGCCTCAGGAGGAAGTCGCACCCATTTGGAAAGCGTTATAGGTCGTTCTAAGCCAAAAGAAAAGACGTCTTATGACAATGTGGCCTATTATCGAGTGTTTGCGCGCTACAGGTTGTTAACCGTTTTTGATATGCTATTTAGTGCTCATCCTGAAGTTGTTGCACAGAGATGAGACATAGTGCATTTGAATAGTGATGGAATTGCTTTTCCAACAGCATGTAGCACATGGCAGTGGTGTCTTTGGAATTGAAGTTATGGAAAATAGAATGGCGTTCCTTAAAAAAAAGAAATCCATTTTCAAGGTTATTGAAGGGGATTACATGGTAACACAGTCTCTAAGGATTTCCCTTCAAAAACACCACTGCTATATATTACAAACCATTGTAAAGGTCATTATATCACCGTTCAAATACGCTGTCTCACTTCGTAGAATAGTTACATAATAGCTCCGTACAACACATAAGGTAAAGAATAATTAACAACCTGTAGCTCGAAAACAGTTGAGAATAGAACACATGCTCAGAGGACTTATTTTTGTTTAGAATGACCTCCCATATGGACGATTTTCTCACGGCACACCTATATTTTTCACAAATTTAAAAAGCATAAACCTACTTTTTCCTTGAAAAGAACGGGCACTTTTTCTAGTATGTGTCTAAAATTATAAAATTTTCGTCCAACACATTTTAAAATAATATCTCGTGTATGGTTTAGGTAGGAGAAACTCACAGTGGTCCCAACAGTCAGGTTTTTCTGGGGAAGATCTGAATAAACAAGGGGAGTATGGTGAAAATAGTACTTCAAAAATGCTGATAACTCAAGTTGAGCCCAAAGGGAGGAATATCCCGAGGCAAATTTCTTGGCTCCTGGGACATTTTCTAATCCTAGATTACCTCCTAATATCATTATTGAGTCCTGACCATTAAACATCTCCTTAACAGGTAGAAGCTAATTAAGATTTCGTTGTATACGGAAAAAAATCTTTGATTAATATTACTGTTTTATTGCAGGTAAAGAATGTCTGGTACTTGCGCCGTTTGTCAGGCTCCTGCGCAACAATACTGCGCAGGGTGTAAGTCCACTTTCTACTGCAGCCGAGATCACCAGAAACAACACTGGAAAGTCCACAAGAGTCAATGCCGACCCTTCCGAGTAGTGGAGCAGGAGCGGCTGGGAAGGAGCTTGGTGGCCACCCGGGACATTAAGGAGGGAGAGATTATCTTAAAAGAGAACCCGTTACTCATTGGACCGAAGCCTGTGTCAGTGCCCTTGTGTTTAGGATGCAGCAAACAAGTGGACGCTTCGTATAAGTGCTCGAAATGCGGTTGGCCAATGTGCGGCTCTTCATGTGAGTCGTTGCCCAATCACAATCAAGAATGTTCTGTCTTAAAAAGTAAAGAATATCGACCGAATATTGGACAATCGGGAAAGAAGGAAGCCTTCTATAGCTTTATTACACCGTTACGATGCTTATTTCTCAGGGATTCAGATCCAGAGAAGTGGGAGGCCTTAATGACCTTGCAGTCACATCTAGAAGAAAGGAAGAACACTCCGTTGTACAAAGTGTATAAAACGAACATTGTGGAGTTTATTAGAAACCGGCTGGGGCTTGACAAATACGACGAAGAAACCATTCTTCAAATTTGTGCGATTTGGGACACTAATGCCTTTGAAATTCGTCACAACAACTTGAAAGTCCGCGGCCTCTATCCGTCAGCTGCTATGATGGCTCATAATTGCAAACCGAATACAAAGCACATTTTCGATTCAGATATGAACATTGTTATATTGGCGATTACACCCATCAAGAAGGGAGAAACCATCTTCGCTACGTATACTCAAACTCTTTGGGGGACACTGTCCCGTAGGACGCATTTGAAAGCAGCTAAGTGTTTTGATTGTGCTTGTGAACGATGTGCAGACCCTACAGAATTCGGGACGTACATTGGCGCTATCAACTGTTCCCGTTGTGAGGGCAAAATGTTACCTACAAACCCATTGGACAATAGTGCCGTGTGGAAGTGTGATAGTTGTACGCATTCTATTGCTGGGAAGCAAATGTCGTGGGGCAATGACGCTTTGAAAGAAGAAATCCAGCAAATAGACAAGACCAACCCCAGGAATTTAGAGAGTTTTCTCGAGAAGTATAAGCAAACTCTTCATCCTAAAAACACCCATGTATTACAAGTGAAATACGCTCTCAGCCAAATATATGGGAATATGGCTGGCTACTTACTTTCCCGTAAGTATACACATTCTATTCGTTCTTTCACTTTGCCTGTTTAGGTCAGATTAAAAATTTTCGTACGTTCATTTATGAACAATTAAAAATAGACCGCTTGGATGCCCAGTGGCATAACTTCAAACATTTTTTTAAAAAATGGACTAATGTTTTCATTCAATTTTATAGATGTACACCTTTTCTAAAAGATATTTGTAAACAGTAAATTATAAAACTATAATCTGCAAATTTATGGGTTTTATTGCCAACATAACAGAAGTATGAATTGTTCATGAGATATTGAACTTCAAATTTCACTTCTGGACAATTTTAATCTTGGAGTTAAGAAAAAAATGAAATCTTTGAGTTTTACGTCCCACGATTATGCCGGTTAGGCTAAAGGAGACGGTGATGATAAGTAATGAATGAATGAAATGATGGAATGAAGAAAATGGGAGGAAACGAGAGAGCGTCTAGAAAACCCACGCACACGGTGTTTGTCCACCACAAAGTTCACTTAGTGGGGACTGGGATCGAACCCGGAACAACAAGCACCATGGAGTTAGGACATTTGGCATCCAAGCGATCTAAATGTAGCTGTGCATGGTAAAATTGTAGAAAGCACAATCAGTTGGTCTCAAGTGATTTTACCTTACCAAGCAAATACTTTGTATATGGACCGAATATGGAACAATCGGGAAGTAATTTAAATTCTATTATACTTTTTAAATGAGCTGCTCCCTTCACAATTCAAATTATATTACAGCATGTAAGGTTAATGAGAACCCGTGGAGCAGACAGCCAGAGTTACTACATGATCATAAGAAGTATTTCACTCTAACACGTTAAGAAAACTCCAGAATCGTGATGGACGTGTGTAGTATATTCAAAAATTCGATGCTCACACCCCGGAAGGTGGTTCGTTGTACCAAATGAAAGAAAAAAAGTTTTAATAAAACATAGATCGAAAAATACCTTCTTTCAGAGCTACAAGCTACCGAAAACAACGCGAAATAAACCTGGAAACTCCTGTGCTCGAGAGGTACATAGTCAATCATAATCGGTTCAAGAAATTATAGAGAAACTTGTATGCGCTCTATCTAAATATCCATGATCCACAACCACCCGGTACCAGCCTAACGAATTGTATAGAGGAAGTTGTAGTACGGAGAGATACTTTTAAGTATTAATTAAGAATAAATGACAATATTCAAGTAAATATCATTTCATTTATCTGTTAATAATCTAAAGTAGCAGCCAATAGTATTTTAAGAGCTATGCAACAACGCATAGCATACTTGATGTACCAAGAACAAGTCTTCAGTTATAAAGTGGAATCAAATTTCGATATTAAAATAATGATTAGGTGACATATTTAAGATCGTCTTTAGTAATTACCTCCTCTTTAAGAATAAAAGCTACAAAAAACACGTCATAGACAATCATTTGTCTTTGGCGTAGGAGACCCGGGTTCGATTCCTGGCGAGAGCTCATGTGTTTCGGATTCCACGTTAATCAGTAAGTCCACGCTTCATATAGCCTCGATGCTGGACGGGACGTTAAACTCAAAAGTCAAGTCAAGTCAAAACAATTATTTGTACCTGTAATTGTATAAGAGCAAGAAAGTTTACAAATTCATTCGAAAATATTGATTCCATATTTCGAAAATTTTAACTTAAAATATTTAGTTCAAAAATTTCAGTGTGAAATTGGTTTGAAAACTTTGAATTCAAAAAAATTTTATTTCAATTTTTATTCGAAAATTTTAGTTTCAACTTTCTAGTTCTAAAATTTGTATTGAAATGTTTTGGTTCGAAAATTTTGATTTCATCTTTCGAAAATTTTAGTTTAAAATTTCTAGTTCAAAAACTTGAAATTGTTTGGTTTGAAAAAATTGAATTCAAAAAATATTTTTATTTTTTGTTCGAAAATTTTACTTTCAACTTTCTAGTTCTAAAAATTGGTTTGAAATATTTTGGTTCGAAAATTTTGATTTCATTTTTCGAAAATTTTAGTTTAAATTTTCTAGTTCAAAAATTTTAGTGAGAAATTGTTTGGTTTGGAAAATTAAATTCGAAATTTTTTTCAATATTTTGTTCGAAAATTTTGGTTGAAAATTTTTATTCTTCAAAATTTGTTTCGAAGACTTATAATTCAAAAATTTCAGTTTAATTTTTTGTTCGAAATTTTTTGCTTCAAAATTTGTTTCGAAATTTTTGTTTTGAAAATTCTTAGTTTGATGTTTTTAATTCGAAAATTTCAGTTTGAATATTTTTTATTTGAAACTTTTGAGTTCGAAAAATTTTAGTTCCAAATTTTTACTTGAACTTTTGTAATAACTGGAAATTAGTGGACTCAAAAATTTAATCAAATAGTTAAAAACCGTTTATTTGTTAATCGGATAGTTAAAAACTATTTATTTTTAATCGAATAGTTAAAAACTTGATAAAGTTTTACGGTTAACCGTGAAACAATTCCGTCTTTTCACTCACTGAAAATTTTTGGCACATACTAAAGTATTTTGAAATGATTTAAACTAAACCGTCAAGGTTATTTAAGATATAAATCACACGAAGTTACACCAGGACCAAGAAGGTGGCCTTAAAGTATCGTGGTTCTCTCTTATCAAAAAGCTTAGGAGGAGTGCATTAAGGTACGCATATCCTCATTATATGTAAATAAAGTGACAGCAAACTCTACTTTGAAGAGCTCACACAACGTTTATGTAGAGCATAAATCCTAAACAGCACAAGAATATAAGTTAATATCAAAATCATATAAACTTTCATCGAGAATCAAACTCATGACCTTCGGAGACTAAATGTAGACCGTGCATGGCTATAACATAATAAAGAGAGTATATGAGGTTAGAAACCTTCCCAAATTATATCTTTAGCAATTTTAGGTGATCAAATACTAAAATTAGTTCTGGAGACCATGACTTTGGTTCTGCCAAATTAACCTACAAAAAGTTGATACCAATCACGTTCGTTCATGTACCCTTGCTCTATAAAAGCCCTATCTTCTTTGGCCTAACCGACATAACCGTGAGACGTAAAACTCAAAGATTTCATTTCATTTTTCTATAAAAGCCTATACTCATCCATATACTGTAATAAAGAACCAATCAAGCTTACAAATATTACACAATATTGAGAACATTTTATTCATGAATCTAAACGACATATAACAAGTGCTGTCGAAACAGTTTTCCATCAGCTAAGCCCTTACTAATTAAACTAAACACTAGAACGCTGAACGTTTAATTCGCTCAAACCAATAACAATGTTTCGTACTCATCGTTATCTCATTAGAAGAGTTATTACTATGAACCAATCAGAATTAAGCAAAGCGTTATCTCTTTATTTTAATCCACAAACAAAAACAAGAGGTACTAACTAAGTCCAAAATCACATCATCCCAATCCTTTTCTCCTTCTCAAAGAATGAATATATCTTTTCAAAGTAAACCATTACACACTATTTGACCATCAAACGTCGTATTTGTTCGAACAAACAATGCCAACGATACTGACAACGAATACGTAAGCATATGTAACACGATATAGCTGACGTTTCCTTTCAAACATATGATTATAAGTCAATACACAAAGAAGCTTTTTAATTCTTTCCAACAGTTTTATTTAATCCACAAACGAATACGATATAAATTATTGTTGTTATTTAAGAGGAACTAGCCAGGTCCGGAATCGCCCCTCCTCCTCTTTTATGCGTCTCAATAAATGTATGTTTTCCTGGACACACTTTTTGACAGTTGAATATCGTGGTTCAAGTCCCATAAGTCCCGTGAATGAAAACTAAACCTTAACCAAAAGTCAAGTATTCCTCCCAAAGTTTTCGAGTTGAGTTAAGTTGATTTTGAGTTTAACGTCCCGTTCAGCAGCGAGGATAGAACCTACTAATTAACGTGGAATCCAAACCACATAAGCTCCCGCCGGGAATCAAACCCTGGTCTTCCACGCCAAAGGCGCATACGCTAACCCCTTACCCCCGGAGGAGCTCCGAAGTTTTCGAATTTCATATTAATACTAATACTAATTCATACTATTACTGGGGTCTACTAATTCATAATGTAATAGATCGTCAAGAAAGAGGTCAAATACCTTGTTTTAGTAATTTTATACCCAAAAAAGGGAACGAAACAAGCCATCATAACCTCCAAGCTAAAAATCCCAGATCGTGACGTCATACAAACACATTAGCTCGGACCAAATACCTCTAATTCATTCGCACCAGTAGGGAGTGCAGTGGCTCAGTGGTAGAGCGTTCACCTCTGCTGTATGGGGTCCCTGGTTCAATCCCATCCTACGTCAAATGAACTTTGTAGTGGTCAAGTACTGTGTGCATAGTTTTCTCGGGAACGGGGGCGTTCCCATTTTCTCCCACTTTCTCATTCCACCAATTTAAACTGTCATCATCTGTCTCCTTTAGCCTCGGTACATAATCGTGGAACGCAAAACTAAAGATTTCATTTCATTTTTTTTTTCATTCGCACCAGTGTTAGTCCAAATATATAACGTAATATATATAGGGTAATACCATCTCATCAAAGGGGCTAAAAATTCCAAATTTTATGCCATAAAAGGGAACGAAAATAAAAAGCATACATAAACCCTGTACTAATTCATAGCGTAAATAAATCATCAAAAAAGAGATCAAAGACCATGTTTTTAATAATTTTGTACCCATAAAAGAACCGTCATAACTCCTAATCCAAACTTCCAATTCAATGACGTCATACAAATGCATTAGCAGGGCCAAAGTATCTTTGACTCATTCGCACCAGCCTGCATGGCCCCTGAGTAAGCATAAGCAAAATTTGAATAGGTAACGCAATAATCGGTCCAAACTAGGCCTACCTCTGACTCATTCACATTAACGCTATGGTCCATGGAGCCTCAAATTGGATAATCAATAGTTAGATAGAGTGACCCCCTTACTACTGATATTGTAACTGAAAGGAGCATAAAACAAACTTACTTAATTCTTAAAGTCATCTCACAAAGAAATTCGGGTTTCCAGTAGTTTATCTCCAGCATGCTTGCAGTACTTATAAAGTATCAGAATTCATATCCTCAAGACAAATTTGGCCATATATTAAACAAACAATGCAAGAGGATGTATAAGGCGGCCTCATCTCAAAAAAAAAAAAAAAAAAAAAAAAAAAAACAAGCCTTTGTCTTCTACATCACAACTTCTTTTTCGGTATCATCTGTTTTCTATACATCATTCTATACTAGATGCAGTATGTCAATGTAAATACTAGCAATACTAAATACCACATATCGTCAATATAGACAACACAATTTAAATCAAGATCTCATCATCACTGTTCTAAACGTAAATATGCAACCGCATCTACGTAATCTACCAAGTCTATTACACGTGATTCAAGCCTTTCACATTCAAAAGTACCAAATTGAAACAAAATTTATAAATCCATTTCCCTCCTCTTTATCTAACCTTTTGATTTGATTGAAACTCTACAAAAAAAAAAAAAAAAAAAAACAATTAATTCAATATGTGATGTTCATATTTTGTATTGCTGCTATTTACAGAAGACAAATTAACTAACTAGGAGATACCGGAAAAGGAGTTGTGATGTAAAAGACTAAAATCCTTCCTTGAGGGCCACCATATGCATCCTCTTCCATTGTTTGCTTAATGTATGGCAAAACATACCTTGAGGATATAAACTGTTATATACCTTTATACACATATAAACATATGGGTCGTACTAAGTTAACCCGCCACTTTCATTACTGAAAATCGTGAAAAATTAAAGTTATTGTACAAGACTGAAATTTTGCCTTATATTAGCTTATGGTTCAAAGAAACAAGTGCACTATATGATTCCATGAAATATCTCGTACGTCACTGGGTATACGCACGTCTTTGTGTGCTTGTTTTGAAAATTGTAACGGAGGTCACACTTTCATGATCGAATTAATTTCAAATCAAAAAATGGATAATAATTATGATCCATTTTTGTCAATATTTTTGTAATTTCTTTTGAGCATTTAATTCAAATTTATATAAAAATTTGATGTAGATTGTCAATAAAATGTAAAAATCCATTGTTTTTTAGAAAAAACAGGAATTTAATAGTGAATTAGATTACTTACTACAGTTAATATCGTTGCTAGTGGACCGATTGCATTTTTTTTACAGTAAAGCTTTGCAAACCAATTAACTAAAAAAGTAGAACATTATTAGAAATGTAAAAGTCCAATTTATATTAATAATATTTCTTGTGTGACCTCCCGTTACGTGACCGCTGTTACAATGCCTGTGACATCCTGTTACTTACCTGTGACCGCTGTTACTTCGACAGTGGCATTGATACATGTCCATGATTATCGTAACTTTATCAGGTAAGTAGGTCTGTTTACAAGAAGTATTTTACTACCTAATAAAATGTTGAACTATATATGTTAAATATTTTCTGCATATATTTTTCTCATTAGTTACAATAGTGAAGTACTACAAATTTGTTTGTCTTCAAAATATTGCACTCCAAAGTTAGTGCTGCATTAAGAGATTAAAGTAAAAGGCTACTTGTTTCTTAAATAAAATAAAATAAGTTTAAACAGAATACAAAAACTTTGTCGTGAACACTTTCGCAGCTAACATGGCAACTTCATCTTTTTACCGTCCTTTAGAAGAATTACAAAGCAGAACACATTTAGGAAATGCATAATGAAATATTCGCTTCTTTGGTGTCATGACTTTCACTGGAGGATCTATTATAGCCTTCACATCAGTTAAGCGATAAGGAAGTGTATTCTTTTTCTTAGGCCGACTGAACTGTGCGGGTCCTGAATAGTGCATTACATTTACATGTATCACATTACAGCTGTCCAATTTAGTAATAGTCCCACGGTACAATATTCTATCGAGCTTCACAATTACCCATTGTCCAATGACTAGCTTTTCTTCTGTCGTACTCTCTTTTCTTTTCATTCTGTCATTTTTGCACGTCTTCTACGTTGCCTCTCTCGATCCTTTCTTGTTTTTTCTTTAAGTGCCGAATCACTAAGCTTCCTTCTTTGCCTGACTTTCTTCTGTAAAAGATTATTTTCATTTCCATCGTGTAAATACCTCCGTAGGGTGGATTCTGATTTTGAAGATGTCCATCGCTATATAGGAAGTAAAAAAAACAAATACCTGTAAAGCAGTGGTTTCAAATTTTAACTTATAAAACACTTTCGTTTAGAAATACTGACCATCGTCTGAAAAGATCTACAAAATCTCGTAGCGTAATCAGTGTTTTGCAGAATAATTCCAGCAAACTAGAAGCAGGTTCTTTTTCCTACCATACACTGTAGGACAAAATAAAATAAAATATCAAACTGGACGCAGCGTCTTGATCCTTTGTTAGGAAAATTATAGAAAATCTTCATTCCATTCTGTAATAGTACAATACTACGAACTCTGATGCGTTAATAAATTATACTTTCAATTAATATTACATGCACTCACAATAAAATATTAAAAACGCTATTCTTAGAAGGACCTAAATCAGTTTTCAGTTACCTCCGCTTCTGTTTGTATTTCACTCCACAAAAGGCCGAATGTTTCCTAAACTTATTTGTATTTAAAAGAAAGTAAAGGAATCAATAAGATTCTAAAACATGCTAAGAGATAAACGCAAGCCTCTAATCCACCTCGTATCTTAAATATTTCTAGGAGATTTTTCATTACTCTTTGCAATCCTTAATTCTGTAGTTTTATATAGCTTGAACATTAGAAATAATCTTCTAATTGAAACATGAAGTATCGGCGGTCACGCATGTAACAGCGGTCATTTTTTGTATCGTCGGTCACGCAAAAAATAGCCAATTCGTGACCGCTGTTACAGTGATCGCCGTTTCATTTTCGGGCTATAGCTTCAGCTATGGTTCGCACGTGGGCTTAATCGTGCTGCCCTCTTCAGTAATGTTAGCATTGTGAATGTGATTTAAAAAATAGTACCGGTAGTTTATTTTACATACAGGAATCAACTTATTCTTTGAAGCAGGCGACCGTTGTTACGTTTTCAAAAGTCATGCCTGAAATTTTTAATATATTTTGCACTTCCCTGCGTAATTGATTGCTTATCTGCTCGATTCAGCTGCAGTCACTAATCACACGCGCCATCTTCCTTCACTAGAAAGTATTGCCAGTTCTGAACAGGTTTCGTGCGGTGAGTAATGACATCACTTGATGGTATGACCTCCGTTACACAGAAATATCGAGACATGACTTTGGAGGTCTGTGCTATCCACATAAATTGCTTGCGGAGATTAAATGGTACATAAGTTTATATTTCTATATGTTTAGTAAACTGTAACATCAAAAGAATATACTTTCAATTTAATGTTTAATTTTAATAAGGTGCAGAATATCCTATTTTGTATATAGGGACGCGTGACCTCCGTTACATTTCTTAGGTTTATAGCTTCATAATATTGTTCGTCATTCACTTGTCTGTAAAGATAAGGACAACAATGGGGATTGTCAATCAACGCAAATCTACTTTACTTTACAATTCAGTAATCCTATGAACGCCTAGGACTGAAAGTGGCGGGTTAACTCAATACGACCCATATATACCTTTTATAAACATATATACCTTTTAAATACTGTGAGCCTTAGCATGCTGGAAATGAATTACTCGAAATTCGAATGAATTTTTGTTGTGAAATGACTTCATATTAGACCGAAGTTTTTTTTTTTTTTTCAGTTACAATGTTAAACGGTAAGAAAATTACATTCATCTTTACTAAAGTAGATATGACTAACGCATCTAATAACAGAACCGTATCCTAATCACTTTTTCCGAAAACAAGTAGAATAACTAAAATCGTTCATAAAACATCTAAATTTATGAGGAAACTTGAAGAAATAGTTATTCTTCTTACAGAACCTGCTAGAATTACTAAACGGATTATTACGAGATAAAATCCAAGAGAACAAACCCCAAAGAAAATTCTGACAAAAGGGACAAAATTAAAGGGACAGAATCATAGGCGTAGTCTAATACGAGGATGCTTATCTTTCCTTCAATTGTTATGTATCTAAAATGTTACCTGTAATTTTTCATTTTATTAAATAACATTTTTTTTTTTAAATACTGAAAACTCAATAAAACACGTAAGACTGTTATAGTGAGTATATGTTTCACATTTTGGTCTTTGCTAAAAATAAATCTTCATCAGTATTTCAGAATTAAAAACAAATATTTATGCAATACTCAAAATAAAAGACTGCTATATGCTACCTCAGAAGGATGAAAATTTTAACATGAATTTTAGGAACACGTCTCATGTAGCATCGTTGCTGAACAGGACGTTAAACTCAAAATCAATTCAATTCAACTCAAGAATTTTAGGAATGATCAAAAAATGTATCAAAAAATTGCGATCTTGGCTAAGAATTAGTTTTTGGATCAGAGGTCACAAAAATTTGGAAGGGCTCCTAATTCGAGTTTTCCTATTTTCTACGGAATAAACGCATCATACTGAGTTGACTGATAGTTCGGGTTTGGCTACACTATATGTAGTTCTCCACATATAAGGCGTAAAGGAAATGTTTGATTCAATGAAATATATTGAATTTTTTGGATCAGGGGCCACAAAATTTTTGAACGGCCTCTAAATCAAGTTTTCGTATTTTTTACGGTATAAGCACATCATACTGAGTAAATTGTTAGTTTTGGTTTGGCTACAATGTAGATAGTTCTCGAGATATAAGGCCTAGAAGAAAATTTTTGCCTGAAATATATTGGATCTTTTGATCCAAAAAGTCAAATAACATCACAGTACTTTTTGTAATGAAAATAAATGGTCTTACAGCAATATCCTAAATTTATTAGAAATTATTAAATGTTTGACAAACAGAACTTTTAATATGGGTGTATGTGAAAGTAATTAAAGCCAATCTGCCCTTTTATTATAACATTTTCATGTTTTATTGGGTTTTCAGTATTTAAAAAAAAAAGTTATTTCAGTAAATAGAAAAATTACAGATAACATTTTAGAATATATGACAATTGCAGGAAAAGGTTAATCCCTGTAGAGTGTGCACTGGTATATCCAATATATACTCCTATGATTCGGTCCCTTGGATTTTGTTCGTCTCGTCAGAATTTTCCTTGGATTTTGTCCCCGCCTTCGTTATTGCAGCCATTATATATGCATGAGTTCCGATCTGCATAAAAACACACTAGGAGTCAAGCTACGTGCTACATTCCCTTAAAAAAAAAAAAAAAAATCTCTTCACATAAATTTTCCTGCCTCCAACGATTAGGCAGAACGGGAATGAATCTTTCCGAGTATTGCACAATATTTTACTACACATCTACAATTATCAATATATTGATAAAATGAAAGAATCTTGGTGAACAAAAATATATTTTCTTTTAAATTCAATGACATAAAATTTATAGTATTGACAAAATTCTTCAAACCGTATTACGTACAGAGATAAATCAAAAGTACTTCTACTTTGGTTAGAATTGTTCTTTACTGGTGTTTATAAAATTGATTCCCATGAATATTCAGATTTAATTACCTTCCTATTTTGGTTGTGGTGCAGATGCATGCTTAGTGGCCCAGAAAATATATGTTTAAATTGTAGTTTGTAGATTTAGATTGATAATATCTGCGTTTTATTATAAGTAGTGAAATGTGAATTATAGAATATGAATGATACACGAGATTTTTATTTATGTATGGTCCAACATTAGAGTAAGGTAGTGCTGTATCTTATAGCATGTGTAAAAAACCTGGAAAGCTATTAAAGTATTTTTGATTTGTTATGTATATTCACATGACATATGCAGAAAATAACAAATTTTATATTTCATAAATTTATACTGTAAGTATAAAGACTTAAGCACAATCTTGTAACAAAATGTGAAATTTATTTTACTGAAAACTGATTACAGTGACAACCATTAACAAAATTGTAAATAAAGCCATATCAGGTTGTCATTAGAAGTTCATACCAAACTTCCTTTTTCTTTTAAAACCCAGGTTCCGGGTTCGATTCTCGGTGGGGATACTCGGTCGAAAAAGTGTCCATCCAGAATGAGGTTTTCCTCATGCACCTCAGGTAAATGCCGGGATGGTACATAATATACAGGTCCCAGGTCGCTTTCCTCTTTCTCCAATCCTTTCTTCCTTCCCTTTCCCTGGATAGTGTGCTTGCCGAGGGACGTCATCCCTCAAAAACGTGACGGGCTAACATGGCCATAACTGCAGAAAGCCCAGAAATCTAAATCCTAAATTCTTTTAAAACTCATATATAATTTTCTGTGAATAAAGATTAATCTAATCGTAAATACGATTTTATTTCCGTATTTAGCTAAATACTTCCTTGCATTTTAGTAGTTATCTCATAAAAATTGTTCAGTGTATTTTCAAATATGAGAAATTATCTTTTTAACCAATAACAGCAATATATTTCTCATGTGAACAAAGATGAACGTGGAATATATCTTCTGAATTATAATTTGACAGGTTTATGATAATTGAGATTTGCCGTTGCCAAAGAATAATAAATATTAATTTTTATTTTAAGTAAAATTTTGTTTTTAACATTTGTAGGAACAAAATTTCCTAGCTATGCAAACATGGCGGCCCTATATTCAATATCCAATTTATATAAATTATTATACATTTATTAATATTTAAGTAGTTAAGTTATATAGTTACTAATAAATTAAAACTTGTTTATTTTTGTTTTCCTCGCCTCCAGCACGTAGCACAAACCCTCTATTAACTGCAAGAGTAAAATAACACCATGTGATTTTAAAGTGTTCCCCAAGCTTGTAATTAATCACTTAAAAGTTTTTTTTATTTTTTTAATTTTTAATTTTTATATTTTAATTTTAAAAGTTTAATTTTTAAATTAATCACTTAAATTTTGGTAGATTTAACTTTTAATTGATAATCGTTTTTAAAAATTCGTAACGATTAAAAAATCATATTTTTCCTCGAAAAGCATGTGAAATGGATATTCTGCAATAAATAACTTGTTTTCTGCATACAAGTATTCATTGGCGTCAGCAGTACATAAACTTCGGGGGGAGACAGACTACCGGTCGGATTGGGGTGTATGGAATACCCCAGGAAAGCGGGGATTCGGGGGCCCTCTCCTGGAAAATAAAAGTCTTCCTACATTGCATTTTAAAGCATTTTTGAGTTGAAAAGCAAACAAAAACTTAAACATTTCTGTTTTTTTTTTTTTTTTTACCTTTGATAGTCGTTTTTTTTTTTTTTTTTTTAATGTGGTACTAGAAAACATCCACTTTACAGTTCGTTTATTTAAACAGCAAAATTCAACCTGGTTTTATGATTTTCGTTAAATGACACCAAGTGTATGCCACAAACAAAAATAATGATAAAAGGTGATGTGAAGTGAATACTCAGAAACAATAAAGTTTTGAAAAAAAGGTTTTAGGTCTACTAGCCTATAACTAATGTAAATAAAGCTCAACAATGTGTGGTTAAAAAGTAGTTGATCTTTTTAACCCAACTAAACCCACTTTGCTGTACGCTATCTAAACAAAGATTGTTACTTTACAGTTTACTTCACGTTTACCATCATAGGGTCAAAAACTGACTGTCTTTTTTTCACAATTGTTGACGAATTTTGTGCTACTGTTTTTCTCATATCCACTTTGTCTACCATTGTTTTGTGAACGTAGCAAACTGCTACATTGTTGAGCCTCTTTTGGATCATAGTTGACCTAAGATACTTGGAATATTGGGGGGGAGGGGGCGGGTACGAAAACTGTTTTACAGATATTAGGGGGACACGTCCTCGATGTCCCCGGTGGGCTTGACGTCCGTAAGGCATATATACGTATTCTAAAAGTTGTGTTCCTTGTAGAACTAACAGATATACAAAAAATCATACTTTAAACATCTAATTCTCATTATGTTTCCCAATTATATGACATACGTTTTATTACAAGGATGTTATAAAATAAGGGATCTGCCGTTACAACAAAATCTTGCAGTCATACGTCACAGTTTCGCCACCCCTACTCTGCCCACTCCGCCCAATAAGATCGCAATGTTTTGAGCCAACAATCATGGCGGAAATAAAAATAGCCAATCAGACGATGGCGGAAAAGATAATAGTCAATCAGACGTGCCAATGCTCGGCTGTTTTTTGGGTTCATTGATTTAATAGGATGAAGGAACATGGGCAGATTCTCTATTTTATAACATTTGTTTTATTAGTTAGTTTTATTGAGAACAGTACTTTTTCAAATAATTTGATTGATTTTTCCATGCTCTATTAAACTATACATCAACTTCTACAACTCAAGACAATCCATATTGTCATGTTTTAAATTTTACTTTCAATCGATTAATTTTGAACTTATTATTCATTGTAACCGGTTATTTTTAATCTTTTAAATTTTTCCAGTTATGGTGTTCCGATTGCTGCTCATTTAATCATAATTCCTTCAATATTTCGTCACCATTCATTTAGCTTTATCATCGTTATACTGGGCATCTTATACATGGGTTTCGACTTCACGTTTCGTTTGGAGCTACATTTTTCTGTAATCAAATATTTAAAAGCATAGCCTAATCTTCCAATTTTAGTAAAATCTATACTCTTAACCTTAGATATTTAAGTCTATTCAAGTTAAGTATATTTCTCGGGTTTTCGGAACAAACTCAGATTAAAAAAAAAAAAAAAAAAAAAAGTAATTCATTGTAAGGTTAAAACATCCACCTTCACTTATGTTCAGTTCTTTAGATTTAAACACTACACAAAGAAGGGCGCCCATATTGTGGTTTCCAAGGGGGGAACAAGTATAAGCGACGTTTCAAAAACAGTTTCAAATTATACTGTAACTAATGTAAAAATTCTATTGGATTTTCGATATTCTGAAGTACAATTTCCTCTAGGGGCAAGCGCCCCACCTTGCCCCCTCATGGGCGCCCTTGTACACAAATGAATTATAAAAAATAGAAAAAAACATTCCTTTATAGCTTTTAGGTATTTTAAACCTGAATAACAACACTATTTCTTAATAAAAGCTGTCTCTTTCTGTTTGTGATCAGAACTCTCTGATAAACTTCTGGAAAGGAAGATCGACCTGTGCCATGAACTGCTGGAGGTAGCTGATGTGTTGGAACCAGGGCTCTCTAGATTCCGAGGGGTTCTTCTGTATGATCTCCAGGCTGCCATGGTGGTCCAAGCGAAAAGAGATTTTAATTCAGAGAAAATAACGAAAGAAGCTGCTCAGGTAAGGAAGGAAGAAATATATATTTTTAATGTGTAACATTCCAACATATGTTTTATTCTAATTGTTTAAATTAAAGGTAGGCTCATCATCATCATAGATGTTCTGCCATTATTCGCAGGTCACTTGCTGCAATTAAGAAGCTTCCATGCTCCATGGTCTTTCGCTATCCTCTTCGTCTTCACGTACAATTTCTCTGTTTTGATATCGTTCATTAATTGTAGCCTCCTTCGCCCCTCCCTCTCTTTCCTGCCACCATACCCTCTGAAACGTCCCTCATAATATAGTTCATTTTTAGCCAATGTCCCAACCAGTTTCTCTTTCTCTTCTTAATAATATCTAAAAGTGTTCTTTTCTCCCGCAACATTTCTAACCCTTTCATTCGCTTTCCGCTCGACCCAGATAATTCTCTTCGTTCGTCTCCACACCCACATTTCGAAAGCTTCCAGTTGTTTCTCATCGTTTTCGCGTAATGTCTTATGTTCCTGGCCCATACAACACAATACTCCACACGAAGTATTTTATGAGTTTTTCTCAACTGTCTATTCAAGGTCCCACAAAATAGTATTTTCTTCCTCCTAAAGGCTTCTTTTGCTATTCCTATCCTTGCTTTTATTTCACGTTCGCACTTCATGTTATTACTAAGAATACTACCCAGATATCAAAAACTATTTACTTGTTCTATTTTCTCCCCTCCTACTTTTATATTTGACACAGACCTCTTCGTTCCAATCACCATGGCTTTTGCCTTTCTAACATTTATTTTCATCCCATATTCTTCAAAGCCCATCCTCAAGTTTTCTAACATTTTATTGATTTTCTCTTCAGATTCTGCAACAAGCTTCAATCATCTGCAAACCGTATTCACCTAATCATTCTACCTCCTACTGAAATACCGTCTTCATTATATTGGGTAGGCGAGAGACGGCATCCCCGTTGAACTTCCCTTCCAATTGCACTCCCCCCTGTCATTTCCCCCCACCATTCTAACATTTACTTAGTTTTCTTAATTTCAACCTCTAATTGATTTTTGTAAAAGAATAAATAAATAAATCACAAGGACGCTCTCGATGACTGATCCAAAATTGAACGAACTTGGTTGGATATAAACTCCAACAAGCTTAGTACGTGTATCAAATATTATGGAGTTCAGATCTCTGGTTCCCGAGTTCTTGGCCAACAATGTTGGATTTTGATCTTAGTCAGATTTTCGAATTAAAAAAAAAAACTTAAACGTGATCGATGAAAGACATCCGATTTTGACCAAACTTAGCTTAGTTGTAGACCTTGCTTTTCTTAGTATGCCCGTATGTGTCTGGAATCTTTATGTTGTCACCAATTCAATTAATTTGTAAGGATATTGAACATTGACAATGTACAGAAATGATTATATTGTATTGAAGTAGATGATTGTCACTAAAATGCATCTCCGGATCAGTGGCGGATCCATGAGGAAATAGGGGCAACTCTCCCGCTCGAAGCTCATGTACTCAGTTGATTATGCGATGTACACACTCACTTTTATTTTCGTATACATTATAATATACCCTCTTTTTTTTCTTACAGGACATAATGGCACAGGCGGTAGGGCTACTCCAACAAGCAGCTGAAATCCTTCGCGTGGAACCGGATATGACTCAGCTGTTGGAAGGGAAATTGGCTGAACTGGCCCAAGAACTAGATCTTGACTGATTTCTACTACAAACATACAAATGAAACCATACCACACTTTGGATAGATTTCATATTCAAAAACAACGATGTAGACCATCATGTAAGAGTTTTTGAATCTCATCACAGTGAATTACTGGCAAGCAATATGTAAAAACATCTTCGTTAAATCACAACGATGTACGGACCTTTGCCAAAAATGCTTCAAATGTGTCAATCATCCATCAGAATAAATAGATTTCGTGAAGTTATTATATTTTATAATATCATTCTAATAAATATATGAAATACAGAAATACTAAGGGAGGTTATGAAATAGCGATGGAGTTATGCAACAATATATGGTTCTGTTTTCTGTTGTATTCTTACAGTGATCTTGGAAACTATTTAATCGACGACAGCGCATGACACCATAACAAGGAGTTTTTCTGTGAGAGCTGGGGGGGAAAAGTACTACAGTGAGAAAATATCAATTCGTGGTAGTGCCAGAAACATTTACAGTCATATCTTTATTATTTAATTTTAATGAATGTACTCTGTATTCAATGTGGGATTTAAGTCTAATTAGAAGGGTATGTCTTAAGCTTGAAAGCAATTGTATAATTGTTCGCGTTCTTGTCGAAACTAGCCTGCGTAACAAACGAAAATGGGAAATAGCTAAGGGACGAAGTCATAAACCATTTCAATTTTCACATATTTCATGATCCCTTCCCACAGGTTTTGAAAGCTTCAAGTATCTAATAATTAGGAAGATGCCATGGTACTCTGTTCTCAGCCACGTAACAACGAAGTTAAGTAAGTCTTTCGCGACAATATTTGTGTGTGTGTGTGTTTGAGGTAAAATGTGGGTGCAGTGTGTTCAGTGTGAAATGTAGGTTCATAAACAATGTTCTGGTTATGACACAGACACATTGTAACGAATTTATGATGTCCTATCGTAATGTTGTGCGTCTTGAAAGGGCAGAGTGGGCCCTACTAGCAGAGACATCTTGCAAACCGCTTACTGTAAGCTTGCATTGGAAGTCTGCAAGCTAACATCTGGCTTGACTGGAAAGCGGCGCAAGCATGCCGCAAATTGGATTCCAATAAAGAAGTTACATGGGAGCAACCTTGCATTCAGTGTTCCATTCAAGCTTGACGCAAGCGTTTTACGCTGGTGAGAAATCAATGGCCAATGAACGGCCAGTGATTCTCTAACGCTCTGCGAATGATCTGAAGTATCGCTTGCGAGTACAACAAAGGGTAGATTGTATGAAAGCCTACGTCGAAAGGGGAAACGTAGAAAGCCAAAGGCCGAGCACGTGAAAATTGGCCGAAATCTCTCTTCCTACTCGGGGGAATATAGATCAGAGTGGTCACCCAGTGTCTGTGACAGATGAGAAATGAGTGGCTCGGGGAAAGGCAATGTTAAGCGCGACTTAAGACGAAATTGAATGATTGGGGGAAATCGATTGGGATCCGACCACAGAACAATATGTAGGTAGTTTAAGTTCGGAATTGTACCTGCATACGGTAGTGGAAGCTTGTTTAGTGTGTTTCATTGCATTCCATTGCATGAGAATGTTACACTTTGTTCTCGAAAGTTAGAAAACGGCACTTGTATTAGTATTGACTTCCTCCGAGCCGCTTAAATATGAGCAGTGAGTAGGTGGATGATTGTAAACGGAATACTTTCATCAGGATTCAATTTTTATGCTTTGACGTAGCAAAAGCGTTTGACTGCATTGAAGGGTTAGGTTAGGCTACTCGAACGGAACAAGAGAACGCAATTGCACGAACATTGAGGAGATGATTTATCACGTGGCAATATGTTTGTTGTGTTTTCACGCTACGTGAGATAGTGAACTTTTCACTGTTACTCAATCATTTTGTTATCTGGTCCTAAAGAAGAAGTGTCCAATGTATAACCTTCTAAGTTGAAAATGTAGATCTCCATTACTTTGTTCTAAATGTATACCATTGGAAAGCTATCGTTGGAGACAAAGGTGCCCGAAATCACGAGGGAAGCGCTCATGAATTTGAAACTCACGCTCATCCGATGTTAACATTACAAAGTGAGTGTAAGGTTGAGAATGTGAGACATCGAAATGATGTTGAGTGTGAGGCTGAAATGATGTAGTGAGTGTCAGCTCCGGTGACCGTGAGGTGAGCGTGAGGTCAAGTAAGCATGATGTCGGAATGATTATATGAGTGTTGTTACCCACTCAACCAGAAATTTCTTGTTTCGTCTCTTCTCAAAATTTCTAGAGTGTTGTGAGCGACACTAGTTCACCCACGTTTTAGATCTCAAACATTGTTTTAGTGTTAAATGATTTATATACAGGGCGAACAATTTATCTGGAACACCCGTGATAACGGAGAAACCAAAAGAGGGAGAAAGGCGAAACTTCGCACAAAGCAACTATAGGGAGAGGAACATCATTTTACGTAATAAGCAACACCACTCAGTGAACAGTGTTGCCATCCCAATATAAAATTATAATTTTTCAAATAGCATTACGTCAGATTATTACATATCTTGAATTGACACGTTAAACGAAAACTTCAAATACCACATTTATTATTCAGTGTTGCAAACTAAGGATGTTATAGTATCACAAACATCCAAAGTTTGGAAGCCTGTACCGCACAGACAGCATAATGAAGATGGCTAAGACAATGCACATCGGAAGTACCTTAGCGTTGAATACTATGAAAATTTGATTTTTAAAAGGCTTTATTTCGAAAACATGCTGGCATAAGTAGCATATCAAGTCACTTGTGTGGTTTGCAATGGATGTGTAAATTATTTTGTCTTTTACAGCACTTCGATATTTCAAACCGTTCCGGAGATATGACAAACATTACTGAAGTTTGCAACACTGCTTAAATCATGTAATTGCGAGGACTAGTTTTGATTACACCTACTAAAAGTTATTCCTGGAATTCTACAAAAGAGAAAGAAACCAAAATCAGTTTTAATATTGTCCAGAAATACGCCATTTTCAGTAGTGTTGCTAACTTTATCAATGTTTATCGTATCTCCGGAACGGTTTGAGATATCGAATTGCTGTAAGCGGCAAACTGATTTGTTTACCAATTGCAAACCACACAAGTAATTAGATATGATACTTACCTTAGCATATTTTCGAAATAAAGCCTTTCAAAAAATTAAGTTTTCCAGCCCTTGTAACTTCGTTGATATTCATTCAAAATAAGTTACACCATGACCATAGTATCCAACGTTAAGATACTTCTGATGTGCATCGTCTTGGCCATTTCCGTTGTACTGTATGTGTGATAGAGACTTCCTAACTTTGGATGTTTGTAACACTATAACACCCTTAGTTTGCAACACTGAATAATAAATATGGTATTTTAAGTTTTCGTTTAATATTTGAATTCAAAATATGTAATAACGCGACGTAATGCCATTTGAAAAATAACTTTATACTGGGATGACAACAGTGTTTACTGGGTGGTGTTGCTTATTATGAAACGATGTTCCCTCGCTATAGTTGTTTCGTGCAAAGTTTCTCTTTTCTCCCTCTTTTGGTTTCTCCGTTATCATGGATGTTCCAGATAAATTGTCCACCCTGTATAAAAGCTATCAATTGATAAAACGATTGTACGGAACACAATGAAGAGCATTTATCAATGTTAAAAGATACGCAAGTCATTATAACGAATCCGGGGCTGAGAAGTAAAATAATATAAGTCATAAAATATTAATTTCACAGGAGAAGCGAAAAAGTGTTTTCAAGACAATGTTTTGTTGAATCACGTCAATTGTTGACTGACGAAAAAATCGATCGCTTCGTGCGTTCCAGTTGTCCAGATCTCTAAACGTTCCTAGTGTCCCTCGTACTAATGTAAGTAAGAAAGAAAATGATAAACTCAATTTCGGCTAAAAAGTGACTTAGCATCGTTTACCTCCAAGGGCGCCCATCAGAGGGGGGCAAGGTGGGGCGCTCACCTCCCCTAAGAGGGAATTGTACTTGGGAATATCGAAAACCCAATATAATGTTTACATTAGTTACAGATAAATTTGAAACTATATTTGAAACGTTGCTTATACTTGCCCCCCTTGGAAACCTCAACATGGGCGCCCTTGTTTACCTCTCAGCCCCAGAGATATATATATATACATTCCAATAATAAAGATGGTTTGAATGTTGTATGATATCCCTTGTGAACCTCTCTTGGTACGGAAGGGCTATGATCATTTCTAGATGAAATGAAGAAAAAACATGGTATAAATTTGTTTTAAAATTTTGAGTCAAGAACAGAAAACTTCTCGAAAACGGAAACAAAAAGTAGAAAGAATTCTCGGAGAATCAAGAGACGAGGCTAAAAGCAATTCCGAGACGAGATGAGAAAGTCTAGTTTCTTGTCTCGTGAGCAACACTAGATGTGATTGTGGGGTCGAGTGAAGTCAAGTCAAAGTGGACAGCTTTGGTTGGGGATATCTCAGTGACTCAATAACTCAATTCCCAAACAATTGATGGGTTGGAGGATTAGATATTGTCAAAACAAAGAACTAATAAATTGAGCTTCAACTGAATTTTGTACTATTCTTTTTATGCATAACTTCCACTATTTATGTTACTATTCTATTGTAAGAGAAAATGAAACAGAATCAGGGTAGTATAGCAGGGTAAGGAGACTAGCTGATGTCCCCCAATGCGATAGCCGGTAGGGAGTGGGTATCTCGTTCTACACTATTTGCTTTCTAAAATGGGAAAGTAAAAAATGAAATGAAATCTTCTTAAGCAGTTTAATGTGCGACGATGATGTCCTTTAAGCTAAGGGACACGATGATTAAAGCAAGTGAATGATGATGGAAAAATCGGTGGAATGACAATGTGCGAGGAAATTGGAGTACTCCACGAAAACTCACGGACAGGATGTTGTCCACCACAAACTTACTTGGATGGGGATCGAAACATGAATTCCACGCACTAGAGGCAGTGGCGGATCCAGGGGGCGATCGGGGCGATCGCCCTCCCCGACAAGGGCAAACTTTCTTATTTTATATATATAAATAAAACCCATCCCGGAGTTTGATGCTGTTAAAAGTAGCTCTAAGTAGCAGCATGATAACTCACCGCCCCTCCCCCAGAAGTCGGTCCTGGATCCGCCCCTAACTAGAGGTAAGCCCTCCACCACTGAGCCACGATGCCTCCAACTGGGGAAGTAAGGGTGGCTGGAGCGTAACTCTCGCTACATCACCTCCACCATGTTAAAGAAGTTCAGAAAGCATGTAGTTATTCCCATAGGCACGTAACCTGTAGGCCTGTCCCTCGGGAAGGGAGACATCATTTAGTTATTTTACTCAGATAAAATGAAATAGTATGTTAACATTATACATATGGTTGTGTACGACGCAGAATTTTCCTCACGATATTCGAGACGAGTCAGATCTGTTCCAATAGGAATAGATGCATTTCTCAAGACGAGACATCATTTTCACGAAACATTTTCTAGACGAGATACTCCAAAATTGTCTCGTGAGCATCCCTACTACAAAAGGTAATTTTACAGACCAAGGAAACACACAAAAACTTAAAAAATCCGTTCATCTACAAACTCCTTCATTTATTGTATTTGAACACAAATTTTTAAAAAATCATATTCTCAAGAATAATACAAATACAATTTATAAGCAAAATAAATTCCAACATTGTATCATTTTCGTAATTTTCAATTGGTCTTTAACACAAATTAATTCTTTACACAATTTATTAACTAAGAAAATATTTAAGTACAGATATCACTGTCCTTTTACATTGAAAGAATAAACAAACCAAATGAAATTATGAATTATGATTTTTTGGTTCAAACCCCGTGTTTATTTGTTGCTTAAATAAGGTAACAAGTAACGTCAGGGGAGTGCTACATACAGCAGATACTCACCTAATATTTTTATAGTGCAACGTATATTGATCTTAATTTTACTAAAGAATGAACGTATATAGGGAAATATCGACTGTCTGAAGTATCGACTTTGTAAATACAAGGGAATTATTATTGTTACGAGGTAGGAAACCTCTTTATCCATGCTCATTTCAACCCATTTTTACTTGGCAGATTATCTGGGAATCCCTGCGTCCCTTTGGAGAATTTCTTGTACACACACTGTAGGACTTTAAAACATGCATGTTTAAATCCGCAACGCATGCAGCAGTGAGGTATAGTATATCTTGGTAATTGTGGTACCTTTTGCCTGGAAAGCAAGTAGTAATACCCTATGCTGATCCCAAATAATCGTGATCATCACTTAAGGTCGCCCAGAGTTGAGCACTGACTTCCTTTGGTGGTGGTACTTCGGCAGGTTGTCATTGGTTTGACTAGCTTTTCCCTGGTTTTTATTCACTCCCACCAGACAAAGCCCGGGATGGTACCTTCCACAAGGCCAGGCCAGTTCCTTTCCAATTCCTAGATACCTAAAAGACCGATGTGACACCGCAGTTGGAAGTCTGAACTCTTCTTTGAATCATCCTCTTGCATAAATAAATAAATAAATAGCAATCGAAACCAATAATCCAATGACAGCGTGCCGAAGTACCACCACCAAAGGAAGTCAGTGTTCAACTCTGAGCAACCAAAGTGATGATGACGTTTATTTGGGATCAGCATAGGGTATTACTACTTGCTTTCCAGGAAAAGGGTACCACAATTACCAGGATACACTATACCTCACTGCTGCATGCGTTGCGAGATTCTGTGAAATCCCAGAGCGTGACATCTGACAAAATGTGTCCGTCTTCTGGAAAACAACGCACCCATTCACAGCTCGAATGTTGGCCAGACAGATGCAAGGCCCTAGGTATGAAATCCGTCATAGTTCATGTTTTCTTTTGACCACATACCATCTTCATTCCACCTCTTCCCAACCACGTAGTCATTTCCAAGGGGCAAGTACTTGTGCGATGTTGCCACGCTGCTTTCTAAAGTATAGTCATGGATTTTGGACCACTATTTCGGACCTATAGCACAGCAACGGTGCAGAGTTACGAGCTGCAAATTGCTACATGACCTACATAGGTATGCAGGATTACACATGTAAAATTTCATCGTTCTACGATGTGTGGAAGTAGCTCAGAGTAAAACTTTCTCGCGCACCTCTCGTTAGAAGGGAAATTTCCAAAAAAAAAAAAAAAAAAAAAAAAAAAATCACACATGTGCAAATTACTCAGAAACTATTGATTTGCGACCCCCGGTTCGTATAGGTGAAAATGTTTCAAAGTCTACTTGTAGAATATCCCCTTGCAAGTAATGCATCGAATTACCAGTCACCCTGTATATATATATATATGTGTGTGTGTGTGTGTGTGTGTAACCGAAACCGTAATTACTTCTTGTTTAACGTAAAATTCCTTAACCTAACTTAGTCACCAGAAGTCCAATCCGGGACAAAGCGTGCTGAACATGAGAAAAGGTCACTTAAATTGGAGGCGTGATATTCGGTATATTGATTGTTCATTGAAAAGGAACGAAAATGTCTTCCAGCTTTTTTCGAAATTTTCCCCACTATAGGTTGAAAGGGAGTCATCTATGATATTCAAACTTCCGGATTTACATTCATTAAACTTCATTTTAACCATTAGAAGAACGGATACATCTGGTAATTTAATCTTAAAATCGTAAACAGAAAACGAAATTTCACATTCTTTTATAAGGAAGTTCTTCATTATTGATAGTCACCTAATTTATTCGTGAAATATGAGATTACTTGATGACTGCTGAAATTTAAAAAAAATGAAACCCCTGACCGTTTTATATCATAGCACTTTAGAACTAGCCTACATTGTAACTCATCGTTAATATAAAAGTAACTACTGAGAAATTCTGGCCAAAGGACTGACGCGTGTCTGTGATGTCTTGACTTGAGGCCACCTTCCTTCCCTATGGCAAGGATCCCGAGGTTCCAGTGTTTTAATATTCCAGATAGCTCCAGTATCCTTCCTGGCGGCTGTGTCGCTGGAGGAAGGAGTTCGTTTTCGGAACATGCAAGGGAAGGAGATACGAAAGGCTCTCATGAAGATGTCGTTGGTCATCGAGTAAATAACAGGGTTGACCGCTGCGTTGCCGTACATCATGTAGTGGGACAGCGACCACAACGCTCGGAAACCATCCGTCACCTGCAAACACAACATGTCATAGTTTAGAACACGTATTTTCAAAATATTAACAAACTACATTAAAGGGCCCATCCGTTTGCCATAAGAACCAGATTGTGTCATGTAATCAAGTCAAAAGTCATGTTGCGAGCTAAATCGAGTCTGGAGATTCCAAATCCATTTGTGAGATATTTCAAGCACGTAACCTCCACGTGGGGTGCCCTGGGTAATTCGAAGAAATTGCATATACTTTATCATTATTATTGATTTTACTCAAATAACTTGACTTTTGACCATGTTCAATACATATTTATCTTACGTGCTATACATCATTTTTAAGCTCTTCATTATGTCTTTGCAATAATCTTTCAATTAGCCATTTCCTTATTATAGTTTTGGAGATATGTGGCGATTTCATTTTTTCATTGATTTTCCATTGACTTTAATGTTCATGATTCGTGATTTTTGACTATGATCCATCCATTTTAGGACAATTTCGTTTTTGAATGTAGAATCTACATAGTCTGTTCTATATTTGAGCTGAATTTCAGTTATCTCCCTGTTTCAGTTTTTGAGATAAATGAAGGAATTATTTGTTTTGCATTGATTTTCCATTAATGTTAATGTTTCGTGCTATTTTTGACTATGTTCCATCCATTTTAGAACAATTTGCTTCTGGCATATAGGATTTACATAGGCTCTTCTATATTTGAGCTCTATTTCAGGTATCTCCCGTAAAGTCTGTTCACATCATTGCAATCAGATAGGCCCTTTATGAAAGAAAAGTTATACTGTCAATGTGAAATTGAAACAGTTTCATCAGGACAATGGTTGTGGTTGTTTGGAATGAGACTATTTGAAAGGAAAATAATCCTTGTTTTCTAGAATTTATTCCTCGTAATGTAACTGCAAATAATAGATTTTTGCTCTCTTACATGACAACAACATAGTAGCAAATTGTTTCTTATTAATAGAAAAAACTAACTTACAATGGTTATATTTACACAGTATGGCAAGAAGGTTCCTGGATTGAATATTTTGCAACCACAGGAAACGATCCATGTAGGGACGACAACAGCGCTGCGACTGTGTATCTGTCGAATGAATAGAGCAAACCTCAACACGCTCCGGCCAGCAGTCAAGCAACAGCGCTACACGCTACAAAGTGAGTCGATCGTGATTTCAGCATGAGGCAGAGATCTGTAAACAGATTTTGTTCTAAAATTGTGAATATCAACCACAGAAACTTGCTACAGAATGCTTACAAGCGTTACTAGAATAAACACACTTCGGTGGTACAAATGATTCTCTTACAAAATAGTTGTCGGCGAAGGTCAGTCCAGGGAAGCCAATACTAATTAAGGTTCACATGCAAAACTCATGACTCAAGTCTTCCTTGATTGGTCTGGTTCACCACGAATTTGGACCATAAATGACATCAATCTACAAATCGTGAAGCGATTCATCTAATGAACGATCCATATTAAACCATAATTAATCAACCCCTCCTGCAATTAGAATCTTGTATACATCAATGCCTCCTCACACAACTGTAACAGTGTCAAGCTGTTTTGACCAGAAAGCAAATCACTGTCATCGACCATTCACTGTACTGCTCAGATTGGGCTCCTGGGTAACGTCTTTGAGGACGTGGAACCCAAAGACGGCTGTGGTGAGGGCATCCAAGAACATAATTTCTCCACTAGCTTCCAGTTGCTGTATGGAGAGAGGAGCTGTCTGTACAAAACTGAATTGACACCACCTTCTTGAAGGTAATATTCTACAATTTATGAAATCAGTCCGGGAACTTTATTGCCGCACTGTTTACGTTGAAAATAACCACAATTAACTAGTTACAATCAGGGCTGCCCATAGATATAATGTACCCCCAGACAAATTTCTTTGGAGGCCCGCCAAACTTTCTGTGAGCCTCTCCCACCTTCCAATTAATCTACAACTAATCTTGATGAATGCAAAGTCTATAGAGCTAACATTCTCAATTAGTAGTGGTAGTCTTTATTAACGAGAACATTCTACGGGTAATTAATAGTTGATTTGATGTGTCCTGTTGAATCTTGGGAGACTAAACGACATCTCGGATGGGCATCTAAGATTTCTTCGTAATACAGGTATTGGAGTTACTGCAATTGAACAATGTGAGTATCTGTACCCTATCAATCCCACATACAACGGTCGAGTTACCGGTATGCTCGTATGCATGCAAAGTTGTTACATATACGAAAGCACTTTTTTTATAACTTATTAAAAAAATAATTCTGCCATGTTCTGTTTTTTATCACAATAAATGCGCAATAGACAGGCATTTAAGGAAAGAAAATGTATATTTTGGTTTTAAAAACATCTCCGTAAAATGTACAGAGCAAAAATAAGGTTGAAAATAATCATTTAAAAATTAGCAAATGCGGTATTCTTTAGTTTTCTACCTCATTACTGTCTCTATTAGGCTAAAGATGATGAAATTATGGTTAAAAGATAATAAATAGCCTTGAGTGGTATTCGAACTCCGGACAGAGAGCACGCAGTACGTACCTGATCTCCATCGTCCTCCTTAAGCCTTTTGGTCCTGAGGAAGATGAGGGTGGTGAAAGGCATCCAACAGACGACGAAGGCGATGACGATGATGAACAGCATCCGAAGAACTCTCGCTTTGTAAGTGACGGACGCCCTCTGCTCCCGACGGACGACTTGATGCTCGTATCGGTGCAGCTGTCACAAAACCAAAGTAAGACGAAAGTAGTCAACCATCACCTCTACATGGATAGAGGTTTTGCATTGTTATTGCACATGGCCAAACCACGTATGAGATATGTAATACAAAGTAATACAAAGGAAAGTAACAAACATAAGAAAACAAATCGTACTAGAAAATTTGAAAAACAATTCTATTTTCAAGAAAATTACTTTTTTAAAAAAATCTATTTAAGCATGGCTGAAAAGCAAGGCATGAGGAATGCTCTCAAGCACAACCAATAAGTGCTTTTATATAAGAGCGCTCCCATGCTTTGTAAATAATAATAATAATAATAATAATAATAATAATAATAATAATAATAATAATAATAATATTTTCTTGAGATCAAAAATATTTTAGTTTACGAGGGTCGTTCCGAAATTAATGCCTCCTATTTTCTTGTGTTGACTTTGTATTTCCGTGCCAGATGTCGTTGCTGTAGTGCTAATGCTTGAACCTTCCTCTTTTATTTACAGCTCGTTCCGTTGTTCTGCGGTAGATGGCGCCAGCATAGGAGTGTTTCAAAATGGAGTCTGATATGGACGTGCGTATAAAACAACGATGTGTGAGTGAATTCCTCACTGCTGAAGGAATTGCGAAGATTGAAATCCATCAACGCTTGGTAAGGGTTTGTGGAGACGATACAATAGACGTGAGCAGTGTGAGGCGATGGGTACGGCATTTTCAAGGTGGTGAAAAGGGTGTTCATGACAAGCCACGGGAATGTCGACCCTGCACAGCTGCCATCCCTCGCAATGAAGAGTGTCTTGATCAACTCATTCGTGCTGAACACCTGATAACGACCAGAGAATTGTGTACAAAGCTGACTTTCGGTTGTAATGTCTTGGAAAAATTGCTGGAACATCTTGGCTATCGCTAAGTCTGTTCGAGACGGGTGCCGCGGATGTTTACAGAAGATCACAAAACTCAGCGAATGGAAATTTGTCGGGACCTGCTGGACCAATACGAAGCTGAACGTGACAGTTTTCTAGATAACATCGACACTGGAGATGAGACGTGCTGTCATCACTACGAGCCGGAATCCAGAAGACAGTTCATGAAATACCGATTTTTTCAAGCACGGCATGCAGGCTCTGGTTCATCGTTGGCAAAAGTCCATAACGAATGGTGGGAAAACGTGGAAAAATAATGGTCTGCAGCTGAAATATTGCTCTGTTTAGCTCTGCTGTTGTTATTTATGTATCTCCATTAGTTTCCATTAAAAAAATAGGAGGCATTCTTTCGGAACGACCCTCGTAGTTTTCACTACGATTCGTTTTATTTTGTTCGCTACTTTTTATTAAAATAAAGCATTTTTAAAAAATAATTACAAGTATTTTATTTTATCTTTTACAATGTGTTACGAAAAATCGGGAAACTTCGAAATTTTGGTCGAACTTGCGAATGTTAACCCCTACGCACTAGATAATCCCGCTTTTTTCAAGAGTATAGCTGGTTGCATAATAAAATACTAATATCTATCTTTAAACTGAAACACCAGATCTAATTTTTAAAAGTAGCAGTGTCACAAATACACCATGTAAGCTTGGTATTTTAACTAGTTATACCACTTCTATGTTTAATAGAGAAACTAGAATAGAGATGAAATATATTCTTGAGATACTTAATCCGTTACAGAGACCTAATTTTTGCTACTTGGTACCGTTTTCATTCTATGACGATCAACGTTAAAACCGAAAGTAGTTCATTTCTTTCACTTCCAATTTTGCTAGAGAGATCACAGTGGGACGGAATATACTCCGCTTTGAATAGGGGTTTAAGACCAAAATGGATTACACACACACAAAAAAAAAACCGCCTCTAGCTATCTGTTATAGTTTTTTCTCTACAGGTATGTATATCAATATTGAAACCGGAAGTTCTAATGGATTTCAGCCACTTCCGGTTTTAGTAGTGAGTTAAGGATTCAGTTATAATGCAATCTTAGGACGCTTAACCAAATGCAGAGGACCGCATCTTTCTATCCACACCGTCTATAATGAACCAACGTTACATCCGAAAATGATAAATTTCTATCACTGCCCGTTTGAGTGTCGGCTCCAAAAAGAAACTCAGCTCCTAACCTTTGACCTATGATTGGTCAAGTGGTTCTTGAAATCTCTCATCTCTTGGACAAACGGTCCGAGGCAGGGTAAATATACAAAAAGAGTTTTGGAATAACTGCTTAAAAAGTAATAATGGAATATTGTATTCTCACCTCTGTCATCGCTTTGCAAAATTTCATTACTGTATGACGTCGGGAAATCAGTTAAATTAAGATTATTAAATTTGAGGAGGCGATAAGTTCAAGGAAAGCATATTTTTTACAACAAAGTAGACTATTGGCGCTGGTACAGTAATAATCCAATTATTCAAACTCCAGCCATCTGGATCAATATCAAGGAAAAATAACATTTAAGTAATGAATTCCCAAGTGTGCAGTAGCGTAGCCAGGATGAGTGTTTGGGGGGGGGAAGGAAAGTGCTGTTATAGGTACATATAGAAAAATTACAAACAAAAAATATATAAACATAAAAATATATAAAAAGTTACAAACATCAAAGTACCAAAGTACATTGTCGATCCTCTTTCTGCAAGTGTGTGTGAGTGTTCGTTCATAAAAATATAATTACCTTCACATCTCTTGTTAAACCAACGTTAAAATGTATATTTAGTTGGAATTTTCTCTATTTTTAAAATTGTTTCTATCTAACAGTGATGTTATTTTGAATGTACAGGATGGTCTGAAAATTATGTAATTGTAACGGTTAAAATTACAATGTCACAGTTCCTCCAGGCATGCTGTATTAAGTATTAACTGCTTCTATTAAGAAATTCCTGATATGTTTCTTCCCTTATGGAAGCCATAGACGCACATACTTGCATGACCAACATACATGAAAGATTTGTTTCATCATGCATGGTGGAAGAATTTTTTGCCCACATACGTACCAACTTGCTGTCCAACTTACTAGAAGAATGAATCGGAGGAAAGAGTCATGTGATTTCTCCCGCTCTCGTGATTGGCATACCAAAATATAAAACAACCAACTTGTATGAACGAGCACATACACTGTAAACATGTATGAAGAACAGCAAAACCATAATGCATATTTTCAGAAGATTTTGAAAACTTTCAACATGCATGAACGAGGCCATACACAATCACTTGCCTGTGGTTTTACCATTTTTAATGCATGTTGGAAGGTTTCTTCATGCATGTGTCTGCGTGTATGGGTCTCTTTACCTTTCTTCAGCAATAAATACAGATTTCCATACTATAAAATACAAATACCATAATTTCGTTCTCTCACAGGGAAGCTGACTTTTGGGCCAGCTGTACATGAAGTGTATATTATTATTATTATTATTATTATTATTATTATTATTATTATTATTATTATTATTATTATTATTATTATTATTATTATTATTATTATTAAACGAAAGCTATTTTAGGTCATTTTTATCTCACAACATAATCTCTTTCGATGACTTCCCAATTAACCCAATAATTGGAGCTTCACCGTATTACTATACTAGCTGAATACACTCATTTTTTGTATGGGGACTGTATTTGGAAGTCAACGTCTATGGGAGTATCACCATTCATTTCAGCGAGCGCGCAAACTATGGATTTCATCAGAGGTGGAGCTAGAAGGTAAAAACTGAGGGGGGGGGGCAACCAGAACCTAGACTATGATAGGTATATCATGAACTTACTATAAATAACAGCTTCAATTATTTTTGTCAGCCAAAAAACTGGGGGCTTACGCCCCTCGGCCCTGGCCTAGATCTGCCACTGAATTTGACACTAATATCGGATATTTCGGGCTATTTTTACATATCTTGGTATCCCCCCACTGACTCCCGGTCCGCATAAAATGGAAGCTGAATTTGCAAGTCATCGCTAATGGAAGAGTCACCATTGGTGTCAGCGACCGCGAAAACTATGGATTTTACACTAATATTGATCATTATACATGTCTCGGTATCCCCCCCCCGGTTAGCCCCGGCTGCAGCCGAGTAGAGTGAATTTGGAAGTTAATACGATCGGAGTTTCACCATCGATCTCAGCGACCGTGAAAACTATGAATTCGACACTAATATCGGTCATTTTCTACTACTTTTACATGTCCCGGTTAGCGCCTCGCTGAGACCCCCCTGGTTCGAATTTTGAGAAAAAAAGCTTCGCCTTGGTCTGGATCAAAATTTGGTAACTCTCGGTCAACTTGTCTGGTCCCCAGTCCGCACACAAACAAACAAACTCTTTATTTTATTTATATTAGATTTGATCAAAATTTGTCTAAACTCATACATCTTTATGCTATCTCATTAATATGGCCATTCGTCGTAAGCGCTTCCACTTTTTGTATACACATAGATAAAGTTTAACATAACATAGATAAAGTTTAACCTTCTGGCTCGTAGAGCAAGTTTTGTTGAAAGAAAAGGAAAAATTGAGCATCCACGTGTGTATGAAAGGTCTGTATCTTATGGAATTAAACAAAAATGGACCTTCTTTGGTCAATGAGTACAACGTTACTCCAAAATCTTCATCTAATTTCAAAGTGTTATTGCTTGAAAACACATAATCGCATTTGAATTGAATGCCTACAGTTCGAAAGAGTTTGTGTTCAAGTTTCGTTTGGTTGGCGGAAGATGTCACCCACCACTAAGTATCAAACATTTTGGTATGTATAGGAATTCCCAAGAATTATCTCACCTGATCATAACTAAGCTATTGAATTACGCCCAACAAGTGGGGCAAAGCAAATACGGTACAATTAATGCTGTCTCCTACTCTTCTTAATGATTTCCTTTCCTTACAGGGAAATCTGATACTCTTCCAAATCCAATTACTCTCGTCTGAAACAACCAAATTCCTCCGGTTGAAAGCGTTTTCTAAATCAACAAACACCACATCTAATTCCTTTTTTCGATTAGTAGACACAATGAACTACAAACCTTGATTAAAATGATTGAATAACAAATGAGCATCACTCCCAGGGGAAACCAAACCATCAGGGCAATCAAGATCATCCAATAGATTCGCAGGACGTCGGTCTCTTCCTTGCAGTACTTCTCCAGAAAATCTGACCATTCACGCTCCTGGAAAATACAATCAATTTGATTTGCTAGAACTCAATTTAAAAAAAAAAAAAAAAAAAAGGAGCTAGAGACAATTATATCTTGTAAATTTATCAGAAATTTTCTGTCTTAAATCATAGTCGTCTGTTCTATAAAGAATTATAATTGTATTGAAGTCTTGTTACCATCTATTTACATTAATAGTGTTAATGTTATCTTTATAAATCGATAGGTCTATTGCCGACTGTGTCCTGAAATTGTCAGTAGCCGCTTGCAAAGCTTTTTAAAGAGCTTTTGGCTAAGCTCAGTCCCATTTCTTTTGGATTTTAGTGAATTACTGGAAAATAATGAACATGAAGGGCTCTATGCAGAGTCGCGTTTTACTGTTGTATTAAGAGCATGACTAACGCCTGATATTAACTTCCCTATTTAGAAACACGTTCGTGAAGTTAACGATTTATATCGAGGAAGGCCAGCAACGACTTCTCCGCAGGGTTGTCCAAACCAGGAATGCCAATCCCCTTCCAAAGGCTCTGACGCCATTGATGATTAATCTTTGTACACTTTAGGGTGTTTCGTTTTGTAAGGCAAAAAGTAAAATGTAAACTTTTTACTAGACTTTGATTATGTTCCGAGTCTCAGTGATATAAAAGATATATATAAAAAATTTCAAGAAGATTGGGTAATATTTCGAGATTGCACACTTTGATCCGTTTTGTAAAAGTAGGCAAAAATACGATTTTTCAAATGTTAATTACTTTTAATTTTGAAACTAGACATCACAACTTTACTATGATAGGCAAAACATGTGTTACATTAATCAACTTTGAATGATGCAATCCCTTCTTTTGTTCGCTTTTATACGATACTCGACTACCCTCGACAAAAATTTTTGTTTGTACCCGACTTTAAACTTTTTTTTTTTTATCAGAGCAATTTCTCTTTCTCCGGTAAGAGTTATTTTTATTTTGCTTTTTAACTCATCTAAAATTCCCTATACACCTCGATATTCACTTAAATGAGAACTTTTAATGACTTATTTTTTAGACGTATGTTTATGCTAAAATTAGTCTTTACTTAGGTATATTGTTATATTTATTTTGACAACCATTAACCACAAAAAAAGGCCACATGATAAAAAGAGACATATTTTCCTAAAGATACGGAAAAATAGCATAATTCCACAAATTATAAGGTGTAAAAATTACAGCTGTACAAGGGAAGCAGGAAGGTATAATAATGTAGTAAATGACTTAGTAACTAGTTCGTGTGAAATGAGGCAATTTTAACTATCTTACATTAAAATATACCTCCAAACAATTTTAATGACGACGTTGGCATCATGCTCTCCCCTTGTAGGCACCCCTGGTCCAAGAGAAATCTAGGAACGACAGACGTATTTTCTTTTATATTAATTTCTCCAATTGTGTTTGGACAACCCTGCGGAGAAGCTGCAGCTGGCCTTCTTCAATATAAATCGTTAAGGCCCGAAAAGTTTAGAAAGTGGTCCAGGTAGTGTATGCAAAATGTTATGAAATCAAGTAACAGCTGTTTGCAGCTATTTTCTTATAACAGCTGGAGTCATACAACGAATCATTCCGTGACGCAAATTTTGCATTTTAGTTTGCGATATTCAACATAACAATTTTGTAATTAATTCTTGCATTATTTGCATTCAAGGGCGCCCATGTTGTGGTTTCCAAGGGGGGCAAGTATAAGCGACGTTTCAAATATAGTTTCAAATTTTGCTGTAGTTAATGTAAAAATTATATTGGATTTTCAATATTCCCTAGTTCAATTTCCTCTTTGGGGGGGCAAGCGACCCACCTTGCCTTCCCTCCTGATCGACGCCCTTGTTTGCATTGCGTTGACTTCCGTAAATTTTGCGAAAACTGCTAAGAAATGATACTCTTAACCCGGGAACGGTCGACAGGTGAGCGCAGCGCTCACCCTGGTTTATGTTTTCGTTTCAAAGTCGCCCTAGTGGGGTCACAGACTTGAGGCGCCGTCTAGCTGTCTCTTGATGTGTCTTGTATCTGAGAGTCAAGTGTAACCTTTTCATTCTCTTCTGTTGGAGTAGCACTGGCTTTATAAATGTGACTGCGTAATTTGTGAGCGCCACGCTTACCTGTCGACCGACGGCGTGAGTGATTTTTTCGAGATCATGGACAAAAACAAGGAACAGATTCAACTACGGTTTGCGAAAAACAGAAGAAAACGGTACGATATGCTGCCTGTCAAGTGCTAATCTGTGGGAAACACACTGGGTCTTATGAATAAAGTGGAGCAAGGTGAGCATGCTCCAGTATTTGTGGAGTTTACTCCTTTTGGTATGAATAAAGAGGAGCAAAGAGAGCATGCTCAGGGAGAGGTTACTCAGTGCTGGAGCATGGTCTGAAAACTATCGAGCATGCTCACATTTCATATGAATAAAAAATGAGTTCGTGCTCGCACTTCGGAGTACTGTCTCCAAAAATCTGGAGTCACCTCATTAGCTGACTCAAGCCGTGCAGTGAAGGTGTGTTGGGAAAATGGCTGCATTCATGATAAAATATACAAGGAGCGCAGAAACACGTGGAAAATGGACTATAAAACTCCGTATCGCTTTGATCAAGAAAACGTGAAGTGATTTTCCTAGGTGCAACAAATGAAACTAGAGGCGGGGCACTTACTAACGAACAGAGAATGCGAATTTTTTTAGATATTTGAGTGATCCAGGGTTTCAAAGTGGGGTAGGGGAGAATATAGGTATGGATCAGAGTACGGTGTCCGTGACATTTGCAAATGTTCTAGACAAAATAATCGAAAAGGCTCCCCTGTGGATAAAGTTCCCAACAACTGTTGCTGAACAGCAGGCAGAAATAAATAAGTGGCGCCAAAAATACAATTTTCTCTTTGCCATCGGGGTCATCTATTGCACACATGTGGAAATTAAACGACCTCATATACACGTGGAGGAGTACATAAATCGTAAAGGACGTTTCACCTTGAATGTTCAAGCCACTTGTAATTGTAACGAGGAATTCACGAGCGTTGATGCTTCCTGGCTAGGTTCGGTGCACGACTCCCGAATATGGATGAATTCAGCTGTTCGTGTGGTCATGACAGAAAACAGGTCAGGAGCCTTGCTTCTGGGCGATTCTGGATACGCCATTGCTCCTTGGCTTATGACTCCTTTCCAAAATCCAGCTACAGAAGGAGAAAGAGAATTCAACAACTGCTTCAAAGGAGAACGAGTTATAATAGAAAGATGCTTCGTCAAGTCAAGCAGCGATTCCCTATACTGGAAAATAAAATACGATTGGCGACCAACAAAAGTGCCTTCGGTGATTCTAGCCTGTTTTGTCCTTCATAATGTGGCTAAATATCTGAAAGACGGCGAGTTTTACATTGTTGAGAGAGCGTTTGAAGACTATGACGACATGGAAGAGGGTAACGAGGGCATCCCGCGCGTGAGACAACGTGGGCAACAAAGGAGAAATGAAATTGCCAGGATGATAGTTGGTCATTAAAATGTAAGAACTTTCATGAAAACTACAGTTTATTTACAGTAGTAGTTTGTCAAATACTTGATATAAAATATTCATGTTATACTACAGACCTAGTAATCTTTATAAATCTTATAGCATCTATGAGGTTTTATAGAAAAGTTCAACACAAATTTCTTGAAATAAATGTTTCTCTCTTTATTTGTTTCATTTATGTCTGTTGACACTTCTTAAAATAAATGACAATACATGCTATTCTTTTAAAAATAATATAGCAGAAATAAGTGCAGTTGCAGACTGCTTGCTTCGTCGTCCCAGCGCGGAGTGGAGCAACCTCTGTGAGCATGCTCGGCTTCTGCAAGAGTAAGCTCTCAAAACTATTGATAGTTTTTATTCATACGAAATTTTTAGAGTTTGCTCACGAATAGAGCATGCTCACCTCAAGTGAGCAGAGTCTACGCTCCATTTTATTCATACCACCCACTGTCAGCATCTTCTGGAAGTATAATGGGTGGCATCAGTACAGTGATGAGACATGCAATAGAACAGCGTCTTATTGAAATACCTACTCTATGTATCAAGAGACATAAGTACAGTGTTTACACTAAGATATTTATATCTTTAATTTCATTAGAAATTTCCAACTCAAAATACGAATAGTATGAACATATGAAGAGCATGTACTGAAAACTCGCTCTAATTATGTAAATATTTTTTTAAGAAAATGTAATCCTTATGTGATATATGTGATAATGATAATAAAAATATAATTTTATGAGACAATGATAATCAACTAATTGTATTGTTTATGGGATAACAGAAATTGATGTCATAAAAAAAACCTTTGATAATAAAAATATATATAACTTTAAGAATAAATGGTAATAAGAAATGGTTTTATATAAACGCATCATAATTTTATTTGCGATTTTATTTTAATAATAGTAATAATAATAAATCACAAAATGTCAACATTTAGAAATTTGTTGAAAATAAATCCCGTATAAAGTCATAAACAGCTATAGAAACGATTTTCTGGTAAGTGAGCGCCGCGCTCACCTGTCGACCTCTCGCTTCACAAATCAACAGTCGATCGTTCCCGGGTTAAAATAGGTTGCTATTAAAATAGCCAGCAATAATCGAATCCTGTTCCTTGTAATTTAATAATATTACAAAAGAACATTTGTGAATTGAATTGTAATTTTGCTTAAAACATTACATTGGACAGAATAAGGGTTCACTCGTGGCCAAAAGGTTATATCATTCTCAACTTCTGTGCAGCAGAAGCCATAATATTTGATCCTTTGCAAAGGTATCGGAGAATTGCCAACGAAAAATGTACTAAATATATTCGCCATATGTATTATTTTGTGAATAACACAAAACGATTTCACCAGATTTCACGAGATTCAGCTTTCAGTACAACGCAAAGACAATCACATTTTTTGTATCTAATAAAAAATGGGTTTCAATTAGACAATTTGTTTCAAAGTTATTATATTGTCTCTTTTCAAGGTCAATGATATATCAGACGCAAACTTATGGCTTAATGTGAAATCTGGACCACATAAGTTCCTATTGGGAATCGAGCCTGCGCTTCGTTTGTCAAAGACGCAAACCAATGTTGAATCCAGAATCTTTCACAGACGGGGATTTATTTTTACTTGGCATATTTTGAAAACAAAAAATGCTATTAGATTTTCTAAGTACTATTTGTCTTAACATATACATGTCTGTCTGATGAATTATAGATTTTCTGTTCTTTGCTTGCAACGAAGTCAGTTCCTTTACATTATATAGTACCTTCCTTAAATATATTTTGCTCCTGTCCCTTATCACTTTATGTTAGGTTTGTGTTCTTTTATTATCTTATACGTCTAAGACTAAGTTTAAGTCTTCTGTAACACAACCTTTGACAATAAAGTTTGATGAATAATCCTAAATACTAAAAGTAAACCTATATTAATCCTTAATGGAACCTAGTTTACTATTCTTTAAGGTAGTCTCTTCCCTTGACTACGCACCGTTGAAAACGTCTGCACATGTCCTACAAACTTTTAGAAAAGTTTTCTTTCGCTTTGGTGTTCGAGACGCTGGTCATGTTCTGTTTGATGTCTGAGACATCCTCAAATGTCTTAACTTTTAAAGCAATTTTGAGGAATGGCAAGAGAAAGAAATAATGAGGAATCAGATCTATGCAGTATGGTGGATGTTCAATTTGCACCACCCTCTTTTTACCCTTGAACTATCGAATGATAATGATTGAGTGAGGGAGAGCATTGTCATGTAGGAGAAACCACGATTTTTGCTTTGAGTATTGGGGTCGTACACGTCGTAGATATTTCAGGAAACATCTCAGAATTTCAAAATATCTAGCAGCAGTAAATGTTGTCCCTCCTGTAAGAATTCCTTGTGGGTCATGCCATCACTGTCAAAGAAAGCGATGACTATCGTATTGATATGTGATTTCTCCACCTTGATCTTGTTTTTGATGGATTGATGCAGGAGAACGCCATTCCATGCTTTGGCGTTTCATTTGAGTAACGAGGATCTTCTTTTGTCACAGCGATAAAATCCCGTGAAGTATGAACACGTGCTTGTGTTTGCTCCTCTGTCAAGTGATGTGGAACGAGAAGACAACACAGTTTCCTTTTCTCTAAGTCCTTCGTGACGATATGTTTTACAGTTTCACACCAAAAGTGTAGTTTCTCAGCTATAATTCGCACCGTTAACGATCATCCTTGGTTATAGTGTTCCTACTTCGTCAATGTAATCGTCATTGCGGGCAGTTGATGGCTTTTTGCTACAAGGAGGATCAGAAACAATCTTCCTCCCTTCTCGAAAACGGCTGAACGATACTTCAATTACACGACTTGATTTCCATGAACTTGTTCCAGGATACTATAGGGTTCTTTGGCTGTCTTCCCAAGCTTAAAACGAAAGTGTAAATTATTCTTTGTTCATTCTTTATTTTACTACGATCACTGACTTGAACCTCACGGAACCAAACACGCTAACAGGCAGTTTGTCGGAACACTGCTGGCTCACAACTACAGGGCGTCGGACAATCACTGTCAACACTTGTCGCTAATTATAAGCGACGCCTCGTTCCGGTAGTATTGTCAGGTCAAGAGCAGTGATTTCGTTCACCGAACTTTATTATCAGATGTATTTATGGCCAAATATACAGGGTGAGCCACAAGTCGCTTGACACAAGTCAGTTACTCAGTTGATGACGTAAGTTACGGTGTGATTCCTGAATAATGTGTTGTAAGAAGTCACTTATAAAAGATATAAACCTTGTTATATTTGTAATTAAATAATTTTACAGACTTCAAAACTGGTGATTACATGACTATTATTACCAAGATGTGCTTGAGTAATTTCTGCAGCACTTTTCAAACATTGTACTTCCATCTCGATAAGGGATCCACAACTTCAATAAGAGTGTATGTTCCTGTTTCACAGAAAGGGGTTCATCAAGATAAGTGTTCAGCGTTGTCATCTTTCGAAGAACAGGAAAATAATCCAATGCGTGTGTTCCTGTATCTCAGAATATGATATTTTATTTTTTAAAGATAAGTTTGTGGAAAGCTTGTACTGCACCAGAAGTGCGCCGATATTTGTATTACATGTTAAGAAATTAATTCCATCGTAATATTGTAATTATATATACAAATTGTAAGTAACAAAACAAATTATTTCATAAATTATTGAGAAAGTCAAGATGGCTGGTATATTAGCACATCGTAAAGTGAAAGGGAATTTCTGTAAAGTGAAAGAAACGGAAAGACAGTAATGGATGGAACATTTAAAATTTGTCCACATCTATTTTCATAGTGATACACTACATTGCACGAGAAGTATTTCGGACATTTTTTTTTTTTTATTCCTCTTCTGCTTATTGAAAAGCAAAAGTCAGTCATTGTACACACTCATACTTCAGCAAATCAAGAAAAAAACCTGAAGATTGTTGCTTCCAGTTTCGTGTGCAAGAAATTATGAATGACTTTGAACAAGCGGCAATAAACGCTACAAGAGAAACATTCCAGCAAGCGACATTACATATTTGTTTGTTTCATTTTGCCTAATCTATATGGAGAAAGGTACAAGATATTCGGTTGGCACCACTTTACAAGGTTAATAATGATATGAGGAAACAGGTTAGAAGAACAGATGCACTTCCACTCGTTCCTCTTGAAGACATTCTTGATCCATTTCCATATACACAAGAGAATGCACTCGAAATCCCGGAGGCACAGGTTTTCCTGAACTACTTGGCGGACACGTATGTTCACGAACTGAATGCAACAATCCACTCGTAAATACATCAATATTTGAAAGTTTACTTTTTTATTGGATTGTCATTTGACTCCTTACGTTGTACAGGGTTTGTCCGGAAAGTAATAGGACTGAGTCGATTAAAAAAAATATATATTGAGCCAATCGTTACAATTCTTTAAAAACTTTCAAAATAGGCTCCTTCTGCGTAGATGCAACGCTGCCAGCGCGATTTCCAAGCATTGAAGGTGTCACGTAAGTCATTCTCCGGAATAGCCTTGAGAGCCGCCCCAGACAGCACAATGCACGTACAGTATCCGTATACTACATGTACAATTGCACGGATGCAACATGTGCATCATCTGTATAAATGCACGCCTGTACATCTGATGCACATATACATGCCAGGTCCTATTCAACATCTTCACGTGCACAGAACATGTGCTACGTACACGTCCCGCACAAATGATTTATACCTACCGCGCAGGTGATTTACAAGTAGCACGTATTCGATTTACATGTAGGACAGCGGTGATTTACACGTAGCACACAGGTGATTTAGGCCCTACATGTAGCACACAGGTGATTTGCACGCAGTAACCAGGTGATTTACATGTAGGACAGAGATGATTTACACGTAACACACAGGTGATTTACACACAGTACCCAGGTGATTTACATGTAGGACAGAGATGATTTACACGTAACACACAGGTGATTTACACGCAGTACCCAGGTGATTTACATGTAGGACAGAGATGATTTACACGTAACACACAGGTGATTTACACGCAGTACCCAGGTGATTTACATGTAGGACAGAGGTGATTTACACGTAGCACATAGGTGATTTACACGCAGTACCCAGATGATTTACATGTAGGACAGAGATGATTTACACGTAACACACAGGTGATTTACATGTAGGACAGAGGTGATTTACACGCAGTACCCAGATGATTTACATGTACGATAGAGGTGATTTGAAACAGTACCCAGATGACTTACATGCAATGCACAGGTGATTTCCTCGTAGTACAGATGTGATGTAAAAGCAACTTAGGGATGCAACGAAAAAAAGTTTATATATTTGGTGTCTTCCGCAGTAACACAATTTATAACTGCAAAGACACCACCTTCAAAGTATATAACAAGTAACTAATAATTGTCAGTGAGAATTTTAGTTTCGGAGTTTATTATTTGCAACGAGCAAAGCTTTAGGTAGTATCTTTGACATGTTTGCCAAGTAACAAATAACGGAACATATTCTACTGTAATCGGTCACGAAAATAATTTTGTAAACCTATGAACTGTCTGACAGTAGTTACATCAGTACAATGCTGCCACCTGTTGATATTGTATCCTAGCTCAGTGGACGTTATGGAGTTTTTACAATCATTCAGCGTCACGATCATTCACAATCATTCACATTACAATCATTCGTCGAAAAGTCTCTATAACACCGCCTGGAGGAAAAACGACACCTACCAAAAATGGAGGTTACTTTCTGTTGATGAGAATGAGAGTAAAAGAATGAAAGTAAAAGTATACACTTGCACGGTATTATGGACGTCTCATACATACGTGCAGTAGCCGTGCAAATACCCATGTGCACACAACGGCTTAAGCACCGGTAATTTAAATGTGCTTCATCCACGCAAATACACATGTGCACATCCACTGCTCAAGCATGGGTTATGTACATGCGCTGCATCCACGCAAAAGCACATGTGTACATAACGGCTACAGCACGGGTTATATAAATGTGTGCTTCATCCATGCAAATGCACATGTGCACATAACGGCTTGAGCACGGGTTACGTACGTGCGCTGCGTCCATGCAAATGCACATGCGCACATAACGGCTTAAGCATGGGTTATATAAATATGTGCTTCATCCATGCAAATGCATATGTGCACATAACGACTTAAGTACGGGTTCCGTACGTGCGCTGCATCCACGCAAATGCACATGTGTAAATAACGGCTACAGCACGGGTTATATAAATATGTGCTTCATCCATGCAAATACACATGTGCACATAACGGCTTAATCACGGGTTACGTACGTGCGCTGCATCCATGCAAATGCACATGCGTACATAAGGGCTTAAGCACGGGTTATATAAATACGTGTTTCATCCATGCAAATGCACATGTGCACATAACGGCTTAAGTACGGGTTACGTACTTGTGCTTCATGCACGCAAATGCACATGTGTATATAACGGCTTAGACACGGGTTATGTAAATGTGTACTTTATCCATGCAAATGCACATGTGCACATGCACGACTTAATCATTGGTTATGTACGTGTGCATAACCCACGTAAATGCACATGTGCACATGCACGGGTTATGTATGTGTGCTTCATCCACGCAAATTCACGTGTACGGCTTATGCACGGGTTATGTATGTATTCATCATCCACACAAATGCACATGTGCAAATGTACGGCTTATGCATGGATAGTGCACATGTGTCGTACACGTACGTGTTGTCTGGGGCGGTGCAAGCTGCTTGGATCCCCTCTGTCGTCTCAAAATGCTTATCTTTCATCGGGCGTTTCAGGCGAGGAAACAAAAATAAGTCCGGGAGGCCACATCTGGGCTGTAGGGCGGCTGCGGAAGCGTTGGGATGCAGGCCTTGGTCAGGTAGCTGTTCACAAGAAAGGCGGTGTGAGCCGGAGCGTTGTCGTGGTGCAGCTTCCAGTCGGCTCCGATGTCTGGTCGGACCCGATTGACCCTTAGTTTGAGTCTCTTGAGCACTTCCACGTAAAACTTGGCGTTCACGGTTTGTCCAGGAGGAACAAATTCATGGTGGACGATGCCTTTGATTTCAAAAAAGACAATAAGCATCGTTTTCACTTTGGATTTGCTCATTCTTCCCCTTTTTGGGCGAGGAGACGCCGGCGTGTGCCACTCGGAAGATTGCCTCTTTGTCTCGGGATCATACTCAAAGATCCATGATTCGTCACCTGGGATTACGTTATTCAAAAATTGGGGGTCACTTTCACACATATTCAAATTTTCTTGGCCCAATTCCACTCGACGCAATTTCTGGTCGTCAGTGAGCACTTTTGGGACAATCTTCGCGCACAACTTGCGCATGTTCAAACGCTCCGTCACAATTTCATAAACCACAGTTTTTGGTAAATTTAACATCTGGGCAATTAAACGAGTACTTAGTCGACGGTCTGAGTTCAAAACTTCGCGCACACGAGTCACATTGTTGGTGTTTGTCGAAGTCGAAGGTCTTCCAGCACGGTCATAATCGGCGACCTCTTCCCGGCCCTCCGAAAAGGCCTTGTGCCACCGAAACACACCACTTCTTGCTAAAGCATCATCTGGTTAAGCCTGCTTGATCATATCAAACGTCTCTGTCGCAGATTTACCGAGTTTAACAGAGAATTTAATCGCGTACCTCTGCTCTAACGAACGCTGCATTTTCGGCTTGCACCACTCACAGAAACACGTCGCGCGAAAAAGCCTGTCCTGACTCTCCGTGTGCTCGGAGACAACTGACCAGCCGCTTGTTCGTTAGCTAGGAACTCCCTCTACCGGATCCAGTCGGTGCGCGCACGCTCCGAAGTACAGCCATGGCGGAATAAAATCAGTCCTATTACTTCCCGGACAAACCCTGTACTAATTATATTTTTATTAATGTTTCAGGGCAATGAGAGATAAATTTGATAACAACAGCGAAAACAGCACGAACAATACCGAGGTTTAGAATTTCAAGTTTAAATAGGAAGTAGACATAAATCGTCCCTATATAGGCCTATACAGATTCATTCTACTTTTGAAGCAAGCACTATCCGAGAATGCGGCTGCTGGATGCAGGTAATTTAACTTTGCGGAGAAGATTGTGGAGACGTTAAGAGAATCGTACTCGGGCTCTTAAGAGTAGGTTTAGGTGTGCAAAGTTGTCCTTATTCCGTATTTTAATGCAGTATCTCATTGCATTCGTTTTGATAGTTGAAATTACAATCCAATGAAGACAAGGTGATATTAAGAATCTCACATATTAAATTTATTAAGGTTCATGCCATTATTGTTATTATTTGTTATAAGCAAATTATTTTTTTTTATTTATCTGTCTGTGTGTTTGTAATTTGTTCTTGTTACAATAAATCACGAATGAACTTGTGCGACAAGGCTCTATTGCGAGCCACACCTCTTTATATTTATGTTGGTCATGGTGGAAAGAATACAAGGTGGATGCAATGCAGTGCTACATTGTTGTCGCTCTGGCGCATGACGTCACCTTGGTCTCAGACGTGGCCAGCGAGAATCAGATGAACTTTTAACAAGCGCTTGCTCGCTGATATCTTACACGCAAACTTCTCTTCTATTTATAGTGATCTTTTAAATGTTAGTAAAAATTTTAGTACAAACAATAATTATATAAACGTAATGCTTAAGCTAAGTGAATTCAAAGGAAGATATTTACAATAGCAAAAGAAAAAGCAATATCAGTTCATATTAAACAACTTTGAAGCTTGAACAAGCCAATATTACTCACTACATTTTCTGCTTTTTCTTTCTTTTCTTTTCTCTTTCTTTCTTTCTTTTCTTTTTTAAACATCTGAAGTAATACACTCGAGTATGTATAGGCCTGAATAATCTATAACACAGTGTGTCGTTAATGCATTTCATTATTATATATTTATGTATGCTCAAGTATATTTTCGTAACACATTGATCGGTTTTGATTTACTATTATTATTATTTTGCTTGAAAGAGAATTCTTTACTGATGACCCCATATAAATTTTGAGAATATCTCAAGGGAGAATTTAGGGTTTTCGTAAACCGAGATGCACGTACGTATATTTTCCTTATGTTTGGACAGTTTTTCTTTTTCTTTTTTTAAGAGGTTGCTCCCATGTAAGTTTCGTCAGAAATCTCAGGGGAGGTTAAAAACTTTATTGAGCAGGGACGCACGTATTTAATATTTTAAACATCGTTTTTATTTTTGATTTATAAAAAAAAAGTCATCTTATTTGAAATCGCTGATCGCTTATTTATAGAATTTGTATCTGAACAAAAGGTTTGGTGAAACTGACAGTTCTCTGAATATTAGTGTCAAAATTTACGCCATAACAAACTGTATTATTAAACATTTGTACGAAATAAAACGTCACATATACTATTGTGTTCTAAAAATATATAGAAATAAATATGTATATACAAAGCACCTCAAACAAAGAAATTGCAACATGACTATTTCAAGCAAGAAACAAAGTGCTAGGCGTAGGTGAAGACGATGTAGGGATGTTACAGCTAGACTAGAAAACATATAAACCATAAAATTACATAATTTTCTTAATTTTCTTGATAAGTTTTCTGTTTTCTGTCACGTGGACTAAAGAAGACAAAAGATAAATGCAAATGAATGATTATGTGGAATTTGGTGGAATGAGAATGCAGGAGTGCCCTGAGAAACTCACGGACACGATGTTGTCCACCAGAAACTCACTTGACCGAGAAGCGGACCAGTAGGGTTTATCACTTGGACCAGAGGTGAGCCTTCTGCCACTGAGCCACTGTGCGTCCTTGATTAGTTGAGAATCTACCATATTTTTAAATTTACTGCACTCATTCTTAATTTTGTAATTCTGGAGGGAACCCCTAAATATGTATCCAAAGTAAATTATCCAAAGTTATAATTAAAATGAACAAAAATTTCAAAATCTGTGTGTAAAAATGTCCCGACAATGTCGCCCTGACATGGTAGGTGGATACTTTATTCTCTTGATCTAATACATTGTTATATATCTTTGTAACCGTTAATCGTTATTACGAACCTTCCATTCGTTAGTTAATTTGAAGTGCAACTTCCCGTTTTAGCACCGAGGCTACAGGGAATGCAGACCTCCAGAATGAAATGGGACCTGAACTACTTTAACGCGTTCAATGCTCTCCATTTGCGTAACTCGAGGGAGGTAAGCCTCCTAGATCATCGTGCTTCCCTCCTCGAGTTGCATGCCTGCCTCTGTGGGGAAAATTTTATCTCAATATATTATGTAAAAGGAAATGATGATAGAAATGATCACCTCTGTTGGTTTCCCTCCCTCATGATTTCGAATCCGGGTCTTGCCCCAAAGTTCGTCTTTTTAAATCGTACTATTGGATTTTTGCATGCAGAATTAACATAAGATACTGTAGCCTTATATACTATTATTACATACTATTAATACTAAAAAGAAACTACATAATGAAATCGCTTTTTTATAATTGCATTTAACATTGCATTTATTTATTACTTTTATGTAAAACTTACCATATTTTAGGTTTATTTTGTCCTGTCGCCTGCAAGCTAAAATCCATTTCTGGAGACATTCCCCCTCTTTTTGAGGAAATCTAAGTATTGTATATTAGTTCCCTCAGTTTTTCTGTAATAATTACTACAGCTGCACACTGCACAGTTAGGCATTCTCGATATCATTTAAAAGAACAAAGTAACAAAGAATTTCCACTTGTCACTTAAAGCCGCGCCGTTTCCCGTTGTCTCTTGCAAACCAGATGACGTCACAGCCACGACAGCGCTCCACACGACGTGCGCATGCAACCACCTTGTAGTCTTTCCACCATGATGTTGGTGTTTTGTTCCTTTCGCCAGATATTTCTAATATTAAGGTGCTACCAAAACTTTTTATGGGATTCTGGGAAACAGGAATGGGTGAACTTGGCAGTGTTACAAGCTGATACGGCATTCTGCAAAACAGGAAGTAACTAATAAAAGGTTTCAACAGATTGGGTCTGTAGCTAATCTTCGTAGATGAGGTAAGATTATTGTGTGGCTACAGAAGACATTCTTATGATTGAAGCGCAATGTTTCGTGTCATCGAAAATGGCGGAGGACCTCTTGAACATTTCAAATAGGTAAAGGAACTTAATATCACGAAATAACTCGTAATAATTATTGCTGCTTCACAAAAAATTCCCTATTCGAAGTACATACATTATACACTGTCAGCTTATGTTGGGAATATAATGTAATATTCCCACTAAACTCCTTGTTCAGTGCGGTTATCCATCCCCCTCTCAACAGAAAGGCTTTAACAAAAATACCGAAACATTCTCCAAATTAAATCTGTTCAAAAACTTACAATTAAGTGAATTATGCCTGTTATTATAACAAGATTTCTTTTTTAAAAAAAAATTTAAAAAATGTTTACCTTATATTCTCTGAAGATGATGAGTGGTGTGGCAAGAACAGCCCCTGCAATCCACGTGAACCCCATCACAAAGTAAGTAGTGTTATTTGTCATCCGCTTGTGCACAGGACAAATGATGGCCATCAAACGGTCATAGCTCACAGCGATTAGGTTGAGAACGCTTGTTAACATCAGGAAACCTAACAGAGTTAAATTGTATTAATAATACAAAGAATTAGTAACATTGTTTATGGTTTCACAATGTTTCTACAATAGTGGGGGAATATTTTAGTGGAACATTTTCCAGAAAATGTATGAATAAGAGCATGAGAAGTAACATCTAATTTATGGATTACAATCGACTTCTCTTCAAGATTAACCCTTAACTACTCTGGTGGAGTCTCACTGACCCCATGCCAAGTTATTCTTCACGTACTTTCCAAACGAAAAAACAGATAGTGTTGATACCTTAGGTATTCTCTAGTGGACAAAAGATTACTCTTATATCGCCTTGACTTCTACACAGAGAAAAATCCGTTCTCCGGACAGCGGTATATTGTACAAATATACGGTATCCTCTTGCTTAATATACGGTATCAGTACGGAGCATATGTTATCCGTATGCTACATAGGCACTGCCCTTAGATGTTAATCATGCCGTTGCAGGATGTCTGACATCTAACAGTTTTCCGTATATCACTTCCATATACTTATGTTACCTTCGTCAGCTATATGTTATATACGTCCATTTGTATGAGATCCTGACCGCCTATATTGTTTCATATGGAAAGTACATATAGATGGAACACTTATACAGAAAGTATTATAAAACATGCGTTTTCAGTTATACGTCTGCTGTACGTTAAGTCCAAAAACTACAGGAATTACGCATGTAACCTATCTTTTTAAGTACGCCACCTACAATTTTTTTCTCAGTGTAATTAATTCCGTACTATGTCGCAGTTTACAATAGTTGCATTTGCAAATGGGTCTGTAAAACTCCACCCGAGAGTAAACATAAATTTTTTTGTGAGTGCAGTGAACATTGGCACCTGTGTGTGTTACATTTTCGGAAAGTGTGCTTCAATTGATGCGCAATGCCAGGAATACGTTTTTGACGGATGATGAAATTCAACTTCTAGTGGATGACATAACTGACAGTGATGTACGTAAAGATGAAATAACGTCTTCGTCGGCAATGTCTGACGGTATTGTTGAATGTAATGAAGCATCAGCCTCAGAGGAAACTAAGATCAGTGAGGAAGAAGATGGCGGGCTTGCGCATTCTACATCTTCTTTCTATGACAAAAAGCAAAACGTTCAATTGAAGCAGAACGCTCCCTGCACAGGGGCGTACAAGTGCCCAAACATAGTGATCAGGTTGCTAGGAGTTAAGGGAGCCGCAAAGAATATCCGTGTCCGAAACGCATTAGACGCATGGCTATTACACATCACTGGCACCATGCTACAAATTATAATAGACAACAGGGTGTTGCTAGATGTCCCCCCGACAAAAAGTAAAAAAAAAAAAAAAATCGTGTGTATAGTGTAAGAGATTCCTTCATTTGAAACGCAGTTTATGTATTTGTCCAGATTGTCGAAAGTAGCACTTCACCTGTTTGTAAGATCCATCGTACATTAATTGACAAGTATGTAACTTGTATTCCAACAAAAATTAAATATTTGAATTAACATATGATTTTCTTGTTATAGGGTCTCACAGACCCCACCAGAGTATTAGTGCAACTTTTTTTCACCGTAGTAGTTAAGGGTTAATTATAATAAAATTGTATCTAACTGAATAAAAGCATTTTACTCTGTTAACAATGTTGTCCTAAGAGGTTCCTTAAAATAAAGACACAGGCATATTTGTAGAAAGAGAAATACAATTCAGAACTGAAAATGAAATATTTTATTTTTTAGTTTAACGTACTACACTTATGCCCTTAAGGTTAAAGGAAACAGAGATTAAAGAAAGTGAATGATTGTAATATTCATTCTTTTGTACTCTCCAACCGAGAACCGAACTCAAGATCACGAACACTGAACGTACATGCATTAGCAGAGTACAATTCAAATTTCACATATAATATACAAAAACAATTCAGAAAGCATTGAATTATCAAAGAATTTCAGCACATATTAGTAAAATGATATGTAGTTCCTATCACTGAAAATTCATATGCACAAGCTATTTCGACAGTGATGGAGTTTTCTAGTACTGTATTTCATAAAATTGTGAAGAAGATGGCACTGTGAAATTAACTATACTTCTCAAATAGTATTCATTTGCTGGGGATTAAATGCGGTGGGTTATTCATGAGGAGTCCTTGTCATATACAAAAATCCAAGAAAAGGTTGAAATTGTACATTCCAGCAGTAGGTCCTGTCCAGGCTAGGGATGCGCACGAGACAAGATTTGTGGCTGTCTCGTCTCGAAAATGTGCTGTAAAACTGATGTCTCGACTCGAAAAATGTATATTTTTCTATTGGAAGAGCCGTGTCTCGACTCGAATTTTGTCAGAAAAGTCCTGACTCGACTCGTCTCGTGCACATCCCTAGTCCAGGCATTACGGAGAAATTTATTTCGAGAGGGGTCCAAATTCAATATGAAGATAAAATAAATTAAAATTTGTAAAATCACCCCTAAAATTAAAGTAAATTACCAAAAATGTCGGAATTTCGGAAAGGGTCCGGATCCCAGGACCAAAATTCTGTGTACGTCCCTGGTCCTTTCTCATATTAGCTTTGCGCTGGACAGTGTCAACTCCAATCAATCTATTAAACTTCTAGGGAATTCATTGTTTGTCTTAGTTCATACAAACGACCAGGCTCTTTGCATGAAATCACGAAGCCAGGATGCTTTACTCTGTATGACACATATTCTCTTCTCAACACATTGTGACTTCTGACTTGGGAAGCAAGTTCTCTAGAAATATTTTTCTGTCTAAATTTGAAACTGGAACGCTGCTTGGAGACTACGGAACTCACCTGATGTTGACCAAACTTGGAATGGAGAAAGACCATGACTTAATTTGCATATTTATGTAATTTAATGCTTCCGTTTCAAAGTCATTAACAAATGAATTAATAAAAATAAAAAGTCAATTGCTTGCAATTCGATATCATCAGGGGAAAGAGCGATAGAATCTCCAGCATGAGATGCCGTTACTGAAATGTGAGAAATTTATACTTGTAACGAAATCTACTGCCCGACTGTCAATAAAGTTCTCATTAACTATATGCATTAAAATTAGTGATTCAGAAAACAAGCATCAATTATGATATGTTTTAACCTACTCTAGAATATTCACGAAGAAATTAAATGTGGACTAAAAGCAGGGAATTTGTGTTACTATTCAGTTCAAAATCTGTTGTTGTTGCGAATTCTATCAAGGAATTTGAAGTTTAAAATATATAAAACGATAATCATGTCTGTTGTTATGTATGGTTGCGAAACATGGTCGCTTATTCTGAGGGAAGAACGTAGACTGAAAGTATTTGATAATAAAATCTTGACACGAATATTCGGACCCAAGAAGAACGGGAATGGGGAATGGCGGAAACTAAATAACGAAGAACTACATAATTTATAGATACCGTTTACCAAACATTGTTAGGATCATCAAATCTAGAAGGTTCAGGTGGGCAGGTCATGTAGCCAGAATGGAAGAAAGTAGGAACGCTTTCAAAGTCTTTACTGGAAGACCAATCGGAAAACGACCATTAGGAAGACCTAGGACAATATTAAGCTAGATCTCGCAACAATGGGAACAGAAAGTAGAAACTGGATCCGGTTGGCTAAGAACAGAAGTCAATGGAGAGCTTTTGTGAACATGGCATTGAACCTCCGGGTTCCATAGGCCATGGAGTTAGTTAGAATAGCACTTGTGCCTGTGTGTGCATGAGTTATCAGATACGCTTATTGTCGACAGAATGGCATGTTAGACAAAGGATAACACTTCAAATGAGAATATTGTCCTAATGGTTAGTCAGCTATGTGCAGTAGCGTAGCTAGAGTTTTTTTCAGGGGGGGGGGGCAATGAAGGGCCCAACAGGATTTTGAGGGGGCCATCTCCAATATATATATATATATATATATATATATATATATATATATATATATATATATATATATATATATATATATATATATATATATATATATATATATATATATGTGTGTGTGTGTGTGTGTGTGTGTGTGTGTATTCAAGGTGAATGTTTCCATTTTTGTTGTTCATGATTTTACTCTTTGGAAAACAGTGAAAATATAAGAATTTAGTACCTCAAACAACTAGGATTCATTAATGCAATTGATTTCTAATATAAGTAAATAGTTATTTAATCATGGCGTTTAAAATATGTGTAGCTGGTTGACTTAAGTGGAAGCAAACACACTTAATTTGAAATTAAAGATTGATAACGTTTGGTAATATAATGGGGATTCAGGCTGGCACAGAGGGAGAGTAAAAACGGAAGCAACAGAGACGTTCTTTTTTTTTCTTTTTTTTTAGCCATGTGCAAAGAGATTAACCTTGGACTTCGGGTGATAGGTTACCATATACTCATGCGAGTTTCAATTGCTACCACTTGTAAAAGTTAGCTAAGAAAGACAGGCTGAGAATAGTTTTAGTTTCCTAGCGTAATTAGTTTTTGTGACAAGTAACTCGTATATGCAAATAGCATCGTTAATATCATCTTGTATGTTAGAATTGTCTTTGTGTAAATAAAATTGAAATTAAGCATTTCGAGGTAAAACAGGTTCTTTTACTTAACTTCTACAAAGAAAAGATTAGAACTTACCTCTTATGCACAGATACGACAGCGTGGGATAATGTCGGTCAGTAAATAATATAATCTGAAGTCATCTACCATACGTAACTAAATATAATTGATTAATCATTTTTATTAATCAATAAATAGTTGTTTGGTAGATAAACTCATAATAATAATAATAATAATAATAATACCAAATCATTTAATGAATGCTATGCATTTGTTCTATGTCGCCATAATGAATGGAAATCAATTACTTAGTGTACGAAGACTTTTTTCGTCCAACACAAGTGTAATGTTTTACTGTAGTGCATGTTATTTGTAAGTATGCATATCATATTTTAGTATGACTTTCAACATTGAAGCGACTGATTTTCTATTTTTTTGGTTGTTTGTCAAAAACAAAGGAGATAACTAGATAATGGACAGAGGTTAAAATGAATGTCCAGGTGGCGAGGTCAATGCAAGCATCCCACAGATTTCCGGGAATTATATCTTCCCGTACTACAAACGAAAACGAGTGGAGCTATTTTCGGAACGCAACGGTATTCTGCAGTTCGTAACTTTGTTGTCCAGAGATGTTTTGGAAGTAGTTTCACTTGTAGCCACTGGCAACTCGCCGTTTGTCGACCTATAATAGCATCATCTGTGTGGGGGGGCCACTAGGGGGCCAAGAATTTGAGCAAGGGGGCCTGGCCCCCCTTGGCTCCGCCACTGGCTATGTGTTTCAGCTTAATTCTTGACGGTGATAAACAATTTTTTATTCTGCTGTTCGTCACTCTGAAGCGAATATTGAGTGTTAGTAGAGAGGATAAAAGTAGTCACTGGTTAGACATAAGTCAAGTTTTGAGAAGTCTAGTTTTAACTTTGACTTTGAAGAGGAGTACCATGCTACGCCCGCTCTTCGGTAATTAGTTTTTAAAATCTTTTGCCCTGATGTTCGTATTCACAGCATTTCGAATTTCTGTATCTTTTCAATCATTTATTTATTATCTTTTGTTTGTTTGACGCTTTTCTTGCTTACAACACCCAACGCTTTTCTTGCTTAGTGTTATCAACCATTTTTCTTTGATGTTAAACTGTGTTGGGCGGTTGTACAATTTCAGATATTAAAATTAGTGATAATGTGAAATTTACAAATGATAATACTCATGTACAGTCATGTCCAAAATTATTGTCACATGTCTATAAATATGCTGTTGTAGGAATATAATTTGATAACGAGTTCGCCCGGTATTTCTTATAATGTTACTATGTGTAAAATCGGCAAAGACGTGTATGAGGTAAATTTCATGTCAAAAGAGCAGTAAATAAGAACAATAAAACAAAAATAAAATTTTCTTGTCCATTTAGCAACATTTTGTTTTACTCATTCTAATTTTCGTATTTATAATTCTTTTCCTATGAAATTTACCACAAATATACATTTCCCGATTATACACATAGTAACAGTATTAAAAGTACCCTGCTAAATCATTATCAAATTATATTCTTACAAGAAGACAGATATATATGTGACAGTAATTTTGGACATGAGGGTACATGACATAACATCTTAATAAGCCGATAATTAGATATTTTCTATCAAAACATATTTTCTTTGTACTTATCCTTACTCAATTTACGGTTCCGATACCCAAGCTCCCTCTATAAAATTCGTTGCTCCGGTACGACCTAGCATTGGAACATAGCAATTTAGATAGAGAATATACTAGTTTACTAGTTCCTCTGATATTTCTTTAACCGTCTTTAATAAATCATAGTTTTCGAGCTAGGGAACCTCAAAGTTACACTTTCCTCGTTTTCGGAATTGCGTAACTTTGAAACAACACACGATGCCGAAAACGAGGATATATATGCAGTATGCACGCTACTAAGACCTTATCACCAAAGATGACAACTAAAAGTACTAACGTCTTAAATTTAAACAAGACGTTTCCATCAGCTTCAGCGCAGTTAGTGTTGCCAATTTAGCCATGTTATGGCTAAGTCTAACCATTTTCACGTGGTATTTAGCCAATAAAAATGTAGTTTAGGTATTAGATATAACTTTGGCCAATTTTGCGTCGAAGTGGCCAATTTCTAGTGATTTTTGCGTAGCAGTAGTACCTACAAAAAAAGTTCACCATTAGTTAAAACTATTCCAGTTTTATATTTCTTATTGTACAGTTCTTTCCGCTGGTCTAGTAGCTAGCGCTCTTGTCCCTGATGTGCAAGGCTCTGGGTTCGATTCCCGGAGAGAAAATTAAAATTTGAACGCTCTACGGTAGTTCAAATTCCACCTTAAAGTACAGGTCCACGTTTGATATAGCCTCGGGGCTGAAAAGGGGGAACTAAACTTCAACAAATAACAACTACAACTTATTGTACAGTTAGAGACAAAAGTTCTTTTCGTTTGGTAAAGTTTATTTTGTGAATAACTGCGGTGTGGCTGGAACGTACAGTAAATTACATTGTTTTGAATTTATTGAAATCTCTAATTCAATTGTCCTATTCTGCAATTAGAAAATATTTACGAAACTAATTTCAAAAAACGGAAAGAAACTTTTGTTGCTGACTGTATAATATATAAGTGGTATGTTTGGTGGTACCTTAAGTATAAATAGTAGACCTACTTCCAAATGCATTGAGATAATAATATCTACTGCTATTCCTTCTCCGGGCGTCCCTCCTAAGCTTACTTATCCAATATAACTAAAAATTAGAATATGTAATTTTAATCTATAAAATAAACAGGGCCCGGATCTTGTTGACCTAAAATTTTCTAAAATGTGATCTATAAAATGACCCTAAAATTCACAAAAATTGACCTCAAAACTTGAGTTTTCTTAAACGTCTATTTCGTTAAACATTGACATTTTTTAAAAATATTCATTGGATTTTTAATTAACATTTCTCAATCATATTCAGAAAGTTTTGTTTCAGTTAGTTGCAGTCTATTGATCGTTTATGTCTACTGATCAGTGCATTGTACGGCATTGTACGTACTGAAAACGTCAATTCACTCCCGAGTTGAAACTAGGAACCACTCTTAAACAATAAAAGTTCGCAAGTGTCGACTTCATGAGAATAATAGATAAAAATCCTGTTTAAAATCTGTGTACGCCTTCTAATCCATTTTTAGTTATTCCCGTGATCACATCCTTTGTGGTCAACATCCCAAAACTATCTGTTTGGCCACCTACCAACCCCCACATTTCGTCAACCAGCTACAGCTTAGTTTTCATTAGCTTGTTAAGAATGCAATTTTTCCACCCTAATAGTCAGGAAGCATGAAAATAGATTATTTACCTTTCTCTTTTTCACATCCGTAACAGTGTTCATTTTAAGACGTCCTTATGTAGAAGAAAAACAATAAAAAGACCATAAGTGACCTAAAAGTTACCTTAAAATATTAAAAAATGACCTGGAACTTCAAAACGACAAAAAGTGCACCCAAAAGTACAAAAAGTGCAAAAAACGAATAAAATATATTTTTAGAACCTAGAGTTGATGGATAACGTTTTTATTTGAACTTGCCTTGTCCTATGCGTAACAGAAAAAAGTTGACTTGTCAACAAGATCCGGGCCCTGGTTATAAATATATTTTATTAGTAGCAACTTACACTGTATAAATCCTTCGGTGCGGCAGAAGAATGATCCGAGAATAAAATTCTGGAAAATGTCCATGCAGAGGAAAATCCAGGGGGAAGTTACAGCAGTGAGAAGGTCTGCAACCGCCATGTTAGCAATAAACAAATTCATTGGTGTTCGCATCAAACGATTCTTGCGTATAACATAGAGCACAGCAAAATTGCCGAAAAACCCACCAATAATAATTGGAAGGAATCCCAAAGTCTTTACCATGACTTCCCACCACGGCTTTACGTACCAAATATCATTCGGGAATGTTGCGTTTTTATAGAAGTCGCTTTCCAACACAGTGTGGTAATTATTCCTTACATCCATTTCAGAATTCGCTCCAAAAGAATCTTCAGAGCAATTTAGCCATGACACAGTTGTATAGTTGTAGTCTGTCGGGCATTCTGTGTGGTCCTTGCTGATTGTAACGCCTTTGGTTATGCACATTCTTGTTATTCCAATCTCAAGCGCTTAAAATGTACTTTGAAAATTTATTGACTGTAATTTGTGCAAAATAAATTACGAACTTTACTCTTCCGTATCCTTGAAATAGGCCTTTGAATTGTAATTCTGTCATTATATGAACGCATATTATCATTTCATGTGTAACAACGTGATAATCATACTTTTTTGAATTAACAAATAATCACCAACTAATAATGACCTGTTTTTCATTTAAAACTAGAGCAAGAACGTTCTACGAATTGACAAATACTAGAGTCGAACAATAAATAAATAATTAACTTGAATGAATGTTCAATTTGCTGAATATTCGTCTCCGAAACCGCACTTCTTTTCTGTTTTCACACCAGAGACTGTTGTTTGTCCATCTTGCGTTGTGGAATGAAACATCTGGTAGTGTTATCTGTGATAGGAAATAACGAACCGATTCTTCAAGAGCCGTGAAAATGCAAATATCACTGTGACAAATTCCTAACTTGATTTTCTTCTATCTCGTGGATTATCGAAGAAATCAAAGTTTAGCGATATCAAAAACAGGCACCTATATGAAAAAATGTCACAATTTCAACTTGTCAAGTACGGAGTGCACGAATTAGTGATATTTTACAGGAGCGAAACGTTATTTAATCAAATTCCACATATTTCCAGGGCTGGAACTAGAATCTCGAAGAGCTCGGCCAAAAAACTAAGATTTTGGGGCCTTCTTCTCAATCAGTTAGGATGTATTTTAGTACAAAGTTTAACACTTCTAATTTAATTTATTTTCTTCATTTAGACCACAAGAATAGAATCGCTTGGAGGATAAAGGTGTTATGTTACATTTTTTGAAACGTTGCATTCTGGTGGTTCATGCACATGTTATATGTTAATCATGCCACGTAAGACCTTATTTAGTGAGTCCTTGTCTGGGTGCAGGTATTTAGAAAGGATGAAGGCGCTATGTTAAGGAACAAAATTGTGAAAGTTAATTTTCCCGTCATATTCAATTTGTTACATAGCACCTTTATCCTCCAAACGCTTCAATTCATTTTACAGCAAATTTCGCTTTGAAGAAATTGAATAATAATAATAATAATAATAATAATAATAATAATAATAATAATAATAATAATAATAATAATAATAATAATAATAATAATAATAATAATAATAATAAGGTCTTATTTTAAATTATTTAAGTTGCAGCTTCTGAATAATTGTTATTACCGTATCGGTATTCACGTTTACTACTAGTTTTGAAATATAATACGTATAGTTTTTAATTTTAAAGTATGGAAGATGCAAATAACATAATAGTAAGTGATTTAAATATAAATGGTTAATCAGATAAACAAATACAGGTAAATCACAACACGTCTCAAATTGTTGTTCAGTATTGCATTACAGTACAATGTTGCAACATGCAAAATAAATATATATAAGAAGAAAACTAAAATGATAAAGTCCCCAAGAGCACGACAGGAAGGGGCAAACATATAGTTAGAGGGAGGGAAAATCGAAGACGTTAAGACGTTTGCCTAAGGAAGTCTAATATCCTCGAACGGAAGAAGTGAAAAAGACATAAGTTCCAGAGTAGTGCAGGCTAAACAAGCATTCCATATGAAAAGAGGACTACTATCTAACATCAAGAAATCTGTCGTTGGACGTTCGTAAACGATTTATGGAGCGTGGTGCTTTACTGATCAGAGAGATGGACATTGAGAAAAGCTGAAATATCCAAGCTGGAAGCATTTGAAATGTGGTGTTGGCACAGAATGCTGCGCATATCATGGACCGAAAGGAAAAGGAATGAAGACGTATCAAAGGAAGTTAATGAAGGACGATAGATCATGAAGATAATAGGAAAAAGGAGAAACAGCATGCTGGGCCATCTTATTCAGCACTCCGATTGGATCATCGTCCTGATAGAGGGAAAGGCAGAAGGAAAATCAGGAAGAGGAAGACCAAGAATAGAATATTTAGATAAGGAAAGAAAAGTTTTAAAATGTGCATGTTGCCCACCAATCTATGGTTGAGGTGAGAAAGCAGAAGACAATGTTACACTTAAGTGCCAGAACTCATGGGAAATACCTAAATAACGTGTCAACAAGGCGAAGTGCTGCTAGTCTGTTGCCTAGGAGAAGAGACGAGAAGTAAGATTTTTTTTCAGCTCGCCTTTTAAATTCTGTAGAAGTCTCGTATATATTTTTGAGCAGTTTTTCTAGTCTCGTCTAGTTTTGTGAGTTTGTGTACCTCGTGTCGTCTAGTTTTGTGAGTTTGTGTACGCAACTTAGGTCTTGATTTTTCTTAATTTCATGTAGAAGTTATCAGAATCCTTTCGTGTCACAAAAGATCAAGGAAGTGTGTGATATAACAACATTTAGACCATATTTATTATTGGAGTATATTGTGTAATGACTTTGCGTATCTGTAAACGTTGGTATAGGCTCTTCATTGTGTTCGTGCAATCAGTTTATCATTTATACTATGAATCTTGTAAACACAAGAACAGTGTTTGAGATTTGAGACTTGGATAAACTATAAAATGTGTTTGCTTAATAAACAGGGCAACAATACTGGTGAATTGTTTTGGTGAATTTTCTGTAGCAAAATGAACCAAGAAAAATTACATATCACGGAACCAGTTCTTCTTTAGAACCAGTTCCGACTCAGAAAGTTATCACAGACTATGGCTGACACTGTGACGTAAAACACCAGTTGTTGCATACATTTTTTTTTATCAAAACTTTTATGCTGAGTCCATTAGTTAAATGTACTTTATATTGAATCATTAACTGGTGTGTGTAAAATGCTCTCCACAGAACGGGTTGCTCTTGTTACTGATAAGCTGTTATCTTGACCACACAATTAGGAACAATATTTGATCTACTTGGAATTTCCATTTAGCGAGAAATTTAACTACAATGACCTTCCCACTAGCATCTAAAATTATCATCAACTACCAGAAGCGCAACCACGGGGGTCCACTTGGTTCGGACACCCCTCAAAACTTTCCTACTGAACATACGTTTATATACTTTTCTCAATAGAATTATACTTGTTTAACAGGGAATTGATTGCTGCAGCATGGACATTTGATCTTACACTTCATCTGTAATCTTTCTTTTATAAATATAATCTAGTTCTACCATTTTTTTCTGAAAATATAGGTGGAAGTATTTTACAATTAATTACTTTATCATTTTTTGGGTGTAGAATAATACCCGTTCAATACTACATACGCGTATGACTTGTAGTATTCAACCCTTCCCCCAAAGCTTGGACCTCTTCCAACAACAATTTCTGGATGCGCGCCTGCAAAACAACTGATACTTCATTAAGATATACACTACTGTTTATGAAAATTTCCACCACTGCTCGAACAATGAAATTTATTCCAGAGATTAGGTACATGACAAGTCACATATGATTAGAATTAAAGAACTGTACGTCACCTTGAAACTTTGAAAAATAAGTATCGTCTGAATCCATAACATGTTGAGATCAGCACCATTACACGTCCTGGCTCGCAATCAAGGTGCTGGATATCTTCCTGGGAGGTATTCTACCACGCGCTCTGTATGCGATTCTACGAGGTATCCACATTTCCCGGTGGCGAACCGTGACGGAGAAGTTTGTGTGCAACCATATTCTGGACACGTTCGATGAGCAACATATCAGGCGACCGCGCAAACCAGGGAAATAATGATACCTGGCGTTCTGCGAAGAAAGCTTACACATTCCTCGCTACATGTGGTTTGGCATTGTTCTACTGAAATATGATGTCTCAAGTTGCCTGTAGATAAGGCATCACCCCGGGCTCTTAAACTACACCAATATACCGGTTGCTGTTCAGATTGCTCTGGTACGGATGAGTTGCGATCGCATATTGTAACCAATGGTGCCCCACACCACCACACTGGGCGTTTGTCCGGTATAACGCTCAACAAGGCAAGTTGGTAGATTGCGCTCACCACGATAGCGTCGTACGCATATGCGGTCATCACTATAGTACACATTGAAACAGGACTCGTCCAGAACCTTCACATTTCGCCATTCAGCACGCCAGTGACGGCGTTTCCGTAACCATATCAGTCTGATCCCTTTGTGGTTTCTGGTCAAGAGAATCCGTCCCAATGATATAAGAGCCACCAGTCCAGCCTTCAGCAAACGACGTCGACGATGACATGGCAACACCCATGACAGTGCTCCAGCGCTGAGCCAGCACTGTGAATGCCGCTGTCCGGTCCGTTATGGAAATCCGGGCAAGGTGTCTGTCATCCCGTGCTGTGGTCACATTGTGCAGTTCAGTCCCTATTAATCGCTTTGTACGAGCCTCTTCTGTCCACTGCTTCCACACACGCATCAGTCGCGTCGCAGCATGTCCTGTACGAACAGCATTTTACGGTATGACAAACTCGCTTTCCGCTGATCGATCATTCTGCCCCGTTCGGACTCACTCAACTGCGTACATTGCACCGTTTGAATTCGATGAGGCATACTGGCACTTGTCTATGTGTTTACACTTTGATTGACCACTATCCACTGCCTCCGCGACATACACTCATTTTGTGTGAAACCACTCCAATCACAGACGAGAGGGCGCTGCTGGCCATACGTGGACACCATCTCACAATGGGTCAGAAGACCTAGAAAGTCGCGCATAACCTAATTTTTCAAAGTAAATATTTTGTGATAGGTAACACTGACAAAACCCAAAGGCTTAAAATGCAGTATGAATTTCCCCTGTAGCTTTACAGATGCCCTGTTTGTATGCATTTAAAGTGAAGCTTTTCTGAGTGTTTATATGACATGAAGAATGTGGTTTTATAAGTAAAATCGTAGGTCATATTCAGTAGCTAATAAAAACAAGATGACAAAAGGAAGGAATTCAGGCGAGCTTTGGATTAGTTTTGTGAATAGCTCGAGCGGCTCGGCTCACGGCTGTTACCACCGAGCCGAGCAACATCTCACGAAATCGAGCCGGCTCAAGCCAATGGCTCACCTGAGCTAGGCCGAATCGAGCCGATGGCTTACCTGAGACGAACCGAACCGAGCCGATGCCTCATCGCAACCGAGCCGACTTGAGCCAATGGCTCACCTGAGCTAAGCCAAACCGATCAGGTGGCTCATCGAAACTGAGCCGATGACTCACCTGAGCTGAGCCGAACCAAGCCGATGGCTCATCACAACTGAGCCGGCTCGACCCGATGACTCAGGTAAACTGAGCCGAGCCGAGCCAATTGGTCGCAACATCGTCCTGGTTAACAACAAAGAAAAAAATACAAGTTCGCTTAGAAATATTTTTTCACTTACTGATAAATAGATGGAAGAAATAAAACAAAACAAGACAACAAGACTAGATAAACACAAAGGATACCTTAAAAAAAACTACATAGATGCTGTTACACGACCTTAACAATAATAGTTGTAGGCGTACTCGAACTTTTACATATTTCAACTATTATTTAATTAGTTTTTTGAATGATACTTATAACAAAGATCCAACTAGTGCCCACTGATTTAAGAGATTGATTAACAAATCAGTTACTACAAACTCAAATATAAAACATTTTATTTGTCTTCAGTAATCCAACTTCGAAAATTGGGCTTTTGTTTTAACATTTCGTAGCACGTAGTTAGTAACTTTAATCTAATGTTGTCAACAGCTCGAGTGGCTCGGCCCACGGCTCAATCACCACCGAGCCGAGTCAACAGCTCACCCAATGAGCCGGCTCGAGCTATGGCTCACCTGAGCTGAGCCGAACCGAGCCGATGGCTCACCTGAGCAGAGCCGAGCCGATGGCTCATCGCAACCAAGCCGGCTGGAGCCGATGGCTCAGTTGAACCGAGCCGTGCCGAGCCGGTTGACATCACTACTTTGAATATAGTATCAGTATGGTTATTACTAAGTGTTGCAATTATTATTACATACGTTAATCATGTACATTGCAAATGTGCAGAATGAATACTAAATGTAAATGAAACTGTGCAAGTTCTTGTAATCAAGATGAGTAGTTAAAATATTTGCCTTTCAAAAAATGTACCCCCCCCTGATGTATACCTGAACTACAAGCATTGTTGAATTCTACAATATGTAAGGTGTAACATATGAAAATCATAGCTGCCCATGTGAGCCTCAATACATATGGCACTAAAAAATGTATCATGAGATGATGGATGTTAAAACGACTGTTAGCAAGAAGTCAGTAACAGTAGTAAAGACAAGTCTTACACGTTTACAAACGACATGATGATGACAAATATGTAAGTAACGTGATGGTAATGCGCTGTGTAAAGATAATATGACTTGTAACTTTGGAATTAATTTTGTTTCTTATCTTTAGAGGTGTAAACATGGAATATAAGCCAACATATAGAGACCTATTCAACAAATTCTTTCAGATAACCAGTCATTCTCAGTCTGCTAACACAAAGTACCTTGAAAGTCGTGTGATCGAAGTACTGGTCATAGGTGAAGCAGATAAAGAGATTAAGAGCAATATTTCATCTAAAATAAGGTTGTTTTCCTCAAAGCTTCTTCAATGAAATGTTACATTTGCGGTGCTTCACCAACTCAAATAAACGATAATGATAACGTTTAAAAAAGGTCCATTAATATTGATACCTTTAAGTTTGAATTATCGACTCTCCACACATGGATTCGCTTTTTTGAATGCCTTGTACACGTCTTGTATCGGCTTGATATTAAGAAATGGCAAGTTAGGGAAGCAGATAAACAAAAATTCGCAATAAGAAAGGAAATGATACGTGCGAAATTCAAAATTGAATGGGTCTTTTGGTAGGCCAACCCAAACCTGATGGAAGTGGGACATCTAATGATGGCAATATGGCACGAAGATTTTTCCAAGATCCAAGTCTGTCACCCAAAGGTGTCCAAACTCATGAGGTCAGCGCTCACGAGTTCGGAACTCACGCTCACTTGACCTCAACCTCACGAAGTGAGCGTGAGGTCAGACTGGTGATGTGAGCGTGAGGTCGAGTGAGCGTGAGGTCAGACTGGTGACGTGAGCATGAGGTCGAAATGAGTTTGTGAGCGTGAGGTTAGGTCAAAGTGGTCACCTCTGCTGTCAGCAGCAATTACTGGGGTTGACGAGGTACTTATTGAGAGGTTTGGTGTTGTGCTGGAAGTTATTTCTTCCGGATTTGACATAAATGTTCGTGCATTCGATGAGTATACTTTTCAGACTGCCAAGATGTTCGTCGAAAAGTATCCGTGGTACTACATGCCTGCGTTTGTGCATAAAATTTTGCTACATAGTCCTAATATAATTTCTGCTGCATTACTTCCCATTGGACAATTAAGCGAATAAAGACGTTAGTCAATTCAGGCAGCATCATTGCAGAAAATTCTCACGATATGCTACAAACGAAGATCTGCTTTTAAAGTTACTTACTGCATCGGACCGTCATTTCCTCAATGAGACCTCTGAAAAGCAAGAGAAATAAACTTTCAACAGCAATGCTAGTTTTTCTGGTGGTGTCTTCTCACATTACAGCAGCAGCTCTGTTAAGTGACAGTGAAGACAGTAGTGATTGAAATAACGCCCACTGATAGTGAGAACATGGTGATACGTGTTATTAACTTGTGATAATTCAATATGGTATGTACAGTCTAACTTACATAGATTTATACCGTAGAATTGCATATCCACATTTTTTCCTGCATAACACATGTGTTTGTGTGAAGGTATTGTGTGATGTCTGACCACATAAAGTATAGGTTACAAACATTATTAAATTTATGTTTTCATAATATATTTAATGTACCACTTGAGTGCACCCCCATCTCGTACGATTTTCTACATTTTAAAATGCCAGATTTTCAGGAAATCAATCTAATTCACTATGTTTCTTCATTTTCCTTTATTTTTAACCATATAAAATGAATCACAATCATTGGACAATAGTGCATTAATTATGCGCACAAAATTGCCAATTTCGGCCCACTGTGCATCTGTCTGAAATTTTAATCACTTTCTCCTACATCTTTACACATATTCGCAAGGTGTTGAATTCATTTGGCCCATTTCCTGGTGTGCAATTTTCATAAACGGGAGTGTACATAAACCCAGACTTATTTTCGAGAAAAACAGGGATTCATTATTATTATTGATTTTACTTGAGATTAGCATCCCCTTCAGCACCAAGGCTATATGAGACGTGGACCTACATAGGATCAGAGCCACACAAGCTCTCAACAGAACTGAATGAAGGCCTATCGCACCTATTGATTGATTGAGGATGCCGTTTGGCTATCCCCTGTGATTGGGAGACAGTTCTTTGGCCTTCTCTGTAACTTAAAGAATCAGCACCCTTAATTCAGATTGGCTTCAATCAAGGGCACCGATTTCTCTGTAAATTTGGGGGGCCCATTCAGATGCAGAAGGCATATATGAGGATTTCAAGTCAAATTGAATTCAAATTATGCCAAATATTGTATATTCATAAATAAAATGCGGGAGTCCACATGAGCTCGGGGGGCCGGGCCCCCTCGGTCCCCCAGGATCGGCGCCCTTGGCTTCAATCAACAAATGAGGAACATGCTTCTGAAACCATGGAAAGCCAGTACTTTTTCTTTTGGGAACTGGATTATGGACAGAAGAATGAACATGACAGTTAAATTATGGAAATGATAAAAAAGAAGAAACACAGGATATGGAAAAATTATATTTTATTTTACTGTAGTATTAAGTCTCTAACGTATAGTATGCAGAAAAGCATCCATATTTCATTATCTAATGGGATGATGACCAGTTGGTGATCACTAGAAAATCTGAATTATATTTTCAAAAGTAAGAGCAGGTATCAGGCTGCAATTATTGACAGCCCCAAATCTCGTTTGGGTTGGAATAGATTAAAAAAGAGGTATCATATTTGTTTTACTTTTACAAGACAATTGTGCAGTATTTCTTGGTATTTACGTAGTGTTTATTTATTATTGTCTTCTGTGTTCGTTTCTTTCAGGAAGTGGATCTTCTACTCCTTTCATAATCGTCGTGATTGAAGACCAAAGATCACTTAAAATTAATCCACTTATTTTATTAATTGTCTTGTTAATTGTAATCTCCATTGCTTCCCGTACTATCATTATTTTTCATCTTTCCTTCTGTCTTTAATACTTCCATCTCTTTACACATAATTTTATGACCTTGTTTGATTTACTATTCCTGAGATTTTACACTTTAAATGAATTTCTTTATTGTAGAGCAGTGGTCGCCAAACTTTATGAAACTTCTGAGCTACCGTACCACTTTAAATCCTGCTGTGAGCTGCCAACCAAAAGAACTACTAACTTTAAAAAAATATCTTACGTTTGTTTATTGCCTATAAACTTCCAATTTTGACCAAATTTGGTATGGTGGTACATCTTCATGAACTTACTACGCATATTAAATGTTAAACTGTGCGTATCTTTGGTTCTCTAGTTCATTGCCTCCTAAGTAGGGGTTTACACTTACCTGGGTCCAAGTCCAAAGCTTGATAGTCAATAACTCAAACACACACCTACATACATACATACATATATACATACATACAAACATACACACACACACACATTATATATATATATATATATATATATATATATATATATATATATATATATATATATATATATATATATATATATATATATATATATACATAGGGTGGTAGGAAACCCCACCGACAAAATTCGGGAGGTGATTCCCGACAACGAAACAACGAAACAAGAAAAAAAAGTCCTTTTGCACTTTTCTCTGGGACACATATTTTTGGAGCTACATGATGCCGAAAACGTGGCAAAATATACTTTAGAGCGCTATATCTTCTCTATTTCGAATGATAGAGGCAAGGCGGCATGGTCACCTCAAAGGAACGAAACCTGCTCTATTCAAAGATGGGTATGTCGCAATCGTGAAATCAGTGCACAAGGAATTTCCCAAAGGAGCGTAGGGACTCCCGGATACTCTGTCAGGTAAAGATACGTCGAAATAGGCGTGAATGGATAGGTTTCCCATCTCGTAACCATAATTAGTTGTAACCAGGGTGGAAAAAAATCATGATTTTTTTTTAAAAATCATTTTTGTTGATTTTTTTGATTTAAATCGATTTTTTTGATTTAAATCAAATCTTTCTCTTCGTAAATTACAAGTCGCAAACTGAAGAAAAAGCATTAGGAATTTGTATTAAATGCTAATTATGCCATTTAAGTGAAAGTATTAGGGTTGAATTTTGAATTAATCCCCAATTTGTTAACCTCTGTTAATCCCAAACAATGTTTCTCAACCCTTTTAAATTGTGGCTTTTTTAAAAAGGAAAAATTATAGACTTTCAGTCAAGCAGCTACATCATCATCCCTATTAATCCGAGGATCATGGTTCATACCTCATTCTCTTCAGAATAGAACACCCTTTGAAACGGTAACATTCACATTTCCCTATCATGTCCCTGAAGCGGGAATTTTTTTTTTTAAAAAAAAGAGATTTTTCTGATTTTTTTTCAAATTTTGATCCCCTCTGGATTCCCTTGTGTTAACGCACACATCTCAAAATCAACTGGGAAATACTAAGGGGTGTACTAAATGTGTGTATAAAATTTCAAGCTATTTTGAATAGTAAGGGCGGGGAAAATATTTAATAATGAACTAAGAACATCCCCACAAAGCCCCAGATAACGCGCATGTAATATAAAAATTTCCTCAGACATCCCTATTTATTCTAGGGTCGTGATTTGTACATTATTCTCTTCAGAATAAAAAAGATTTTCAATCGTACCATTCAAATGTCTCCATCGTGTATCTGGGGCGGAAAAATCACGGAAAACGGGATTTTCTGTTAAAAATATTCTTTTTTACTTTTTACCCCTCTGGACCAACCCCCTGTTTTAAGGTAGAGATCTGAAACACTGAAAAACACTAAGGGATGCATTGAATAAATGTGCACAATTTCAATCTTCTAGGTGCAAAAGTAAGTCCGTGAAAAATAATATCCCCAAATCCCCCAGATTCCCGTATAAAACAGTTTCCTGAAACATCCCTATTTATCCTAGGATCATGGTTCGTACAACATTCTCTTCAGAATAGAACAGCCTTTCAAACGGTACCATTCATATGTCTCCATCTGAATCGCAAGGAAAGCTATTTTGTTAAAAATATCCTTTTTTTAACATTTTCCCTTCTAGACCCCCCTGTGTTCACGCAGAGATCTGAAAACATCTTAAAAAAATACTAAGGAGTGCACTGAACGAGTGTGCAAAATTTCAGTCTTTTGAATGCAAAATGTAAGCCTGCCAAAAAATAATAATAATAGGCATAAAAAAAAATATCTTTTTAAATTTATGATGTCATCGCACACTATGTCTCGACGCAGAAAGGCGTGAAAGCATATGCAACATGTTCTACAATGCCTTCAGTCTTCGAAAAAAAAACGAAGTAAAAAGGTTTATTGATACTTTTTTAATCGAATAATGAAGATTCGATTTTTAATAGAATAAAAATAGGTAATGTAATTTAAAAGGTTAAGCATTAAGGAAAAAGCATAGCAACATTTATCAAAATGTCACTTTTTTCACAAAAGTTACTGATATTTGGTAGGGACATATTTTTTAAAAAATTGGAACTAGCTTGAGGCACGAAATACATAAATTTCACCTAAAGTTATAAATCTTTTAAAAAATCGGAGAGGGGATAGGACCCCTCTAAATACGCCCTATTATCTGGAAACAAACAAGCAGACGCGCACGCGAAAGAATTTTCGTCTTAAATGTCATTGGTGTAGGAATATTTTTTACGATTCGTTTAAAAGGAATGCAGTTTCGTTATTTAGGTTATTCCTTAAAATTTCCCCGTTGGAATAGTTAACGATTTGAAAACCCAAACCCATTGTTACGAAGAGAAGAAAGCAGCATTGCTTCGTTACCCGTTCAAAACGGGATTTTCCCTAATCATCCTGTGCATGACACTTGTTTTCATACTATGCTGTACATATTGTACATTTGAGTCTCATTGTATTATGATTATTAACTTCCGTAACCGAAATAACAGAAAAGAAACGAGATTTTACTTATTTTTACTTTAAATTGTTTTATTTCGGAATTTGATTTAAATCAATCCACCCTGGTTTATACGCAAGAGTTGAACTAATTACGTAAAATGTGAGGGGAAGATAGCGCTTGTTAAACAGTAATGACTGGTTGGTTGCGGAAATTCTACCATTTGGAGGAAAGAAATCGAATGCAACACTTAATATAGGAAGCTCGTCTTTACCATTTCTGAATTTGTTACTTTCTATTTCTTGTAAACTCTTTAAAACAATGAGAAGTACCATTACATTGCATCGCCTGTGAGCTTTCAAGCTGTGTTGAAATTGACACACAATTAAGATGACAGAAGAAAAGACAATACGAATTGCAGAAATTGTCAAGAAAGAAGAAAACTGTATTGGTTCACATTGCATGAGGATATAGGTGAAAGTTGACACAAAAAAGAAAAAAGAAAAAAAGTTAAGGAAACAAGGATTGGTTACAATAACATCAGGTTGTAAATAACAGTTCTTGTCTTCAGTTCGCCTAGTATCTATGTAGTGCACTTACGATAAGGAAAGAACTTCAAAATGGTGTCACTTTGAAGGAATCAACCTATATTACGGGGTGACGAAGCCTTGAGACGTGAAACTTGTTTTGCAACGATATATTTGAGCGGTATCACTTAAAGTGCGGGATTTTTTTCGTTCTTGAATCGTAGTTGTATAATCGGATGTATTTATAGTTGACTGACACAATGTTAGTGTCAAACATACAAGTGAAAAAAACCTCAGCCACTATAATACACTGATGATTTCAGATTTCTCCCGAAAGGAACTTTGAATTACAGGGGTTAAAAGTTTTACTGCAAAAATACTGGTAACTCAGGTTGAGCACGATCGGAGATATGCCCCGGGGGAAAATCAGCCCCTGTCACCCTTTAAATAATCACTGATGTAATGGAGCAAGATTTTGCTTCACGCGATTCCTCTTAAAATGTACTACACCGTTTTTGGAAGTTGTACTTTAAACGATTATCAAAATATGGGAGGAAAGCAGGTAAATATAAAATTTGTTCGGAAGGCAGAAAAACGATTTGAGTTTTTCCTTGTTGTGTGAGTTATCCCGAGATCGATTTTCGCCAACATTCCTGTAACCACTGCGAAGATTTTGATTTAACCTGGACAGAATAATTCACAAAAGGATTTGCTTACTGAACTTCGTCGAGATTAATGTTCAGGTCCTTGTGTTTTGAGTCAGCTAATGAATATGCTGGAAAACATAGTTATGAATGCAACATGCGTATTTTTGGTGTGTTGTCACATTAACTGAAGCCTTCTTAAGATTGGTTCTGTTTTTATGAGTTCTGAACACAACATAGAGAAATATTTTTTTCTTTCAAGATAGGAATTTCTTAAAACATTGGTTCCCAACCAGTATGTCGCGACACACTGGTGTCACGCAGCACTGTAGTATGAGTCATGAGATTTTAGAATTTAAAAATCCTGAAGCATAGTTAGTTAAAATCAATTTTGAGACACGCTGTGCCCGTCAACGACTCCAGCGGAAGCAATAACACTCAGCACTGCATAGAGTTACTAAGGATATTCTTACACTATCATAATTTATATTATTATTAATATCAAATAATTATGTAGCGATGTGGGCGCCCCGGAAAGTGTGTCGTTAGTCAAACAAGGTTGGGAACCATTGATGTAAATTACGCACTACAAATATACCTTCAAGGTTTAAATAAAAACGTTAACGGAAAAGCTTGTACTTTGCTTCTATGGTTCAATCTCGGACCGTGTGAATCATTCGAAGTTTCTTCCATTTCACCTTTATTTATCATTCGTTCTTTTTACACAGTACTAACAGTTAGACAGAGCTTTTCTAAATTTCGTTTTTCAAACCTGAATTACCGTGTATATACTGAAGTTTTTATCGAACTTTGAAGTCGGAAGAATTAACGTATAGTGAAGTTGGAACGACTAACGTATTGTAGTTCTGAATGTTGAGCAAACATGAAAATTTAATAGTTGAGTATATAAGGTTCCGGCTGCTTGAACTTTATTAATGTTCTGGTTGCGTGACGCTATAGAAAACGCACTTTATATTGGAGAACTATGGTATTTGCAGGGTGGAAAAAAATCATGATTTTTTTCAAAAAAATCATTTTTGTTGATTTTTTTGATTTAAATCAAATCTTCTTCTTCGTATGATACAAGTCGCGAACTGAAGAAAAAACATTAGGAATTAGTATTAAATGTTAATTATGTCATTTAAGTGAAAGTATTGGGTTTTAATTTTGAATTAAATCCCAATCGTTAACCTATTTCAATCCCAAACAATGTTTCTTAAGCATTAAGGAAAAAGTACAGCAATGTATATCAACATGACACTTTTCTTTTCACGAAATTTACTGATATTTGGCAGGGGCATATTTTTAAACAATTGGAACTAGCTAGCGGCACGAAATACATATAAAGTACATAAATTTCGCCTAAAATTAACTAACTCACTCTATGACCTATGGAACCCGGAGGTTCAATGCCATGTTCACAAAAGCTCTCCTGACTTCTATCCTTAGTCAACTGAATCCAGTTTCTATTTTATGTTTTTATTTCTGCGAGATCCATCTTAATATTGCCCTCCCATGTGCGACTAGGTCTTCCTAATGGTCGTTTTCCGATTGGACTTCTAGTTAAAACTTTGAAAGCGTTCCTACTTTCTTCCATTCTCGCTACAGTCCTGCCCACCTGAACCTCCAAGATTTGATGACCCTTACAATGTTTGGTGAATGGTATAAATTATTCAGTTTCTCATCATGAAGTTTTCCCATTTCTCATTTCCGTTCCTTTTGGTTCCGAATATTCGTTTCAGGATTTTATTCTCAAATACTTTCAGTCTGCGTTCTTCCCTCAGCGTAAGCGACCATGTTTCACAACCATACAGCACAACAGGCATAATTATCGTTTTATATATTTTAAAGCTTCAAATTCCTCGACACAATTCGCGATGATAAGAGATTTTGAACTGAATAATAACACGAATTCCCTGAAGGAATTCCAAAATAAAAAAAAAAAAAATCAAGATGATCAGTTCCAGAAGAAGAAACTTGTGATTGTTAAAAATATGCTTTATGTGACGTGAAAAACAGTTCAAATGCGAGTTGTCCGTGCATTTAAGACATCTATACACAGCAGGCACGTTTTTATACTTTTCTGTTGGCTATTTTATTTCCTCTTACAATTTTTCCTGCACAGACACGGCAAATTTTCTGCAATCACATCGCAGATCTCGGCATGTTCTGCAATGGGGTCAAGTATCCACTTTATCAAAAGTATTATTCGATATTTTAACGTATCCAAAATTTGTCGTATTACGATCCCGAGGAACTTCTATGTATTTAGTACATAAATTTCGCCCAAAATTTTAAAATCTATTTTTTTTTTTTTTTTTTTTTGTTTCGGAGAGGGGATCGAACCCTCTAAATACGCCCCTATTATCTGGAAACAAACAAATAGACATGAACACAAAAGAGCTTTCATCTTAAATGTCCATGGTGATTTCCCCGTTGGAACAGAAATTTTAAAACCCTGTGTTACAAAGAGAAGAAAGCAGGGTTCACCCGTAACCCGTTCAAACGGGATTTTCCCTGATAGTTCCCACATGATACTCGTTTCATGCTGTGCTTACATACATTTGAGTCTCACCGTATTATGATTATTATCTTCCATAATCGGAATAACAGAAGAGAAACGGGATTTTACTTACTTTCACTTTAAATTAATTCATTTCGGAATTTGATTTAAATCAACGATTTTTATTTAAAAAATCAAGTGATTTAAATCTTGATTAAAATCGTGATTTAAATCAGACTGATTTAAATCAATCCACCCTGGTTGTAACCATGTCGAGATCTCAAACAGAGACGAATTGATGGACGCGTCATATTAGTTATGTGTGGTTGCATAACCATCAGGTACTAATGGCGACCAACAATTAAGTTGTGGATATGAAGTGTGGATGAATACACTTCTGGAGGTGACTCCACAACTGGAAACAAGGAAACAAGTTATGAACAGAAGTCGAAAGAGGCGGCGTGTTCCAGCAGGAACCGAGCGAAAGATCGCCCACACACCGTGGGTAAAGTAGAATACCTCCCGAACGAATTGAGATAGTGACGTCGGTCCACAAAATGAGAAAGAAAATCATACTCAAGGGAACTGATGATGCAAACAGAATGGAGCAGATGGAATTGCGCAATCGGAGTCCATACAGGAAGAAGGGGATTCCGCAAAGCAGACATGGTAGGGGCAGTGGAAAGTGAAACTGACGTATGTACTATGACGTGTTACGTATGGCTTACGTACGAACTGTGGGGTGAGAGCTGGAAAAGTGGGGATTCCCCATTGCAGCGTCGGGGACCAATTCAAGGGAACACCGTCGGACATGGGTGTTGGTGCAGCGGTTCCGCAACAAGCAGAGTACGCAGACATTGCAGGGCCGAGAATCGCTGTAGGCCCTACCGAGTAGGCAACTGAGGCATGGAAGACATGGACAAAAGCAAGCATGCGTACAGGCAAACATGGACTGTATTTTCAAGGACGATACACTACAGCTCGTACTGGTGTCCGTAATGAATAAGTATCACAAAGAATGACACTAAGGGTGTCAGAAGTCTTACAACAGTCTTACCTGTGGCAACACTAAAGGTGCTGAAAATGACGTCCACCACTCTGAACACAGGCATTCAGACGTCGTCGCACAGATCGGCGCACACGTCGAAACGTGTCTGGTTCTTCCCACAGCGTCACAAGCTGCTCGGATGCGTTGTTCCAACGTTTGGATATCAGGTACTGGAGTAGCATAAACAACAGTTTTGAGATGCCCCCATAAATAGAAATCCAGAGGGTTTAAATCCGGCGACCGGGCAGGCCATGACATAGGACCACCACAGCCGATCCCCTTGCCCGGGAAAACAATGTTCAAATAATCACGCACAGGGCGACAGAAATGCACCGGGGCACCATCGTGCATATACCAAATACGTTGTCGTAAGACCAACGGCACACCCTCCAGAAGTATAGGAAGTATCTCGCGCAAGAAGTTCAAATAGATATGCCCAGTGAGTCGTTGTGGAAGAACAACTGGTCCAATGAGATGGTCACCCAGAATCCCTGTCCAAACGTTGATACGAAACTGGTGCTGGTGGGGGGCCTGTACCATTCCATGTGGATTATCCACAGACCACAGATGACTATTATGAAAATTCTGGATACCATCCCTTCCAAATTGGGCTTCATCTGTGAACAAAATGGAGGAGAGAAAACCGACAGTTGTTGCCACCAAATGGAGAACCTCATTACAAAAGTCCAGCCTGGGAGGAAAATCCCCTGGCGATAGACCCTGTACCCGTTGCAAATGATAGGGGTAAAAATTGTTGGCATGAAGGATCGACAACGCCCTCTCATGACTGACATTATGCTGACGGGCAAGCTCCCTGGAACTTACACTCGGATCATCGAGCACATGTCGTAAAATACGTTCTTCGGCATGCACAGCGCGTTCCTCATGTGGTCTTCCCGTGTCATACATGGCAGGGTGAAACGTTCCGGTCTCTCAAACGACGGAACAGCGTTGCAAATGATGTATGGTGCGGTTGGCGTCTATTGGGATATCGATCGTTGTATAATCGGGCTACCTGCCTACCATTTCCATGTGCTTCTCCATACACAAAAATCATCTTGGCCTGTTCCTGATTGGTGTAATAAGCCATTGTCACAACACACTACACTATGAACTGATTCACAACACACAACGTAGTAGTTGCCCACTTCAACTTCACGGATGACTTTGACAGACAAGGTAGGTCTGCTCAATGGTGATGTATTGTTTGTTGGTTGTGCACTCAGTGTTTCTTCCGTGCTAACTAGGGATGTAATGGGGCGTATACGGGAGTATACGGCGTATACCCACCTAAAATTTTTGTAGTCCAGCGTATACTCACCTTAAATTTACGAAAGAATGAGTGTATATTGGGGTGCGTATACGCCAAATAGTCTTCCGTATATGCTATACTTTGAAAAATGATCGAGCGTATACCTATCAAAAATTCTAGTATTACACCACTGGTGCTAACTCCTTGTGCATCGGAATGACCTGGACTGGCAACTTGGGGGTCCTCTCGAGGCAAATCAACGAAGTACGTATGTAGTGTGGTTTAGCCGTATGGTAGCTATGGCCCTCTGTTTGTGACCGAGCAATGTTCCCGAAAATAGTCAATGCTTTGCTGTCAGCAGTGTTCGAATAAACGAGGGGTGCAGGGGAAATCACCCTCACGTAAAAGCTTATCCGCGGCTTATATCATGAAAATAACATAGTATCCCTCGCAGGAATAATTAATACCACTGCATTATTGGTTACCATCAGTACCTGCGAAATGAAACCTTCACCACAGCGAAATGAAACTACCGCTAATTTTAAAGTTTTTTTTATCTTGAAAACAAATAACATTATTGAAAAAACAAAAACATAGCGCACTAGATAATATTCTGCATGTGATACCGTTATCACAACTCACCTATCTTCTTTGAGTGTGCCGATATTTACACAACCCGCAAAAAATGCTAAATCTTTCGGCAGATGCAAATGGAAAACAGATAAGTGAGTTATGATGACGGTATCACATGCAGGATCATAATATCTAGCGCACTATGTTTTTGCTTTCCCAATATTTGTATTTATTTTGAACATATTACAGAAAAACTATAAAATTAGCAGTAGTTTAATTTTCGCTGTGGTGAAGACCCTTATGCAACCATACATAGCGAATATGATGTGTCCACCATTTCGTCTCTGTTTGAGATCTCGGCATGGTACAACTAATTATGGTTACGAGATGGGAAACCTATCCATTTACACCTATTTCGACGTATCTTTACCTGACAGTTTATCCGGGAGTCCCTACGCTCCTTTGGGGAATCCCTTGTGCACTGATTTCACGATTGCGACATACCCATCTTTGAATAGAGGCAGGTTTCGTTCCTTTGAGGTGACCACGCCGCCTTGCCTCTATCATTCGAAATAGAGAAGACATAGCGCTCTAAAGTGTATTTTGCCACGTTTTCGGCATCATGTAGCTCCGAAACTGTGTGTCCTAGAGAAAAGTGCAAATGGATTTTTTTTTTTTTTTTTTTTTTTGTTTCGGTGTCGGGAATCACCTCCCGAATTTTGTCGGTGGAGTTTCCTACCACCCTATATATATATATAGGGTGGTAGGAAACTCCACCGACAAAATATATATATATCCCTATATATAAATATCTCTATTCCCTGAACTGCAACCCCCTCAAGAAATTTCTATATCGGCCCCTGACGTTATTAATCTACAACCTGCCTTTGTTTCTAAGTTATCTTCATCACCGTCCAATTCCTTTTGCCAAAGTGTCTGGAGCTGCACAATATTCTGGTGGTAAAACTCGGCGGTCGTGGTTGCAAAGAAGTCCGTGAGTGCGTTCCGCAGGTCCCCTCATTTACAAAGGATCTCCCAAGGAGGTGGCTGTCGAGGGCATGGAATAGGTAGTAATCTGTTGGCGCAAGGTCGGTGAATATGGTGCATGGCACAGTCTTCCAGCCAAGTAGCCGAAGGGTCTCCCGCGTCATCTTTGTCATAAGTGCATTAAAATTGTCGTGCAAGAACAGCACATCATTGCGATACAGCAATGTCAGTGCAATGCACGATTCACCCTTTGCAACTGCTGAGAGTAGAGGCCAGCAGCAATGCTCTGGCCAGGTGGAAGGAGCTCGTAATGCACCACTTGTCGACAATTCTGCCATACAAAGAGCATAACCTTTCGTGCATGCAGAGGTAATCTTGAGGTGTGTGTAACAGGGTCACGTGGCGACAACCAATGTGTGGTACGCTTTGAAGTGTCATAGAGGACCCCCTTTTTGTCACCAGTGAGCAAGCGATCAAAGATGGGTGTGCTCAGGTGATGAGTGAGCAAGGACAAACAGCCCGATAATGTGTTCCTTGTTAGCTGCCGATAATGTGTGAGGTACCCACTTGCTTAACTTGTATGGCTTCCCTATCCCACGCATGTACAGTCAGACTGTTTCAGTGCAAACATGGAACATTTCTGCAAGTCCATACCTCGATTGCTGTTTCCAGAGCTTCGTCATTCAACACATGTGGTCGCCGACTGCTAGGTTCATCACAAAGGTTCACATTTCCCGAACAGAATTTCTGAAACCAATGCTTGGCGGTGCGTTTGTTCTAGGGATGGCCAGACGGATCCGGATCCTATAAGATCCGGATCTCGGATCCGGATCCGAAATTTCGGATCTTGGATCCGGATATCCGGTTCCTGGATCCGGATCCGAAATTTCGAATCTTGGATCCGGATCCGGAATTTTGGACCTTGGATCCGGATCCGGAATTTCAGATCTTGGATCCGGATCCGGAATTCGGATCTTGGACCCGGATCCGGAATTCGGATCTTGGACCCGGATCCGAAGTTTTGTATCTTGGATCCGGATCCGAAGTTTTGAATATTGAATCCTGGATCCACACCCGAAATTTCGAAGTTCAGATTCGTACTCCTGTTTTGAATATTTTAGGCCTTAGATTGAGACCCAGAACTAAAATATCCATATGTATAAAATTTACTAGGTGAATTTTATCTAACTCATTGGGAAGACAATTCAATTTAAATGACAAAAGATTACATCAAAATCTCATTTTCACATTTTTCGGGGTTAGACCATTGTTCCGCACACCCCATCATTTAGTCTTTAGTATATCTTTAAACGTACTACAAGTATGCCACTTTCATCTGAAGTCAGTAGTTGTATAGATCTGCCTTTTTTATATATTAATCGAGTTAGGATTAAAATTCGATTGTTTGTGAGACCTATGATAATATTATCAGAATGAGTTATAACGTTGAAAAACTGCATATTTTCTTTTGCCACATTGGAATTTAATGTAGTCTATCTTATACAATCGGCTCTTATGATTAATTCAATGATCTGAACTCCTGCAGCATTACGCTAAAATCATGGATGTCTGAATTTTCGTCATCATTTCTTTTTTTTTTTTTTTTTTTTTTTACGAGCAAAATAAATATCATAAGCGGTATTTTACATAATACATATAGACGCAGATCAGTCAGTTGATTGCTTAAAGTTTATAGCAAAGCTATTACATTTCTAAGACACTGGCGGCCTTAGGACAAAATCCATGGCTTTCCCATAAAATCTTAAATATCTCTATATAAAAAGGGCAAAGTCCTGAGTGACTGAGTGAGTGAGTGACAGATCACCGTACAGACCAAATCGCTTAAGCTACAAACTTGAAATTTGGACAGTTTATAGGGTTTGTGACGTAGGATACCACTAAGGAAGGACTTGGGGAAATTCGACGAGGAAGGGGGGAAATGGGGTGGAAAATAATGATGATTCTTGACGTTAGATACTGCAAATTTGGTATTTGGGTTTCTCATTGAAAATAATTTGATACTTGTTAAAGTGCTTTTTGATATTTAAATTAGAAGGGGCAGGGAAGATGTAGAAAGTAAAAGAACGGGTGGTAATTGCAATTATTGCAATTAGTATAATAATATGCCTATATCTCCGAAACTTAAAGGGTTAGAAACATGGAATTTGGTATTTGGACTTCTCACTTAAAATAATTAGATACGTATTTCAACGTTTTTTTATGTGTGGCCCAGAAGGGAAGAAAAGGGGCGAGAAAAAAATTAAGTGGGGATTACAATTATTGTATTAATATGTTATATCCTTTAAGGTTAGAGACTTGAAATTTGGTATTTGCACTTCTCATTGAAAATAATTTGACATGTGTTTCAGTGTTTTTTTGACGTTTTAGTAAAAAGGAAAAGAAAAGAGATGGAAAGGAAAGAGGGTGGGGATTGTAATTATTATAATAACATGTCGATATCTGGGAACCTCTGAAGGTTAGGAGCATAGAATTTGGTATTTGGACTTTACATTTGAAATAATTAGGTATGTACTTAAGCGTTTTTTGATGTATGTCTTAGAGGGGAAGTAAAGGGGCGGGGAGAAAAGACTTTTATATCTCGGAATCCTGGAATGTTAGAGAAATTAAACTTGTTATTTGAACAAAAATTCGTTATCTTGTGAAATGAAATGCTTCTGTTTTACATCCCACGTTTATGCCGGTTAGGCTAAAGGAGACGGTGATTATGAGAAATAAATGAAATGAAGAAAGTAGGAGGAAACGGGAAAACCCCGAGAAAACCCACGAGCACGGTGTTTGTCCACCACAAAGTCCACACGGTGCAAGCTGGGATCGAAACAGGGACCCCAAGCACCGGAGGTGAACGCTCTACCACTGAGCCACCGCGGCCCCTTAAAAATTCGTTATGTTTGCAGGCGTATGATGTGCGAGGCCGTAGACCGAGCAAATGTGTGGGCTGGGGGGAAAGCCCCCATGTACTCGCACTGAAATTCGGTATGTCTCGGGATACCGGAATGTTATTACATACAATTTGATATTTGAACTGAGATTCGGTATGGTTGTAGGTTTACGAGGTACGAGGTCATAGGCCGATCAAATGAGATATCAGAGGGTCTAAGGGCAAATCCCCAGACATTTCTTTTTAAATTGATTATGATTAGAGGCTTTTGTGGTGCGAGGCCCTAGTAACGGGGGTCTAGTGGCGAAGCCCCCAACTAGCCGAGGTCTATTAAGTATATAAATGTATTTGCGTAATGACTGGAAATTGCATGTATGCCTGTGGACAAAATTGCATAAGTAGCCACGAGAAATGACAATCCTTTAAGATAAAAATTTTAAAAAGCTACCAAAATGTACTCTTGAATTAGTTGTATAAAATTATGTTTGCGCAGGGGCGAATCCAGAACGGACTCTTGGAGGGAGCGGATGGATTCTTAGGGGGCGGTTGGGGATGCTAGCAGTGAAAAATTACTTAGATGATCTGAAATTGCCACAAATTACTACTAAAGTACACTGTTAATGGTGGCGCTGGGTAGGGGCGAACGACTTTTCGCCCTCCCCCTGCATCCGCCTATGTGTTTACATGAATGATATAGCTCCTTATACAACCTATGCAGAGTTAATAGTAGTGGATTACTAATTACAAAGATACGTGTTACTGCTCGAGGCTCCATATGGTATTTTGTAAACACATACAGTACATTAATACATTGATTTTGATACATTAATTGCCATTTAGAACTTCATCTCTACTACAATTCTTAATTCTAACTGGAGTGGTAGGGTCACAGAGAAACGTATTTTTAAGGAAAGAAAAAAAAAATGATCATCAAGAGCAAGAAAAGGAAGTTGCTCCTTAATTTGATTTGATCTATATTTTATGGGCTGTTCTATTAGCAATGGCCTAGCCCATCACGACTAGGAAATGGCCTCATTCAGTGACCACAATAACTCAGAAAGAATTAGAAAAGTAAGCAGCCAGAGTCTAATGAAGAAGCTTGGGCTTGAGACTAAGGTTTCATCCCAGCATTTGACTAATGTTACAGAAAACAAAGGACAAATTTTCATCAGGACGACAGCTTTAAAAAAGATTTACTACCTTTTCGGTCAAGTATTTCCACTAGAATCTAATCTGACAATGAGATTGCTCTCACCTAACTCGACAGTCTTACTCAATCAAATTTGGAGTAATTGTGACGTATTAAGGCACGAAAACCAAATATCAACAGAATGAAGGGAACGCAAGGCTGTCACACGATCAGATACCAAAAGTGTCTTAAAATCTTATTTTAAGCATAGGAATGAAAATCACTTTGTCAATAATTTCGAAAATTTTGCTGATTCGGAACACCTGAATTTTCTGACACGGAGTTTCGAATCCGGATCCAAGATCCGAAATTTCGGATCCGGATCCAAGATCCGTTTTTTCGGATCCGGATCCAAGATCCGGATTTTCGGATCCGGATCCAGTGTCCGGATATCCGGATCCAAAAATATCCGGATCTGGCCATCCCTAGTTTGTTCACAGTATTCTCCCCAAATGCCTGGCATATGCGGCGACTTGATGCGGCAGCTGAGAGGCCCACTTTAAAGTCATACAAAAACAAATGCGAACAGTCTGCTTCGATAACTCCATTTCTCTTCGACACTGGACGAGCTATGACTGCTGTACATGTGCAACGTGTCTATATTACTGAAGGTCGATGGTCAGACCAACTCTGGGTTGCTTGGTAGGACGTGCGTCATTTCGTTTCCGCTCTGTGAGAGCATGATTAACAGTTCGTCAAAAATAGCAAAAACTTATTAGGTTACCTTATACAGTATAACCTGTCAAGTTGGCCACCTCTCTAAGTTGGCCACCTGCTCATCTTGGCCTGGTTCGTCTTGAACCTGCATTCTTCCATAAGAGATTTGTTACTTATTACTCTATAAGTTGGCCACCTGTCTATCTTGGAAGTTGGCCGCATTGAAGCAATGTTATCCTATGATGATAATGATAAATTTACCTGCGTATCTTGGCCACGCAAAATACCGTTTTGTTATGTTTCTTAACTCTTTCGTATTCCCATATGAGAAGCAGATGTTCTGTATTTTTGACTGGAGACAAGATGCATAGATTCCCACGATTTGTTCTTGGAGGTCAATGGCCAGAACACTACCCCGATAAAGGGGTAGTGAAAGAAGATGAGAATAAGAAAAAGCACGTACAGGAATTCAGGAAATGGTTGTACGTATTTGTTTACCCTCTCTGTTTTGGTAAAACCATTAGGTATATCGGCTCCTTTTATCAGTGGGGAGCTTTAGTAATTCCGAAAAATTCTCAAGGTTAAAGCTAACCATCTGAATTGTCAACTATTGGCACCTGACGGCTTATCGAAAGGTAGCGGAAATTCTGAATTCCCTTAAGATTTTCCCAAAACTTCTTTTGCTGCGAGGGAAACACTTGTAGCTCATTAACAAGAGGTAGACGATACTATACTGTACAAGCCTGTGCACATGTGCCAAAAAGAATAAAAGAAATACGTCTAGAATGAATCACCATAAAATGTTTGTCACTGTTTAGTCAGTTTAGATGAAATTTTCTTACTCTACAGATAGCAAGAAGAAAGAAAAAAAAAAACTATTTCCGATTTCTGTGTGTGTGTTCAGTGGAAGGGGACGTGTTGAGTTCATGAATTCATAATGGAATCAAAACGTAGGAAATTGAATGAACTGTGCGTAAAGAAGAAAAAAGAAGTGTTAGATTTGATAGATAAAGGTGTGAGTCAACGCTCAATATCCGTACAATTTGGGGTATCAAAATCTACGGTAGGGAACATTAATAAAAACAGGGACTCAATTATTAAAGCCTGGGAAGAAAACTGCAATAATGACAGGAAAAGAAAATTACGAAAAACTGATCACGAAGTAGTCAATTCGTTAACCCTTGAATTTTTTCATAAGTGTCGAGCGATGGACATTCCGGTTACAGGGCCGATGCTGCAGGAAAAAGCAAAGGAAATTTCTCGAAGGTTTCAAATTGAAAACTTTCATGCTAGTAATGGGTGGTTAGAATCGTTTAGATCCCGTCATAACATTAATTTTCGTTTCCTTTCCGGTGAATCTGCAGGAATAGACACAAAAGTAGTCGAAGACTGGAAGTCAAAATTGCATGAAGTTATCAGTGGTTACCCACTAGAAAACATATTTAATGCCGATGAAACGGGATTATTTTATCGCCAACTCCCACGGAAAAGTTTGGTACAGAAAGGCGAGAAATGCAAAGGAGGAAAGCTTGCTAAAGAAAGATTAAGTGTCCTTTTGTGTTCTAGTGCTACTGGTGAAAAGTTGAAGCCATTAGTGATCGGTAGTGCCGCACGTCCCAGAGTGTTCAAAGAAAAGCGAATCGACGTTAAGAATTTGCCAGTTCATTGGTACTCGAACAAAAAGGCATGGATGACATTGGACATTTTTGAAAACTGGCTTGAAAATTTAAACAGTTCAATGAAAAAGCAAAATCGCAAAATTTTGTTGATTATTGACAACGCAACCAGCCACCGCAAAACAAATGATTTTAGCAATATCGAAGTGAAATTTCTCCCTCCAAATGTAACAGCAGAAGTTCAGCCTCTTGACCAGGGAATAATTCAGAACATGAAATCTCGGTATCGTCAACACATGCTACAATATGTTGTAACTGCAGCTGAAGCTAGTAGCAATAAGGCAGACTTTGTAAAGTCAATAACAGTGTTGGACGCTATCCGTTGGTTAGTCAGTGCCTGGGACCAAGTTTCAAAGGAAACAATAAAGAAGTGTTTTGGTCGTGCAGGATTTTACAACGAAGTGAAAAGTAGTGAATCTGGTGATGCTGAGATTATTGAAAGACTAAATGAAGTCATCAGCACGTTTCCGTTAAACACTCAAGCAGATTTAGTGCCAGTGGATGAAATTAATCGAATCGACGATGGTTTAGTTGTTCACGAAGACATCCCAACTACACCAGAAGATATCTTAGAAACTATAGTAAAAGAAAGGCAGCATAAGGTGTCAGTGTCTGAAGATAGTGAAGATGAAGAGGAGTCGCAAGAGATAAAAGAACAGGTTCCACTAATGAGTCATGCAGAAGCTTTGCAATGTGCGTCTGAACTTTTTGCGTACACATCCACTTATGAACCTCAGTTTGCAGATTATATGTTTCGTCTGTACAACAGAATTGAATCACATTGGATTTTTTCAAAAATGAAAAGAAAACAGACAAAAATATGGGACTATTTTGTAATAGACAAGAACAGTAGCAAAGGAAAAACGGTCGTATAAACTGCATAAAAATGTTCAATTTATAAACTTGTTTTTATTGTTTTAAATCTGAATAACTCAGTGTGTTACAATATTAATTTCAATGAACTGCGTACATGTGTTTCTATTTTGTGGTTGTCTGTGTTGTGTTTTCAGTGCGAATAATTCAGTGTACCAAACGTTTTCAGGAAGGGAAAGGTATGTACACATACTAAACATATTGTAGTTTGTTTTCTAGTACTGCATATTGTTATGATTACTCAATATACATTATTTAAAAGTAGCTTTCGTGCCATTGCTTATTAGAATTTTACAATCAAGTAATACTGTACTAGAAATGATATTCTAAAAATACAACATTGCACTTATTTTCTGTAAGTTGGCCACCTGTCTAAGTTGGCCACTTTTCAATGGAACCGATGGTGGCCAACATAGACAGGTTTCACTGTAGATATTTTTTTCTTAGTTTGCAATCCTACTGACAGCTTTCAGGCATACGAGGTACGTCACAATATGGTTGGAAGTCATGAACCTAAATGTGAAAGAGTGGGGTCAGCAAGGGAAAATGACTTTGAGACGTAAACCACGAAGAAATTAGTTTTAATTTCTTATGACCAATTTCGGATTGTGAATTTACCCTCTTCAACCCTCCTCCACCAAAAAGGAAGACAAAAAGTCGTTAAAATCCATTATTACTTTATGGTAAGAAGTGATGGGTATTCTTGAATCTGCACATAAACTTGAGTTCTACATGGAAATAACTATATATTTGAACTATTTGATTCGTGCATCTTCATATGACTAATCAAAGCAAAGTCCCTTGCATACGTAGCGCCACAAACTTTGCATTGATATCGTAAACGCTTATCATCGTTCTCATGGCATTGTAAATGGAATTTAAGCTCACAACGACTGCGGAAGTTCCTGTTACACTTTTCACAAACGAAGGGTTTTGTATGTCCACTGATATGTCCAGCCAGACTCACAGCTGTCTTGAAAGATTTGTCACAGAAAGTACACTGATATGGGAAACTGTCGGAATGAGATTGTCGATGGTGTCTGAACACTGACGACGTTTTGAATTTCTTGTTACAAACGTTGCAGGTATAAGGGCGTTCGCCAGTGTGGACTCGACGGTGGAATGTAAGGGATGAACTGACTCTGAAGGTTTTACCGCACGTTTCACACACATGAGGGCGGACACCGGTGTGGATACGTTCGTGCTTCGTCTTTTCAGCTCTGGTAGAAAACTTTTTCCCACAAAAGCTGCAACTCGGGGAAGACTTTTTCATTACGGCATGGATTCCACTATGCTGTTTCAGATCGGAAGCTGTCACAAACGTCTTCAAACAAAATTCACAACAATAGGCTCTAATATTGTAATGGCGTCTGATATGCGTTACGAGATTGGATTTCACGGCGAATGTTTTCTTACAGATATCACACTGAAACAGCGATTCCTTTGTATGTGTACGCATATGAATGGCCGCATAATATCGTGAGTACTTTTTTCCGCAAACACTGCAGACAAACAGAAGATTTTTAGAAACCGAGTCAATATACTGATGTTTCTGAGAGAGATTAACATTGCCAGATTGTTCACTACCTTTAATCTTCGTTGCGTTTCTGGTATCTTGCACATTGTCACAATTTCTCAGTGACTGTAATGAAGAACTTATTTTATCTTTTGATGTTGCAAAAAATGAAACATTTCTTGCCAATTTGGAACTATTCTCTTCAATATTTGCACCTACAATTTGTTGCAATAAAGAACTGGGACTGACTTCCTCTTTGGACAAGCTATGATCGTCTTCAAATATTGAATTATTTATCTCTTCATCCTTGTCTTCCTTTGCAGTTTGCTCTGACCAGCTAATATCCTTCATGCTCTTCTTGTCACACAAGGAAAAACTGCTCTGTAAGGAATCCTCTGAAGCCTGAAACAGCAAAACACAACAGAAAGAACCATAACAAATCTATTAATAGACTTGATCACAGACATTCTAAACGGGAAATATCATCACTTACTAGAAAAGGGCAGATACTATTTTATATTTTTAAGGATGTTGGAACTCAGATAATCAACATCCACATAGAATGAAAACTCTTTACGGCGATCAGACAAAACTTTTACCTAAAATCGATAGAGGAGTTTTTAGAAAAATAAACATACTGCTGAACAAGACTGCACTTATTTAATATAAAAACACATTTACACGTGACGTTTAGATCTTCTAGCCAAGATCCTCATCAGACGTACACACGTGAGGATCTTGGCTAGAAGATCGAAACGTCACGTGTAAATGTGTTTTTATATTAAATAAGTGCAGTCTTGTTCAGCAGTGTGTTTATTTTTCTGATTTTATTCGCAAGACGTTTACTATGATTGTGTGTCAGGAGTTTTTAGTTAAGTCTTCTCAGGTTATTAGTCAAGTAAACGTATTGACATCCGACGTTTCGAATGTAAACTTTGCATTCATCTTCAGGGTTGTAATGAAGAGCCCAGAGGTATGGACATGTACATATGGTGATTATTTAAGAGCAGAGCTATGAATGAGGGGCTTGTGATTGGCTCAGAGAAATGCTGGCATCTGATTGGCTGTTGTTGTGGCTACGAGAAATGGCTTTGTTGACTTTTTCTTTTTTGTTTTTGTTTTTGTTCCTGTAAAGGGCTGACCAGATATGGCTGAGTTGAAGCCAATTGTCTTTATTAGGACTGTTCCTTTCCCGTGGGATAGCTATGGCTGTCCCAAAAATTGCTGCACTTACTACTATGGTTGTATTTGTAAAATCAATTCTATGTCCAAGCTCTAGGGTATGCTCTGCTAATTCTGACTTTTTGAGATGCTGAAGTCTTACATAGCTGTCGTGTTCTTTGCACGGTTGTTCTATTTTACGTCCAGTTTCTCCTATGTATGCTCTGCAACACTCGCATGGTATACGGTATACACCAGGAGTACGCAGGTGAAGATTGTCTCTCACTGGTTTCAGTGATAATCTGATGTTGGCTGGAGGTTTATGAATAACTCTTATACCATGTGTATTCGAAACGTCGGATGTCAATACATTCGCCCGGCGGATAGCACGAAAAGACTTACTAAAATCATGTCACCAGGAAAAATTCAATTCTTTCCTCGATAGAAGAGTTCTTCTTCTTAAACGAGGTTCCATGATGTTTTACCACGGATTCTCAAACGGTTAGATTGGAGATAAAAGCGTAACCTGTTGAATTTTCTGTCTGAATACTAAGTTACAGGGTTGACTTATATCATTAACAGTGCGTGAGAAATCGGTCCACCTAATTATTCTTTTTTTTTTTTTTTCGCACTAATTTACAGAAACATTTTTAAAGTCTCCAGGATTATAATTTTACTTATTAAAAACGAAAGTTTTACTAGAGAATAGAAATGCTTAAGGTTGGTGTAAAGGGACAAGCTTTGTCGATAGATGTCACTGTAATCTTCGTATTTCTCTGATGTATTTTTTACCTTTCACAAAAATTCACGATTTCTCTTACAAGTTTCAGCCTAGAGACTTCAAATTTCTAGAGAAGGAACTTCATAACCTATCGAAGGCCACAATCCGTGCCGATTTTTTATTTAGAATTTTCTTCATTGTTGAAACAGTTATATTGTTAAAGGTTTCGATATCCATTTGAACAATAAAGCTATTTCAACAATGAAGAAAATTGTAAATAAAAAATCGGCACGGATTGTTGCCTTCGATAGGTTATGAAGTTCCTTCTCTAGAAATGTGAAGTCTGTAGGCTGAAAGTTCTAAAAGGAATCGTGAATTTTCGTGAAAGGTAAAAAATACATCAGAGATATACGAAAACTGTAGTGACATCTATCGGCAAAACTTGTCCCTTTAAACCAACCTTAATGTAAAACTGCCAGAAAAATGTAAAACTTGCGGGGAAAACGTAAGATCTGGCCAGTTTCCAGTGAACTTAAGCGAAGAGTGAAATGAAAGCTTTCACGAAGACAAAAACAATGGCTGCCAAATATCAAAGAAAAATGAAAACAGAAGACACAAAATAAGACTACAATTGGAATATTATCCAACTGGCACATCCTACTTCTGATGTAATAATTAATCATTATTTATGTACTAATTTGTATTTCATAACTAATATGGAGTGTTGGATTGTATGGTTCAGAGACTTGGACCTTACAGAACTTAGAGAGCTTTGAAATGTGGTGGTGGAAGAAGATGGAGAAGATAAAATAGACGGAGTAACAAATAAAGACGTTTTAAAACAAATAGGACAGGAGGAGATGCTTTAACCAACATCCTTCGTAGGAAAGCCAACTAGATTAGCCACATCTGGCGAAGAAATGGTCTTCTTCATACCGCAATAGAGGGAAAGACGGAAAGAAAGCGAGGAGTAGAAAGAAGAACGCAAGTGATAGATGAATTTGAAAAATAGAAGAAAATATTGGGAGTTAAAAGAGGAAGCTGAATATCGAGAAACGTGGAAGAACTATTTCCAGGCCTGAACTAAGAAAGAGAGATTAAAACCTGATTAGTACCAGGACCTGCCAACAGGCAGGATGCTTAGTAATAATAACTAATATAAAGTAAACATTATTTTCACAACATAAAAACGTATGAAATAAATTTCTCTGTCTTTCTCTTAGTATGCTATTCTTACACTATGATTTAAATGTCTAGTATTCTTTCCTCTCTTCTACTTATAACGACAGATATAGATACGATAGTCAGTTCTAAGAAACAACATACTGTCTCTTAATCTTTTCGTAGCAAAACCCAAAACGACCTTAAACCTATACGTTGGACAGAGAGAGAAAAAGAGTTATTTTTTCTAATTAAAATTAAAATACTCTTTTCGAAGCAGAATGTTGAAGTTCTTAGAATTTCCTTTGCAATGACTTTGAGTGTTGTTTTAGTGGGTACTGCACAAGGTATTGAAATAACAGGATCAAAAACACAAATAATACGAACAGGTACGTGAAATTTATTTATTTACTTTATTATCCAAAATGGCGTATAAAATGAAAAGTTTAACGTATTATAAATAGAGGGAAAGGTATCAATGTTGACCACCATCTGTTCCATTGGAAAAGGGACAACTTACATAAAATAAATATATTTTGAAGCAAAAACTATTATCGACCTAAAGCACTTCTAATTATTATCTACAATTAGTTTGTACTTCATAAACAATATCTATTAAAAATTATTTATACAACATAAATATCTATCTAAATTTGCTATTTCCACAATATGGTTTGAATGCAATTTTTACATACTAAATACAGAAAGCATATTGTTTCTTCTTTTCTGTCTTCCACCCATAACGACAGATGCAAGTAACACAGTCATTTGCAGAAAATACTGAAAACATTTATATAGTTTCATCCAGTGGCGTGTGGTGACTTTTCTCATAGGGGACTAAGTTCGAAGACATTCCTCTCTTAGGCATGATTTTTTTTAAGAAATCGAATAAACATAAGCCTTACATAATTTAACAACATTAAGAAATATGTTAATAAATTAACCAATCTAGTACTTTTTTCCTTCTCTTCTTTTCTCATAATACATTTGGAAGAGAAAATGGAACCTCATGAAAATTTGGCAACGTACGAAACTTTCACTGTTCCTGGTAACTTTTTTCTGCCTGTTCTTTAACAGTGGTATTTACAAGAGTGGAAGTGGGACATAGGTAGCGTCCGGTTGCCTCCTCGAACGAGAAGGAATTCTGGCAGTGGTTAGTTGTTCCTCGCTTGATAATTCATAGGGTGAGGGGAAGAGAAAGAACCATTTAGCACTATTTACAATCTTGAAAGGTGAAATGTCTCCGGCAACAACAATACGAAGAAACGACACGGATTTCTAATTTGGAGGTGTAAAGTCAAAATTTGGGAGGGTGTAAGTGGTTTGCACAGTTTGTATCAAATTTTGACTCTAAAACATTTAATTGGGGGTCTTTCAAGAATGTGGGGATCGCTCCCCCATCCACTGGGGAGGAGTAGCTGCCGGAAACCTTGCAATAAGATATTAATATCGTAAAATGCCATAAATAGAGTGAAACGAGAGCAGATAAAATTTTAGTATTTTCTCCCCAGATCTAGTACTTTTTTTCTGCATAGATTAGTACGAAATAATTTTGCTGGATAGTTACACTGGTTGTAGAGGTATGGAAAGCAGTCATTGTAAAGGCCGACAAAATTTGAATCGCATACAAGAACTTCCGTCAAAGTTAAGTCAGTTTCGTATAATATTACTCTGTATAATGGACTTTGAAGCAATAGTTGAAATTGAAGTGTGAAACGTTTTAAAACAATAAAAAATACATAAATAAATAAAAATAAAATAAAACTGAGAGATGAAGGTTTCAGCCTCTAATCGGGGTTACTTTGCACCGGTCCAATTTAACATCTTAGATACGAAATTAGTATTAGTGGTACCTTCCGCCTTCTAACTTTAGATGAATTTCCTATTATGCTAGATCCGAATTCCTATTTAGGATTTCTTATTGGAAAATAAAGTACAAAGAGTGCTGAATCCAGAAAAGTAGTTTGACAGAGGCTTCACTCATAAAGGCTTCGGTTTTTTTTTTTTTTTTTTTTAAGAAAACACTACTTTTGGGGGGGGGGGGGGGCTTGAAGCTTATACACTTAGAAATGACTAACATTAGATTTTTAAAAAAAGAGATCATGCAATTCGGGTGGGCTTCAGTTTGAAAGCCCCAAACCTCGTAAATATTCCACTAGTTACGTTCGGGATGATATTCTTGGACATAAAAAGCAACCAAGGCAAATCAGTTCATGTTTTTTTTTTTTTTCTGTTCCTGAGTTGGCACTTTTGTGGGACATATGCTAAACTATCAGAATGTGGTTCGTGTGCCGGTACCAGAAAGTACATAATTTACAAATATCGCCGGTACCGATATCATCATCCTAATATCAATATTTGTGGACTGCATGCAGTTTTGTGTAGGAAGTAAAATAAATAAATACTGAAGGGAAAACATTGCACAGAATCATTATGTTTGTATGTTGAACATACTTTTTTGTATGTGGTGAAAAGTACCCTCACTAGTGATGAGCAAATGCAAGACCAAGACCTGGGTGCTCTTAGTCTTGGTCTGGCACATCCAGTCTTGGTCTTGCTTGCAAGACTCTTGCTTCTAAGAAATCTTATGCTTTTCATAGGTAAATTTTACTCTGGATATAAGGGATAATAAATTCTACAATGCGCCAATAATAACGGAAATACAATGTATGTTTCTAAACCTAATATAGTTTACCTTCGTGTAAGTATGATGATAATGTACAACATAGGTGATGACCTTTATGTATTTATTTATTTATTTTTTTCAATGTGTGCCCATGTTTCACTACTTATAAGATAAATCACAAAGTTTCATAATCTTTTTTAAATTATCTAACAGATCCAATACTCCACTGGTTCTCAAACTGGGGAGGCTACCCCTGAGACCCATGGAAGAAAATCCAACATGGAACAGTTTACTGAAATACCATGAATTGCTAAATTATTTTTTCACTCTAAAGGAGCCAAATTTTTATTCTTTACAACCATGATTAGCTAATATTTGTATTAAACAAACTTACAATTAAATATTGAGTGTTTGTTTTACTGATTTCAATATGTACTCTATGGGATAGAAACATGGACATTACGCAAAACGATAAATAGAAAAAAAAAAAATGGAGGCTTTCGAACCGTGAGCATGGAGGAAAAAAGGAGAGAATCAGATGGACTGAATGGAAAACGAATGAGAAGATGTTAGAAATAGTAGCAGTAGGGGGGAAAAAAAAGAAGAATTGTAGGTGTAATTAAGAGGAGGAAGAGAAACTAGTTGGGACATTGGCTGAGGAGGAACTGTATTATGAAAGACGTGCTAGAGGGTATGGTGGAAGGAAAGAGACGGAGGGGCGAAGGATAATGTAGTTGAAGGAAGGTATTAAAACAGAAACATGCTACGTCAAGACGAAGAGACTAGCTGAGGATCACTGTACATCGGATCTTCTCAGTTGCAGCAAGTGATCTGCCAATAATGGTAGAATAGCTATGATGATGATGATGATGATATGTTCAGCAATATTGGCCAAAAAGAGAGAGAAAAAATTAAAATAAAATAACCAACGACACATTTCTTTGTGTACGACAAGCTTTGATTAGAATGACACCTGTGAGGTTTCGAAACGAGTAATAACTACAGAAAACGCGAATAACCGATTCAGAAAATGACATATTATAGTTACATGCTACAGCGGCAGATCAACTCACACGGATTGCATAAACTACTGGGAACACATTTACTCCAAAGGCACTTCTTACTGAAACCAAGAAATTCAAGTGAAAGATGTAACGATTTTCTCCCTTACTTTTCATATTCTATAAAAAATAATGTAGTAGTACTTGTGCAAGACTCTTGGTCTTGGTCTTGATCTTGCATGTGAGACTCTTACACAAACTGCAAGACCAAGACTCTTGCGCTCATCGCTAATCCTCACTTATGGGATTACTTTGCACCAAAGTTTATATTTGCACCAAAGTTTATATTTCAATAACTATCATCATACTGAATGTTCACCAATGCACTTTCACGAGTGTTTTTCTTATATATCTAGCTACTACATGTTTAAAAAACAGTGTTCTAAATTATTATGTTTGTAGGTTACATGCGATTTTCTTTAAAATTCCTTAAATATGGTGCTAAGCAACTCCGTCTTACGGTAAATAAAGATTTTTAATAAATTATCACTTATGTTTTACTGCATCATAGGATCCTTGACTTTGCAGTTCATCTAGCAAGCTCTTATCAACGGACAACAAGGAAAGTGTAGAATGTCTATTCTCGTTTTGTGTATTACGAACAGATGCCTTTATGTGTTTCAAATAAAAGAATGGGCACTTTACATTGGAGGCGACGACTGGTATTGTTGACACCAAACAACATAATTTATATGTTTCTGGAAACGCTTCTTGTGCTAAGCCTGTTTTTTTCCAAGAAATACATCGTTACATTCATAGTTTTGTTTCGAAAGTCTAAGAGTCTGTAAACATATATTAAATTACTCCGCAAACAGAAGAAAAAAAAAAAAAAAAAAAACCTCCCGTAATTTAATTTAGCAGTCGAAAACAAGATATCAGGAAATCGATTCCTGAAGCACTGAAATTTCTTTGAATCTAACCAGCTCAAGAAATTGCAACTCACTGCGATCTTAAAATCCCACTTCCGTTTGTCCAATCGTCGTGTTAATAATTTCATTGTAAACACGCACATATTTAATTTTTGGGTCTGCTGAGTCATCTTGTATACGTTTTATCCTAGGAAGTTCCACGTTATTATCTACTTCTACTTTTCTATAAGTCTTTTCAAAATAGTTTATTATATGTCTTAGATGAGATATCGTCTATTTTATTTTTTTGATGCAGTATTTCATATCCAAGATTTTAACTGGAAGAATGTTTAATATTGTGTCACTGAGTGGCTAAGAGCTTTTAATAGAAAAGCAAAATCGAAATCCTTCAAATGGCAAAAAAACAACTTTTTGCAGTCATGAAGGCTTCGGTCTCCCAATTATTTGCATCTTCTGCAATGTCCTTTAAAAAAAAAAAATAAATAAATAAAAAAAACTGTGTTTGATTTTTTCACAATTGAAGCCAGAGAGAGCTTCAAAAACATACAAACATACACACTTACATTGTTAGAGCAGTTGCAGTGCGATAACTACTGACATTTGTAAAACCAATGAATCCTTCACGAATAATGCTGTCATTCATGTACCGAATGACAATTGAAATTTAAAAGTCAGCTTTGCAATGTCTGTAGTTTTGTCTAACATTATTGCTGTCAAAATGCATTCTTTATTTCTGACTCAATCTTATTCAGAATTACGTCACCAATGCATCCAATAATATCATTCTGAATGTTGTTTCATTTCCTTTAAACACACCCGTGCTGTGAAGATTAGAACTCAACTTACTGTCGTATTTAGAAAGCAACTGAATACTTCAATACAGTTTTCTTGATTGAAGAATATTTCCGTTCGTTACACAACATACATCAATCAATCGTTTCATTGGTTCCCGGTTTGACTCAGCTTCTGCATTGTGCTTTAAAACATCTAACCTTCTTTGCTCACTCAATTGAAAATCAATTCTAGTTCTCCCTAAAGTTTTCAATTTAGTTATTGCGGACAGGTCTAGGCAAGTAGCCAAACGGGGCGGGGGTCTGGAACCCCCTTCGAAACTAGAAATGAAAAAACAGGGTGTCTACTGAGTTTCATTTTCAAAATTCTAGTATATTTCCAGGACATTCAGTATAACTATCAGCAAAATTCCAGTACCTAATACAATGATATTTTAAAAGTTGTTTAAGAATAATCACACTCTTGATAATTTCAGGTTTGTAATTTTTACCATCAAAACTATATTTTATTTTCAATAAATTTAGTTAGCCGTGACTTTTTTGAAACACAAATGATTTTTTAACACTTTCTAAAGGGCCTCCCAACTTTCCTCACAGCCCTCCACTCCACCCATTGTCTTAAATGTCTAACTACAAAATGTATGCAACTCTTGCTTTGGAAAAATTTACCATCTCAGTGAATACAAAATGGTTTCTAAGACTATTAAAACAATTACAAGAAAAAGTAGTGTTGACAAATTACGTTTCATGATTTTTCCAATGTGTGGATCAAAATTCCAGTATTTCCAGTATAAAAATTAAATTCCAGTATAATTCAAGTATATCCAGTATCAGTACACACCCTGAAAAATTAAGGAAGGATAAAACAAAAAGAAACGAGAAAACGAAGAATCAACGTTAATAAAAAAAAAAAGGAAAAAAACTAAAAATAAAAATAATTTTTCGTCATCACTCTCTGCATCAAACCTGTTATTTCAGAAACACTTTTTTACTGCTTCCTTAACGTGTCATTTGGAACAGACAGTAGTTGACGGAATAATAAAGACAAAATGTTATGTGGAAAGGACATTCTCTTAACATTTGATTCAACAGAAAAAAAAAACGCAGATATTTTACAAGACATTATTAGATATATACTTTTTATAATAGTTGTCATAATAAAAGAAAAATTGTTATATTTGAATGAACAGACGAAGGAACGCAGATATCGTAAAATCTTTTTAAACATATTTTTTGGTATTCTCTTACTCGAGATTTCTTCATAGTTTGTTATTAAAATACTTACTAACGTATCCTCAACCAATGTATGTTGCCAGTAAAATGGTTTAAATTGATCAAGCCCTTAGTGTGATAACCAAGTACTTCATATCATCCTCCCCCATTACGAAATCCAGGATAAGCGAACTATATATGTTGCCTGTTAAATAGTTTAGAATGATCGAGCCAATGGTGATAACCGCAGTATTTCATATCATGGATCCCCTATTATGTAATTCTGGCTACGTGCCTGACAGGTGTGAATACTAAGTTTTTGTGATGCGTTTTGGTTTTGTGAAAATTACGTGGGAGACCCGGGTTCGATTCCACGTTAATCAGTAGGTCCGCGTCTTATATAGCCTCGCTGCTGAACGGGACGTTAAACTCAAAATCAACTCAACTCTTGACCGAAATTCGTTACCAATCTTCTTCAAGCAGCTCGCTAATTGTCCTCACCATACTGAGATGAAACTAAACTTACAACACCATCTGATTTTCATCAATACTATCTATCTAAATGTTGATCCGACTCAAAGCTTCTTAACTCTTAGCAAGGATAAGGGTGTGGGTAAGCAGATTATTCTGCTCGGTAGATGATTTCGTGTGTCTTGTAGAGAGGAACACTATTAAGCCTATCTCAAAACGAGCCTGAAGTAATGATGCGATTCACGATCTTTAACTCACAACCTTACTTAACGATCGTGTCAGAAGTGACTTGTCTTTACTCCAGGTTGAAATTTTCTACTGTCCTTATTTGGATCCTGATTTGGAAGAAATAGAAGTAGTTTCTATTTTCTCCTGGACTTGCATACAACTACCAATCAGAAAAGAGTAGCGCCTGACGACATTAAACTTTATTTCTCGCTGTCATTTCAAAACATGGCTACCTGGACATGGGAAGCATCAATCGTATTAATAGTCATACGAGAAATATGATTTCTTTGAATTACGTGAAGCACGATTTATACCATTTATAAAAATAGTATAAAAACTGCAAGAATAGAGGCCTTTAAGAAGGCATGCAGTCAAGTAAGGAGTGTCCGCTCGACCACTACAGATAAGAACAAACGTAATTACATCTTTTAAAGATTAAAACTAGGTGATTTAAGTATATTGTGTAATTTGTATACCAAATGATAATGTAATTTGTTTTTTTAAATGAAACAATGTTGTGTGGCCTTCGTGCAATTTTAGGGAACGGTTCTAGAATGCTGGCGCAATACAAAAAGTCCGGGTACAGTGCTTGAGACGGGCCCTCGGCGCGACATAAGTTTACTTTATAGGGTATCTTTTGCGGATAGAGAGCTGAACGAACATCCTCAGTACCTAAACTAGTAAATTGCTCTCTTTCTCTCCTTTATTTTAGCTTTCCGCGCTTGATAACTACTCTCATTTACATATTTGGCTAAGTCATTTGACTTTCAGTTCTACAATCTGGTCGACGCAAGGATCTACAAACCTTTTTTCAGCTGATACAGACTCCCTCATGTTCGTATTTTGCTTCCGAATTTTCGTAGTTACTAATTCCAGTAGTGTATGGAATTCTGAATAGTCCAATCTCTAGAATATTTTGTAGAAACGAGGATGTTCTGCAAGTAGTTCATTATCCGTCGTTGAAAATACGGCGCTTTTCTGTGCATTATTACAGCGAAGAATCCACTCCCTAGCCCCCAGCTCCTTTTTTTTTTGGGGGGGGGGGATTTTGTGGCACCAACAGAACATATATCGCTGCTATGGCTATTTCATCCTCTTCGGATGAACTCATATTGCGAAAAAAGAAAAACTAATATTTACGTTTACGATAGCTGATTGCCCTGTATGTAACACATTCTTCAAGTGTTTTTCGTCTGTTTAAATACAGCGGCCACGAGAGGCTCTGCTGGTAAAATCTACCTAGTTTTAAAGATCATTTGAGACCCCTACTTTACCTCAGGGTAAAAAAAAATTGCATGGAAATTTGAGTTAAGCAACACTGTCAAGTTGTAACCTTGGTTGAGGCGTCAACTCAGATCCATGTGAGAAGGGCTTTAGAGATTGTGTTCGATCGATGTTATTGGCAGCACAAACTCATTTTCTTCCCACTGCTGAGGTACAGCAACCATTGGCTGAAATTGAGGCTCAGGCTGAGGTTGAGGTTGAGGTTGATAACTCTGTTGAGTCTGTACGAATGTTTTCGCATGCGTTTCCATATGATTCTTCAACATATACTCTCTTCCGTACATTGCACCACAAATGTCACACCGATATTTTAAGCTATTACTTCTTTTTCCTTCGTGAAACTCCATATGTTTGTTGAGATCGTAACGCGTTGGAAACCGTCTCGTGCACTGGGAACACTCAAAAGGAATCGTATGAATGTTTTTGTGGCTGGCTAATTGTGCTGCCGTTTTCATAGCTTTACCACAATAAGGACAAACATATGGACGATCGTCCGAATGTCGGTTCACGTGCTGCCTGTGCACTGACTTAGATTTAAACTTTTGTCCGCATATCTCGCAGCTGTAAGGTCGCTCGTCGCTGTGCACACGGCGATGAAGATTGAGAAGGTAGCCAATACGGAAACACTTACCACAAATTTCACATTTATAAGGCCGATCTCCTGTGTGTATGCGTTCGTGTTTTGTTCGTTCAGAACGATGTGGAAAGGACCTTTCACAATAACTGCACTTATAAGGCCTTTCTCCAGTATGAATACGTTTGTGCACTTGTAACTCTGACGATTTCGCAAATTTCTTATCACAAGTATCACAAGAGAAGGGTTTGACACCAAAATGACACCGGCTGATATGCTGTGACAGATTAGCTTTCGAACCAAGAATCTTGTTGCACTCGTCACACTCAAACTCTCCTTTCGGTGGCTGTTTTTCAGCACTCAGATGAGACTTCATATGACATGTCAAGTAAGATTTTAACACGAATCTTTTGCCACACTTTTCGCATGGGAAGGGGCGGTTGTCTAAATGCGCCTGTTGATGAACAGTCAAAGAGTACTTTTGTTTAAAAACTTTTCCGCAAGTCTCACACTGGTGACAGCGTTCTTCATTATGTGTACCTTCATGGCGTATTTTGTCTATTTTTCTCAAGAAGGCTCTTCCACACAGAGAACACGCGAAAGGTCTGTCTTCGCCATGAATACGTGCGTGAGCTTTAAGCTGGGACTCATGAACAAATTTCTTTCCACAACTGCACACATATGGTGTATGTCCTAAATGCTGATTTACGTGATTCACCAGAGCAGTCTTACTTTTGAAAAACTTGTTACACATTTCACATTGCAGCGTACCTTTAGTCCTTTGAGATTCCACGTTTGTAGAGGCAACTGCTTTGCTGTTTTCACGCGTTGTACATTGCAACTCTTTTTCAAGTTCAACTTTACGTTCAGACACTTCACATTCCACAAATAACGATTCCTGGAAGTCATCTTCAGACGGGCTATCTGACAACATGTATTCACTATTATCATCGTCTTTTTCTTTGAACCACGTTTTATCAGATTTTCTCTTCCAATTGGACGGTTCCTTTTCTTCACTTTCCTTACAGTCTTTTTTTCTGGATTTTTTCACGATTCTCACAACAGAGGACGTCCCTTCTGTCTTTGCACACAACTCATCTGTTCTTAACTCTTTCTCGCCTTTGTTTTCACTGTCATAATCTTGAGAAATGTTCTCGAGCTCCTCTTCCGTCTGAAATAAAATATTAAAAGATCTTCAAATAACTTCTTTTTGGAACACAGACAAACCTGAGACGTAATCCCAATATAATAATGAATATTTTAGTCAACAATTTATCTTAAGCAAATTTTGTTGATTCAAACATTTGAACTTCTAAAACATTTCTCTTCAAAAGGCGATTCCAGAAAGGATTAAAGATTTTTATGGATTATCTTGAGTCGTAAGGATAAGCAAGGAACTACTTCAATCAAGTAGCCAACTGCAAGTCAAGAAAGAAAGTTGACTCCCCGCTATATGCCAGCCAAAACCCTTAACAGGTTCTAGCGCTAGTATATTATAATTATTAATAAAAGTGTGACGAAAAGTAGTTAATAACAAGTAAGCTGTAAAACAAACGAAAAATGACGGGAGGAAAGTTGAAAATCCAGTAATTATTATAGTATGACACATGATGCACCAGGCTTTTCTTTTATTTTATTATTTTTAAAATATATATATTTCGCCCATCTCCTGAAAGTAAGTTCAACCATCTCCACTTCCACGGTTGCTATGTTTTTCTAGTAGGTAGAGTTAAGTTAATAAAATCAGAGTCCGGAATCGACTCCCACTAGCAGTTTATTTATAAAATCCTCCAAAAAACAACAGTATTTACAGAAATACTATAGTACACTTTTTCTCTATTTGTAAGGTTGAAATTAGGTAGCTCAAGACCATGCGGTTGTGGACAGGATCTCTACAGAGCCACGAAGCAGGCTAAGCAGAGTGGCGTAGGATACCCTAAAGCTCCGAAGCAAGCAATGAGGGTGATGAAAGTCACAGAGCCCCGAAGCAGGCGATGCAATTGAGGTTGGGATCCCGACAGAGCCCCGAAGCAGACTAAAGGCTTTGAGGTAGGTTTCTTCTAGTGCTCAGGTAAGCAAGAGGAGCGGACAGAGACCAGAATACTGGTGCCTGTCCGCTGGTTACTGTCCAATATATAGGCATCCTACAGCGGCGGTGGCGTTGCTACTGTCCTGTCGTCATGTAACTTGTAGGAGGTACTGGTGATCCGTCGTCTGATTCTTGTAGTAATCCCACGAGGTGTGTAGTACTCCGACGTAAATACAAGTGGTAATGTTTCAAACAGGAGCATATGGTATTGTTTGTACAGAAAAGCACGTGGTACATTACAATACATGCTGACTAAGAAATTACAAAGGTCATCTCTAGTGAATAAACTATCGGAAAGTTTTCTTTGAATATCTGACATCAATTTCGAAAAACAATCTCTGCACTGCATTTTCGAGATGCACCAGGCTTTTTTTATTTTATTATTTTTTTTAAATATATATATTTCGCCCATCTCCTGAAAGTAAGTTCAACCATCTCCACTTCCACGGTTACTATGTTCTTCAACAAAGGCAATGTTATGTTCAACGAATCACTGCATCATGGACGTAGCATACTACGAGAATGCCAAACCCGTCCAAAACAAGGAGAATAATTTGCTTTAGTTCATAAAAAGAAAACAGATTTTTCCACAGACATTTGTTTCTGAAAAGTTTCTGCACTAACTGCTCTTTTAGCACCAGTATTCAAACTATTAGAGTATAAGCCATAGAAAAAAAAAAAAAAACAGCAGCCAACAAGCCTTTTTTTAAAGTGTAAGATTTTTTGACAGTTGTGCATTTATTCGAGTCATCCAAGACCTTTTCAACGCACCTTATGAAACTGAGGACCACCTTTATAAAATCGACGTGTTCGTTTCGATTTACAGAAAGTTTCATCGACCATGAAAATGTATTGATTTTACTTCATCTAAAGTCAGTCATCGCATTCAATTTCTGATCAACTTTTTTCCTCTGTCTCAAAGTTTTCAAATTGCAGCCCCGATTCCCAGATATAACAAAATTTTCCGTCCCTTCTGTGCTTCTCTAAGTAAGATAGGTGCATTTTCTAAGGAAAAAAGTCTATTCGCTGCCTTACTGTACACTATAGTGTAAGGTTATACATTATAGGATAGATCCTACGAAATCTCTTAAGATTTTTCATAGAGTCAAAATCGCAACGTGTAAGGCATCAGATTGCATGACATTTCTTATGTTCTGGACGATCCTATGAGATTTCTTTTGTTTAGAGCACGCTTTATTTCAGAAAGAAAATTCATAGGATTTTGATTTAAACGACATCAGGTGAGAGAAAGTGAAAACAAATTTGTTTTCTCCCCACCAGCCGTATGTGGGTGAAAGAGCAAAAATACTCGGCAAAATGATGAGTAGTGCAGAGACTGATGAGGTTTTTTTTTTTTTTTTTTTTTTTTTTTTTTTTTTTTTTTTTTTTTTTTTTTTTTTTTTAAGAGGTGTGCAATTTAACAATATAGCTCCTGGTATCAGGGCGTGCAATGCAGTGTAGTTACGTGTATGGCACAAAAGGGTAGTATTTTCTACGAGATATTTCATAGCATTTTTCCTCAGATAAACCCTAAGATATTTCCTAGGACTTATCTCATAGTGTATAACAAGCCTAAGTTAACACCATTCTGTTTGTTCTGCAAGGGTGTAACGCTGTTTTGGTAGCTGTTGGCGGTAAGAGGAATGTGTTCTTCTGAATAAAACCGAGCAGACACGAACATAGCGAGGTCAAAGGAAGCTGTCGTTTAGCCTGTTCCAACCAGTATATTGGCATAACAGAATTTAGCGAAACATACGGTTCAGTTTGTTCATGTAATTGTTAAGGAATAAAGCATATTTTATCTTTTGCATAACGCTGTATGTGATATTGTATCACTTTTTAATAAAAGTCAGAATGGGTTATGTTTCCATACTGCTAATTAAGTCTGTGCAAACAAGGTGACAATGGAAAAAGTAAGTGGCAGTTATTCCAGGTTCACGAATTCGGAAAAATGGTCTTGATCAGAAATGAACCATCCAGTATATGGCTGACCACGAGAAAGTGTGTACTTTTAGTTAACTAATTTTATGATATATTATGTAAGGTTATTTTAAATGGCAGACCTATCCCTTACCTTACAGAACTTAAACCGAAAACAAAATCTTAACACTAGTCATTTTCAAAATAGTCACCATAGTGTTACGAAATGATCATTCCAAGTCCATTCAACTGGTCATGAACCCACCGACAGCAGCCTTCATGATATTCTGGCAGAAATCTTCTGTTTACTAGTTAGGAAATATGACAAAATTTTAGATTTTTTTTGGTTCCAGTGGATATTGGACCTTTTCATCCAAAGTTGCTTTAGAAAAATTATAGGTTCCTGTGAAAAGTGTATTTTATAATACAGGGTGAGTCAAAGTCTTTGGACACCCTTTATTTTGAAACCTGAGAGGAAAATACGAAATCTCTTACAGGTAGTAGAGTGAAAGATGCAAGTTACACGGTATATGTGACAACTGCTGCCATACTGAAATCCGAAATCGTGAATGTAAGTTCCAAATTTCAAATAGGAAGAAGTGCCTATCGCATATCAAGTAACCCTGGCGTGAGCTCGGGAATTCCAAAGTGTAATTGTTTCTTTTATATCTTTATGGTTTGAACTTTATGCATCTTAAAAGTCTGTAAGTCACGTACTAACGGTACGCTATAGCGCATGTTCTATGTGGTGGCCATCCTGTCTAATCCACAATGTAATCGCTGTATTTACTCCGGTTGTACACGCACGAGAATAACCGGGTAAAACGTGGTTAAAAATGCGTGCTGCATGCGTTCTTGTAGATACCTTGTATCGCAGGATTTCTCACATCATCTGCTTTAGATAAGACAACAGATAGAAATGAAGTGCTGTGAGATCAGGTCATCTGCTATGGTCATTACACGGACAGCGGTTATCTACCTACTTCGCTGGGAATTGTGCATCGAGCAATTGACGCACTCTATCACACAATGACGAAAGATTTGAAGAATCACGGACTCCCTTCCATTACTCAACTTCCTGATTATGATGATTTTGAGTTTAACGTCCCGTTCAGCAGCAAGGCTATATGAGACATGGACCTACTGATTAACGTACAATCCGAACCACATGAGCTCCCGCCGGGAATTGGACCCGCGTCTCCCACGCCAAAGGCGACTGAACTTTTTTTGCCACTCAAAGACATAGCAGTGAGAGAGGCACAATTATCACCAGATGCCAACAAAAATGTAGAACTAGTTTTTGGAAGAAACAACCTACACAAGCCAAAATAAGTGTTCAATCATTTTAATCGTAAAATTCACAAAGTTTGCGAAGTCTTAAATCTGCCAGTGGAATTAGTGTTTAAACCTGCCAAAAATACAATAGAACCACACAGAGCAACAAATTAAAGACATATTGTGAAATTCCGCATAAATTATTAATGTAATAGTGTTTTCGTAAAAATAAGAATTGACAGTAAATACAAGGACAATTATTACGGGCAATCAAAAGTCGAAATTAAGTCACGGAATACTTTGCACTAATTGCTCTTTAAAGAAAACTAAACTCATAATAGGATATGTAATAATAAGGATCCGATGACACAATAATAAAAATAGTGTTGATGACGTTTCCGGAGAGGAAGGAGATATGCAATTACAGTTAATAAACATTGAGGACGAAGTAGCCCACTTTTCTTATGAATACATGTCCTATAGTGTCTATAAGTAGATGCATAGTGATCAGTTCCTCTAGATTGCTCTGTAAACATTCTCCTCTATCTCCTGCAACTGTTCTCACTTATATCTGGCAGATAACAGTACCAAAATTCTCTTGGCTTCTCTAGCAGTTGACAGTAATGCTATTATATTTTCTATCATTGTTCAACATTCTTTCCTGTTTGTAATAGTTAACTGTGTCACTTGCTTATCAGATAATAATACCACTATAGTTTCAACATCCATAACAAACAATAATATCAATATTCTGTCCTATACTTATGACTAACAGCACCAACATTCTGTCCCGTCTTTCACAGCTAACAATATAAATATTCTCTCCCCTCAGAGGGGATAACTGTATCGCTGAATTCGTTCTATTTCGGTATTACTGTATAGAACGTTAATCGAATCAACAGATTTTCTTATCTTTGGCAAATAACATTATTAATATTGGCTCCGGTCCTAATACCTCAAAGTTTTCTAACCCAGGTAGTCACATTAGTCCTGGCTTTTGAAAATGCATCAAAAAAGAAAGAAACTTATGTTCTTGACGACTAACAGTATAAATTGAACAGTTGTAACTGAGATTATGACTTTTAAAAAAGTACAATTAGTTTCTTCATACTTCACTATATATATATAAAAAAAAGTACAATTAGTTTCTTTATTCTTCACTACAAGCCAATGTTCCCGAGTATTAAGAGGGAGTACGTGTTAAAAACAACAGAAGAAGAAATGAAAAAAAAAAAAAAAGATTATAAGAAAATGGAAAAAGAAGGAAGTGTTGAAGGTCCTAAAGCTGATATGGGAGAATAGTGTATGCACGATTGGTGAAAAATTGGTGAGGATAAAAGAGGGGCTCAGCATAGGTTCGAGACTGAGTCCGGTAGTAGCAGAGATTGTAATGAACAGAAAGTAAAAGAAGGAGGACAAAATCTTATAATGTTTTCTAGATATGTAGATGATTGCCTTGGAATATGGAAAGGAATTAAGAGACAGTTGGAGAAATTTGTTAAAATAATTGAGGACTAAGAAAAAGGGATTAGGCTAGAAATGAAGATAGAAGAAGAGAGGAAAATCAACTTCATGGACATGACTATAGGGAAAATAGGAAAATTCCAGACGAGGTGGTACAGGAAAGAATGCGATGCCGGGATATACTGCCACAAGACGAATGACGTAGACAAGGGAACTAAGAAGAATTTTATACAGAACACGAAAAAGAGAATAGAAATGATAGGTAGCGACGAAGAAAGAAGACATAGAAATACTGTGCTAGTTATTAAAGGGCAACGGATACAAAAGACAAGCCTTAAAAGAAAGAAAAAGGGAAAGAAAAGAGGAAGAAGCAAAAAAGGAAAAAGGTAGTTTGGTATTGAAAGTAAAGGCGAGAATAGCCTGTTAAGGAAGGAAGGGATTAAAACTAAGTACAGAATTTTGCATCTCCAACGTAAGGGGCGGAAGTTCTGGAACCGGTGAGACATATTCTCAGTTTTAATGAGGAATTTACATGCCAAGTAACATCTCCATAACTTTAGAGATTCTTGAGTTACTGTATTCTTAGTAAAAAAACTAAAATCTAATTTATCCCCCTGAGGATACATATTCCAAAATTTCAGTTCTTCCCGGCTACTTTCGTTTCAAAAGGAGTTTCTTGTTCAAATTTCACGTTTCTAGCTATAGGTGGTATGACAAAGGTATTCAAGAATAAGACACCTTTACTCTCTTATATAATAACCAGGGCCCGGATCTTGTTGACAAGTCAACCTTTTTCTGTTACGCATAGGACAAGGCAAGTTCAAATAAAAACGTTATCCATCAACTCTAGGTTCTAAAAATATAGTTTTTTCGGGTCAACTTTTGGTCACTTTTTGCCGTTTTGAAATTTCAGGTCATTTTTTAATATTTTAAGGTAGCTTTTAGGTCACTTATGGTCTTTTTATTCTTTTTTCTTCTACATAAGGAAATCTTTAAATGAACACTGTTTACGAATGTGGAAAAGACGAAGTTGAATAATCTCTTTTCTTGCTTCCTGACTATTGGGGTGAAAAAACTGCATTCTTAACAAGCTAATGAAAACTAAGCTGTAGCTGGTTAACGAAAGGTGGGGGTTGGTAGGTGGCCAAACAGATAGTTTTGGGTTGTTGACCACAAAGGATGTGATCACGTGAAAAACTAAAAATGGATTAGAAGGCGTACAAGGATTTTAAACAGGTTTCTATTATTTTCATGTAGTCTTCACTTGCGAACTTTTATTGTTTAAGAATGCTACCTAGCTTCAACTCGGGAGTGAATTGACACTTTCAATACTTACAATGCCGTACAATGGACTGATCAATAGAAATGAATGATCAATGGACTGCAACTAAGTGAAACAATACTTTTTGAGTATGGGTGAGAAATGTTAATTAAAAATCCAATGATTATTAAAAAATGTCAATGTTTAACGAAATAAACGTTTAAGAAAACGTAAGTTTTAAGGTCATTTTTTTGTGATTTTTAGGGTCATTTTACAGGAATTTTAGTGTCATTTTATAGGTCACTTTTTAGAAAATATTAAGACAACAACATCCGGGCCCTGATAATAACTAACGTCTATTACCCGCTTCGCTGGGTTGAAATAAGAAAAATTATGTTTCCTTAGTCAGCCACTTTTTACTATTCCTGAAGCGCTCTCAAATCGAAACAAAAGAAAATATAATGAAATGTCAGAATATAATAAGTAATCCATATAAATAAAAATTACATATTACTATTGTGGGCTGAATTTGGATTTAAACGCTCTGGTGCTTGGGGTCTCGGGTTCAAACCCTGCTCCCGCCAAGTGAACTTTGTAGTGGACAAACACCGTGTGCGTGGGTTTTCTCGGGATTCTCCCATTTCCTTCCACTTTCTTCATTCCACCATTTCATTCATCTCTCATCATCACCGTCTCCTTTAGCCTAATCGGCATTAGCGTGGGACGTAAAACTAAAAAATTTCATTTCATTTTTGGATTTAAACGGCATCAGAAGTGTCAGTGTTCATCTCAGAGACCTCGAAAACTATGGATTCGACAATAATATCGGTTATTTTCGATCATTTTTGTACATCTCCGCCTTCCCCCTTCCTTAGGTTGTACCGTCAAAGTGAAATGATAAAAAAACATCCCAGGCCCGAACCTCATCTATGTTGAAAAGTCGTGATCGGTCGGGTGGGTTAAGAGTTATTAAGTCACCAACATAGTCACTTTCATTTATATATATATATATATATGTAGAGAGAGAGAGAGAGAGAGAGAGATAAGATATATAACGTAAGAGATTGATTTGTCATATTATTTATTGTCATAAGTATAGCACTCGCTCGACAAAACCGATAACAAGATATGAAAAATATTAAGACTATCCATGGCTTTGGATTGATTACTTTAACAAAAGAAACACTGACCAAAGCTTAAAACCCACTTTATTTTAAATTATAATTTGTAACAATATTTGGTCAGTCAGTGCTTTGGTCAGTGTTTCTTTTGTTAAAAGAAAAATATTAGTTTATTCATGAAACACTGCTTCTAAAGAAAACGTCTATCACATATTGCGGTGTACATAATTTTACAATCAATGATATTTTCTTTTGGTTTCTTCTGTGAAGAATAACAGACATCTGTTAAGTTTAAAATTATACTGCGTTAGCTGGGGATTGTCCCCATTTTCAGCATACTTCTTCCTAACAGAAAGAGGATAATGATAAAATCTTAATAATTCGATCCTCTCTTAGCAGTCAATACATGATAGGCAAGGTATTTAGCACGGGAAAAGTATCAGAATCAGGCAAGTAATCTCTATGGAAAATCGCAACCTCAGTGAAAAAAGAAGAAAAGAAAGAACCTCAAAGAGTATGAAACATGAAACCAGATCCCAATAGATAAAAAACCAAAATCATGTTTGATTTCGAGATTCTTTTCTCTAGATTTGTGCTACAAAGTAGATTAAAGAAGTAGATGCATTTAATACAAGTGAGACCATAAAAATGCTTAGAGCATCACCGCTCGGAAAGCAACCACGCTCTTACGAACGGACACAAAAGACAGTGTGCAGATCACATATCGGTAAGTGATCTATAAAACATTTCATTGTTACTAGCGACCGACCACCATTGCAGTGACAAAATAGTTTATCATTGTGAAGACAAGTGATCAAAGACATTTCGAAAAGAGACACTGAGATGCCAAGATTCGTCGCCAGACACTAGAAATGAGTACCGCCTTGTTTGAACCTTTTAGTGTACCGAAAGGGGAACAATTTTCCACAATGATCCTCATGTGAGAGTATGATTCATCTATCTTTGTCGGAATCGTTGAAAGCAAGTAGTAGTTATTCACCGTACTCTAGTTTCGATTCCCGCTCTGTTAATTTATGAGCGAGATTAGCAAACTTAATAATGAACTACTCGTGCATATATGTCAACCTGTCATTTTGTCAAATTACACCCACATGTTTAATTTACAATTCTCTTTTCAGTTCTATCAAACAAATGTTTCAGTAAAAAAGAATACCACGATCTTAACGCCTCTGATGGCCGATATAAGACGATCGTGTATCGTGCGTATAGCCATTTTGTACAAGGACAACACTGATGACACTATTTTAGGTTGTCTTTTTGTTCTGGAATTTATGAATATTCATAAGACAGAATAAGATGGCCATATAAGGGCAGAAATAACAGAGCCGAAAACTTCGATAAAAAGGTCTGAGTCGATAGATGAAAGACTATTTGTATTGAAAAAAAAAATCGAGAAATTACGTAATGCTGAAGAGAATTCAATGAACTGTGGGGGAATATCGTAATTAATTTTGAGTGTCTGTGACCCCTGACGAATCTGAGACTAGCTCAATATTCTCAAGGGGCCACGATGGCTCAGTGGTAGAACGTTCACCTCTGGTGCATGAGGTCCTTGGTTAGATCCCAGCATGCGCCAAGTAAGCTTTGTGGTGGACAACGACCGAGTGGGGGGATTTTCTCGGGGTTCTACCGTTTCCTCCCAGTTTCTTCATTCCACTATTTCATTCATTTTCATCATCAACATCTCCTTTAGCCTAGCTGCCATAATCGTGGGACGTAAAACTTACAGACTCCATTGTATTCTTTATTCAAGTCACATTTCTTTGTTAATGTGTTCGTGTGCTAATTTTTCTATGTTGAGATCAGCTACTTGCAATGTTGGCTAATAAGGTAATCTTTCGTTGTCTGCATGTAGATGGCATAGATATAGGATGGTAGAAGACATTTATCAATGACGTGCATTGCAAGTTTACTTCTGTATTGTCATTGGTTATTGTATATCACGACTTACGTTTTTCATTCAGTGCTCTCCTAATCTCACCAAGCAGGAGCTCCCACCACTTCACTTGACAGAGGGACGTTAGTAGTATAAGAACGTCTAACTGCTTCTCTACACTTGGCGGAACGCGTTCGTTTGAGCAATTCACCTCTCTTCGCTCCTGCACAACATATAACTCGTGAGCAATAGTAAGATTTGTCAGAATGCTGGACACATGCATTTAACATATCACACACAATTAGTTTCGTCGAACCATGTTAATGCAAATCTTGTTTGAGTTTAGTTTAGTTTAGCGTCCCTTTCAGCAGCGAGGCTATATGAGACGTGGACCTACTGATTAACGTGGAATCCGAACCACATGAGCTCCCGCCGGGAATCGAACCCAGGTCTCCCACGCCACAGGCACGTATGCTAACTGCTTAGCCCGAAGAGAGTTCCAGACAAATCTTAAAGTGCTCCCTGAGTAAATTGCTATAATCCGCATGGAAAGAAGAGTGGTGAGTGCGAAACTTGATGCAATCTGTGCAATATCAGTTTTCATAGTTTCCACTATGAATGTGTACATCAGATTAACGGGACATTATTGCGAGAGCTAGCCTATGCTACACACATATACCTCAATTATTGTGGTTTATAATTTGACCCCAAAATTCCAATTTTTGCGCTCGAATTTCAAATCACCGTGGCAGAAGCTGCAGTCCAATTTCTCTATGTATGAGCCATAATTACATTTAATTCAAGTCTTTATTCTCCATGTAGCGCTCTTCTAGCACTTCGCTTTTATAGTAAGAGCAGCAGTGCGAATAAATTGAAAGCTCCCCACGAAACTTTTGTTAGCGACTTTTAAACACACGAAACATTTTACCAGATAATTCTACATTAATTTTAATCTTAGAAAGAATAATTGTATGTACAAACATATTCCTTATATATATGTGTGTGAGAGAGCAAGAAGTGCGTAAGTCACAAATCCTTGTTTTCCAGAAAACAGCAAAAAAATACTTACTTAAGCACTAAATACATACTAGACATACTATATTTTAGACTTGGTTAATTACGTCAGCAACCCGTATAGAACAAAGTACAACCAACTATTCGTTGCAGACCTCCGAAAGATATATAAAACTAGTTTTAACTCATTTTCGCCATAATTGGACTTACGCACATCATGCTCTCAGGTACAGATATATAAACAAAGATTACAGAATAATCTTGTTTTTTTACGTAACACGTTTAACATATTCCTCAACTCGCATGTAAAATTTAATTAACAGATGTGAAAATCCTTGGCATTAATCATCATGAATGCCGTTCATTGTAGCTTTGGAACTTCTTCACCTTAATTAAAAACAGAATCCTACCAAAGCAAATCACTTTTAATAAATAACAGTGTTACAGTTTCTGATCATGTGTCTGATGAAGGGAATGATGCATTGTTGAAACTGTAACACTACGAGGGTGGATTGGAAAGTTCCTGGCCTGACCTACAAAATTATAAAATATTTGGATAAGTTATGTTTTATTTTCCCACGTGATCCCCCCTCGACTGGGATACATTTCTGCCATCTCTCTGGTAACGCTTCTATCTCACTTTTTAAAAAATGATTCCTCGAGCCTGCAAAATATCCCAGTACAACACTTTTCACCTCTGCATCCGAAGAAAATCACTGAACCCCCAAAATCTTCTTCAGGTTTCTAAACAAGTTAAAGTCCGAGTAGACCAGATCAGGCGAATAGGGTGAGTGCGGCAACAGTTCGAACCCACAGGAATGAATTTCTGCTACGGATGCAAGGGACCTGTGATCCCGCGCATTGTCCTTGTGAAGTAGTACCTTTCTTCACAGCATTCTTGGCTTTTTTCTGATTTCCTCACGCAAACGCCGCAAAAGGGTGCAGTAGTATTCAAAATTAAGAGTTTTTTTCCCTTTTCCAAGAAATCAATCAGGATAATGCCCCTAGCATTCCAAAAAATTAATGCCATAGCCTTGTTTGCCGACAAAATTTGTTTGGCTTTCTTTCGAACAGGAGATCCAAGTATTTTCCATTGCTTCGATTGTTGTTTTGATTCCGGTGCAAGATGGTGTACGCATGTTTCATCCATAGTCACAAATCTGCCAATAAACTCGTCTGGATCACTTCCAAACAATCACGGGAAAAGATGAATCGACTATGTTTGTGTTCAACTGAAAGCAACATGGGTACCCATCTCGCGGACACCCTAGAATACCCTAATTCGTTTACGATAATGTTTTGTGCTCGCTCACAGAAATACCCACAGTCTCAGCTATTTTTTGGGTTTTGATATTGCGGTCATTCAAAATTATGTACACAAATTTTATTGATATTTTCTGTAGTGGTTGACGTTGAAGGCCTGTCACTGCGAATGTCATCTTCAATGCTGTTTGAGCCACGCTTAAATTCGGATACCCACTTTTTTTTTTCTTTCTTTTAACCGCGGAATACGAGGGGGTAGAGTCTCCTGGTGTCTCTACCATGTTCATATGAATTTCCTGTGGTGCTAAGCCTCTTTTATGTAGGTACTTAATGACAGTTCGATGTTCGATTTTCTCCATGTTACAAATTTCCGTCATTCGCTGGCTTAGCGTTTTATAAACGCCTCACTGAAACAACAGAAAAATGAAAATCACACAGTGACTACAGACGGATATAGATACGAAGCTAATGTATAGAAACATAAAATAATAGCTTCCTTTCTAGTCAGGCCACGAACTTTCCAATCCACGCTCGTATTATTTATTAAAAGTGATTTGCTTTGCTCATATTTTGTTTTGATTAAGATAAATCACTAATTTTACACGCATTATGTATGAGGATTGTTGCGGAAATTTTCGTGGCAATTATAACAGCGATAATCGAGTATGCCTGCATTTGGGGCCGCGGTGACTCAATGGCACAACGCTCACTTCTGATGCGTGGGCTCCCTGGTTCGATTCCAGCTCCCGTCAAGTGATCACTGTGGTGGACAAATACCGTGTAAGTGGATTTTCTTGGGGGTTCTGCTGTTTCCTCCTCCCACTTCCGTCATTCCACCATTATCATCCATCTCACAGTCAGTAATGTTTCCCTTAGCCTCAGTGCATATACGTAGGACGTTAAACTCGAAAAATAATAAATAAAAAAATCTTCCATTCCTTCGGAAAATAATATATTGTTGAACAACATAACATGATTTAACAATTACCTGCACAACAACTTCTTGTCCTCCGTGATGGTTTCTAATGTGGTCCAACACCGATGTGAAAGTCATTCCACAATTCATACATGAATATTCCGTTGTACCTTCATCTTGGGCAGAAACAGCTTCTTCAATTGGTTTGTCACCAGTCTTTATCTCCTTTGTTTTGGATGCTCCGCGCCTTCTGCCTGCACATAACACACAAAAAATGGAAGTATTTGAAATAAATATAAGTACAAAAACAATTTTATAAATGTTTTCATCTTCTTTCAATCATTTTTATTTTTCTAAAAAGATCTATCGACCCTATTTTCTGTTAAATTTACTGTCGCCCTTAAGAAGACGCGAGGTCCCCAACTGGGAACAATTTTGGTCAGATCTAGGCACCCACTCAACTTACCATGTGTTTGTTGTTCGTACTTGACAAGCCAAGAGTGGGAGAAAACGGCCCAATCGGCTGAGTTAATATTTACAGCATTTCAGCAAAGAAAATCGACACCTTTCTTTATTATTAACCAACACCCACCTATAGTGTGCCCACAGAATTCTAACCGGATTATTAGATTCCTTGTATACTTTCGGCAATCAATCCTATAGCCTTCGACAGTTAGACACTAATGAAGATTCGACTTCACAAGTATCTTTTATATATATAATAGCTGAACCTGCTGTTTACACAGCGCACCGTTCTAATATGAATGCGACTCTCATTCCCGCTTCTCACTACATCTGCAGAAGTCCATTTACGGACATAAATAAAAAAACAGGAAGACTCTTAAAGGGAGTGAATTGCTATTGTGATGAAATCACGAACTAAGAATGAAAAAAAAAAAAAAAAAAAAGTTATTAATTTTATTCATAAAATCATAATGTCAATTCTGTGGGTGAAACGGTATATTTATGCTACACTATACCGACACACGTAAATGTAGAATTTTAATACATAGAATGTAGGGGTGAGTTTGTGGCAAACTTAGATAAGCGATAGATGATACCAAATGCAATTTTTTTCTTATAATTCCATATCCGAGTAGGCCTCATTGTGAGTTTACAAGCCTTCGATGTTGCCAGCTTGCAATACCTTTTGTAATTCAGATTAAAGCAAAACGCCTGAAATATCCACCAACCCGCTATACATAGCTCCTCCTCCACTGGTTGTCTTTCACAAGGGTATCAACCTTAACGTCCTAGTGGCAATATTATTAAGTTAATAGGATCCAAACGACGCCTAAAATGTGGAAAACAAAGATAAAGACAAGTTTTTGAAAATTTGAATGAGAACTGACAAACCTACACAAAATTTGGAATCGACCAGTGAAAACGGCACGTTTCTAGAGCTTGTGGTTTCGAGATCTCATTGTCGAAAGGAATTGGTCACAAACATATAAACTTTTCTTGACCACAAACATATAAACATAGTATTTTAATATATAGATATTTTATTCAATTGTCTTTTTTTTTTTATTTATTTATTTATTTATAAAGAGAAAACACTAAAGCAGACAGAAGTTATTGAAATGTTGGTTATACGAGCTCTCAGTTTAGGGGCATCAATATAAAAATCATTTACGATGTATTTACTTATTATTCATTACTTGTGGAGCGTATGGAACACATCAAAATATAATGAATTACTCATCTACTTGTGTTTTTATGTCACTTTTTCGAATGTACATGTGGCACTCCTCTTGAGGAAAAAATAAAAGCTTATAGTATCCAACAGGCTCTGACATATTTAGTTATATCAACACATCGGAAATTATAAGAAGGATTTCAAATTATATCAATGCTTACTGACGAAACTGAAATCTCTAGAAAAATTATGGGAACTACTATTTTCTTTCTATAAACTATACAACAAATATGAATATAATTATTATGCGATTTAGTGCACTATCAAACAATTACCTTATTTTCATTATTTTATACAGGGTGATTCAGGAGGAATCTCACATAATTTGTGAGGTGATTCTACATCTCCAAATAAACCGAAAAAGTCCTATGAACATGTGTCAGATTTTCAATCGATACGGAACTGGAGCGGGTTGAAGACTACACACATCCATAAATGATTATGAAGACAAAGTGTGGCAAGACAAGACTTACCGAAAACCTGTGTAGGTGCTGTCGTAGACAGAATAATGGTGGGTCACAAGACTGATTCACCCTACAAGAGGTGTTCAAAAAGTCACCCACACATCTCAAGTGTAGCTGCGGTGAAGCAGCCCGGTCCAGGGGAGTATTATTCTGTAGCTGCTAGAAAACAGCTAAGTCCGAAAACGTATTATAATCCTGTGTACTTGCAGTAGTCAGAAGGGCTCAATAAAGTATTTGATTAATAACTGACATTTATCAGTGCTTACCTTGAAATGGTCAGAAAAATTTCAGTTGCCTGAAATTTTGTTAGAAGTATCTCGAATTTATCCTGAAGTAAAACCCGTCAAAGGTACTATAATTCCCTCTCAATAGAGTATTACTTCCGGACAACCTCGTTGACTACTTCTGAAGTTAACATATTAATACAGTATAACAACATTCTTTTGCATAAATAATAGCATATGAACAGCACTCGTGCCTTTGCTCTCTAAGGCTTCCACACTCTTGCATATATGAACACTTATATGTCTGTTAAAATATAAGGAGTTGATGAATTAAATCTTTCCATGTCAAGCAGATTATTCTTTATACACCATGAAGAATTCCATACATTACAGAATGTTGAATAAACCTACCTTGTTAATCAATGACTTTTTTTTTTATACTGAAAAAATCAAAAGATTGGTATGGTTAAACTTATACTTTGGTACAATAAAATTATGTATCTTTCAGACGTATTCTTTACTATAATGCTATGAGCATATTCAAATACTTGCACTGATACGTTTAGTAATCACTTCTTGCAATTTTACTTAATAGAACTTCACACAAGATTTTAACAAACAAATAATGAAACATATATATGTGTGTATTCTGATGAGAAATAAGGCGAAATATTATATGAAATTTCACACACTAAAACTTTTCTTTCCAATAAACCACAAATAACTATATTATTAACACACGTGATTCCTTTGTTCTTCCGTTTGTTTTTAATATGTGGGCAAAATAACAAATCTTTCTGCGTTTAAATTGTTCTCTTTATGAATTTTTGTTTGGATTTCACTATAGATGAAGTTATTCTTTAGCAAAATACAAAAAGTCGATTCTATACTTCATTTTAAAATAATTTTGCCATCGGTAATTTGTTCTACTACTCCACTCGCCACCATTTACCTTCACTTTTTTTTGACTTCCTTTCACTGTTGCCAGTTCTCGCTAGGTGGAAAATATTCTTGAACAATAGCAAATACGAAACGACGTTAGCTGATGCAAGAAAAGTCGGAGAAAATTTTTTTGTTAGTTTCTATAGCCGAGTTATACAAGGCAATTGTCAACGCGTTGGAGGGTGTGTTGTGTTGCACATCGAACATCATCTCGGCGGGCTTTAATGCAGGCGACTGAGTCGGTGATGCAAGTGGCAAGTTCTTCACGTGTATACATCTTCGTAGGGTACGCATCACCCGTTAAACCGCCTCATAAACAGAAGTCTAGATCAGTCAGTCATGTGTCTCACCATTATTCTGTCTACCACAGCGCCTACACAACATTTCGGTAGGTAATATTCACACTTGTCTTTCATAATCATTCATGGATGTGTGTAGTCTTCAATACGCTCAAGCTTCGTAACGATCGAAAATCGGACATATGTTCATAGGACTTTTTCGGTTTATTTTCACATGTAGAATCACCTCACAAATTATGCGACACTCCTCCTGAATCAACCCTTTATACTTCACATTTTTCCAAGCAAATGGATACTTGTAGAAAAGAATTCCGAAATACTGTTCTCGTAGTTTAGCGAAAGACTACTTGAATGGACGAATGTTCAATGTAGCTACATCATATTGTTATCCTATTTGGTATAAACATCCATACTATATTTTTATTATTATTATTATTATTTTGGCTAAATTATATTTAACAAAACTCAATAGTGATTTTGAGCTGATATTTGTTTTTTGCTTTAGTTGATGTAATTAAGAATGATGTCATCCCAATCTCTATCTAGATTTCCTTTACCAGTGTTTAGTTTTGATTTTCTTTCATCTAATGTAATATGCCTTATACAATTTTCTTTCAATATTTGAACAAGGTCGGTGCAGAACACTCGCATCTTGTAATGAGGATAAGATGCTTAGATAACTCAAAAATGGGTTCTTTGTCTTCTCGCGACTCCCTTAGGAGTTCTTTCAACCTGGTGCTAATATTTCTATTTGTAATCTGCGATATTACAATTTACATACGCTTCATGAAACATTTTAAACTGTAGAGACCCGTGTGCGAATAACATAGTAGGTTGTTTATATTGGTACCGTTAAGTTGTGATTTAATGTGTATAGTGATAAACAACACTTCAGCAAGTTATTGTTGATTTTAGTGTTTTGTATGAAAAAGTTTTTCGAAAAACTACAAAAAAAGTTTGTGAAACCAAAGTTCTTCATTAGTGTCTAGCTGTCCAAGGATTGGTTACCAAAATCATCCTGTACGAATATAACAATCTAATTAGGATTCCCAGGGCAGATTCTAGGAGAGTGTTAATCAACCTAAGCCTTAAGTATATATAAATTAACTAAACCAGCTAGTATAACGCAATGGAAATTATTGTAATAGCAAATTTAAAAAAAATAAAAATATACGCTGCAGCAATTAAAGCATTTTTACTGATCTTCAAGAAAGTACTGGCGTTTATGGGATTAAATGTCAGTGTGACAAAATATATATACAGTAGGTCAAACAAAAAGGAATATTTGCACCAAAATAGCTGAGCACATCGAAAGCCAGTAGATTACAACAGTTATCCACATTGGCATCGCATCTTAAAAACAATAACCATAGCACTGCTAATTCATGTTTGGTAAAGAAAGCAAAAACAATAACTGAACGAAAAATTAAAGAAGCCTATTACATGCATGAAGAGAAACCTAAACTCAATCTAGATTAAGGAGATATAAATACGAATTGGAGCAGTCTTTTTACTACTTATTTTCGCCGACTGGAAGGTAAAGAAAAAGCAGTGAACAGTAAGTGACCATTAACATGTGTTTATTTTTGACAAGCAGACTTGTATTTCCCTATTTGAAATCCTTTTAACCATTTTTTACCAATCCACATTTCTCACCTATGTTTTAAATCCTCTTTAAATTGTTTTTAGGCTGAAGATGGAAACAGGGTTTTCTGAAAGTGCTACTCAGGAGAATATTTTGTTTCTTTCGGTGAGTATTAGCCTATTTCATTCCAAAAATATACACTATTTTTTTTTAACATATTTAAATCCATTTTTCTTCTTCCATATCACAAAAAATTTAAGATTTAGATTTCTGGGCTTTCGGTGTCTATGACCATGTTAGCCCGTCACGTTTGACAGATGACGTCCCTCGGCTAGCAAGGGAAGGAAGGAAGCGGCCTGGGACCTATATGTTAGGTACCATCCTGGCATTCTCCTGGTGTGAATCAGGAAAACCCACGAAAACCTCACTCACACCAGGATGACTGGCCTGAAAAAGCTCTCTTACACTTTTCCGACCGAGTGCCCCCACCGGGAATCGAACCCGGGACCGCTCGAACCGAGGACGAGAACGTTAGCGACTACGCTACGCGGGGCCCACATATCACAAAAAAAGAACAAAAAAAAAGGTTACAAAAAATTCACAAGTAAACTGGAAAATCCATTTTTAATAAAGTACTTACAAATTCTTCACATGCTCAATAAAGCAAAATGTTTGGTCCACCTCCCCGTACCCCATCCTTGACACTGAGTCAGTGCATGTAAACTACTACATATTTGTATTCTGTATATCAACACTCCTACATCTACCAAATTTCATGCCAATAGGTTCAATAGTTCAAAAAAGAAAAAAAGTTATACGAGGAGAAGTCAAAAGGTAAAGGGACGTTTGAAAAGATTTACATTTATTCTAATGATAGAAAACTGAAACATACATTATTTTTCTACATAATCTCCCTGCACTTCAACACACTTTTCCCAACGTTTCAAAGATTTTTAATTCCGTCTTAAAAAAAAAAAAAAAAAAAAAAAGTTATACGAGGAGAAATCCAAAAGTAAAGAGACTGGAGAAAAGATACATTTATTCTAATGATAGAAAACTGAAACATATATTATTTTTCTACATAATCCTGCACTTTAACGCAGTTTTCCCAACGTTTTACAAGTTTTTTTTTTTCCGTCGGAGAAAAAAAAAGTTTTTCGGTTGCACCTGTAACCAATTTTGCACCGCATCAATGACTAGCTGATGGTTAACAGTCAAATTTCTTAACTTTTGGTGATGATGAATGTTTCCAAACCATGCTCGCAGCCTTACTTTCCGGTTCGTAATGATGTACCCAAGTTTTATCTACAGTAACGATTTGCTGTATAAATCCATCTCCCTCGCAACGATAACGGGCCAAATGTTTACGAGAGATGTCCAACGTTTGTGCCTTATGCTTCGCGTTAAACAGCTGTCACCATTCTGCGCTTGCATTCGACGAATAATTTCCGCAGGTTTAAGACCTTCCACAAACAAAAACCGAATCACTGCCCTCATTTCCTCCTTGGTGCAGATCGACAATGGAGCTGCAAAGTTTAACGGTCTGCTACACTCCAACGACTAACACGGGAATAAGAGTGGCACGTTGCAGAAAAGTGTTGCAAACAACACTAATTCAGCACTGGATACTAGCAGTGTTACCAAGCCCTAGTGCGAGAAGTTGTAAAAATCCCTTTACTTTCTGACTTCCCCTCGTAATAATACAATTGCTCTCGCTCGGTTCAGATTGAATTGGATTGATTTATCGTTTATTGTCCGCACCGAGCCTATATGAGACAGGACCTACTTTGCTTAAAGTGCGATTCAAATTTAGTTTGTATCCGTGGTAAGTACCACTCACATTAACCACCTGGCTACCACGAAGTGATATTTCATGCTATTGATTGATATTTTCAAATATCGATACCGAAAATTTACTGATCGATATTTTATTGATATCCAAATCACGACACGGCACAGCCCTACTTAGAGGCCTTCCCATCCTTCATCAAACAATCTAGCATGGTAGAGATCCTGCCACAAGTGATGCCCTATTAATTTACCAAAAATAATTCCAATCTATAAAATAATTTCTGCATACTGTAATTTCAATTTTCTAAAACATTTGCTTTTGCACAATAGTATTGCATTCGGAAAATCTGATTAAGATTTGTTATTTTTGGACTGACACAAACACTTGCTATTCAAAATTTTCCTCTTCTCTTAACTTCATTTTCATTCATTCATTCATTCATTTTATTTCGTCTTTATGATCATACATATTGCACGAATTCGTGCGTATGAATAAGACTCGTCAGGATATAAAAATACATAAACATACATAGTTCTAACATATACATACGAATTAATTAAAATACTACGCTACATCTACTATACAAAAGAAACACACACACAAAAAAAGACATTTTAAATACTACCAATAATCAAATTCATTTATACACCTAAGAGCTAATTCACGGAATAAAAGCAGTGTTGTAATAAGTAGGATTTCAATAATCGCTTAAATTCTCCTCTTTGTTCTGTCTTTCGAAGATAAAGAGGCAGCTTATTATATAGTATGGTACCCATATACGTTGGATTTCTTTCGTATAAATTAGTGCAGTGCTGTTTCCTGGGGATTTTATCCTTACGCCTTGTATCGTATTTATGGGTTGCTGGTGCGTTAAATACCTCAATGTTGGTTTTGACGAACAGTAACATACGAAATAGGTATAGCGAGGGTAAAGGCAATATTTCAAGTTCCTTAAATATTGGTCTACATGAGTCGTTTATTTTGGCCCCAGCCATAGTTCTTAAAACCCTTTTTTGAATAACGAACAACATATTACTTTTTTGGGAGTTTCCCCAGAAGATTATACCATATGAAAGTAAAGATTGAAAGAGTCCGAAATACAAGTTACGAATCGTATCTAGTTTTAAAACATGTTTGATTGATTTTAATGCATGGAGCATTTTATTGAGCTTTTGAGCTTCTTGAAAATATACTCTACAAACACACCTTTAACGCCTTGTTCTTTCTGCCGTTTCTCTTTAGTAGGATTTGTGGTCGAAAGATCAGAAGAAATTTCTGCCTGTTTGTCATCATCATCTTGTTTAACAGCTACCACATTCGATGCAGATTCTTCAGATTCTTGCGGATGACTATCATTATCATTGTTCCATACTACTTCATCGTCAGTAGATTCTCCATCATGTGCTACGCCATCAGACGCTGCCTCTAGGTACGTTGGTTCTATTTCCACAGTCTTTCTGACTTCTTTCTGAGGTAAGAGAAAAAAATGGATACAATTTATATTATTTTCCACAGGCATCAACAAAAACAATATGTTTTATATACTAACTGCTGGGCTAAAATATGTTTTGAATTATCTTCGTCAGTCCAGTAACTGTTAAACTGTGTCTTTTTAAACATAATTGCAAATGAAAATCTTAAGAGGAAACGATTCAAAAACTATTTATCTCCTAATTGATTTTCACGTGCCTCTATTGTACATATATGTTTTCAGTGTGTGTCTTTGTGTGAATATACATTTTTTTTTTTAGTTCCTAGTAATATTATATATATGTACAGTAATATGTGCGTTGAGAAAGTAGAACCGTATATTCCAACGCACACACTGCAGAACCGTATATTCCAAAACCTATTCGAATAAAAGTAGAAATCGCTATACATAACTTAAAGAAACACAAATCTTCGAATGTAAACGAAATTCCGCCTGAGTTAATTTTAGCTGGAGGCGAAAAACTGTGGAACAAGATACACAAACTTGTTCTTCTTATCAGGAAAAAGAAGGAAATGCAACAAGAGTGGAAAGAATCAATCATTGTTCCAATTCACAAGAAAAGGCGACAAAACTGATTGTAATAATTATTGAGGCATTTCTCTTCTGTCAACATCCTATAAAATCCTCTCAAACATTCTATTAGCAAGATTGATCCCATACGTAGATGAAATTATTGGAGATTATCAGTGCGGATTTAGACGAAATCGATCAACTATCGACCAAATATTTACCATTGGACAAATACTCGAAAAGAAGTGGGATTACAATACCCCGGTACATCAACTATTTATTGATTTTAGAAAGGCTTACGACTTGGTTAGGAGAGAAACATTACACAACGTTCTTACAGAACTTGGAATATCGAGAAAGCTAATTAGATTAATTAAGATATGTTTAAATGAATCCCAAAGTAAAGTCCGGGTAGGAAATTTTTTATCCACGAGCTTTCACGTCGAAAATGGCCTTAAACAAGGAGATGCGTTGTCGCCATTATTATTTAACTTTGTTCTGGAATACGCTATAAGGAAAATCAAATTTAGCAACCAGGGCCTAGAGTTGAACGGTATTCACAAGGTTATGGCATATGCTGATGATGTAAATTTAATAGGGGATGATAGGAGAACAATAGAAAGAAATGCAGAGGTCTTCTTAAACGCTTGCAGGAACATGAGTTTAGAAGTAAATGCAGAGAAAACTAAGTACATGGAAGTTCGTCGGGATCGTAATATTGCAAGTTATGGATGCGTTAAACTATCAAATACAGTTGAGTCCCGCTAATCCGAACTAATTGGGACCGAACCCTGTTCGGATTAGCCGGAATAACAGTAAAATCGCGGTTTGAACCGGATGAATGGGTCTATTGTGTTGTAATACATAGCGTATAGTATTTTAAAGCACGTTTTCTGACTTTAGTATAAGTACCATACTGGAAAAATATTTAAAATGTTGGGAAAACTTGAAACCTTTATTCTTCCACGTACAGTACGTAAAGTAGTTATAAATCTCTCCGTTAGGAGTATTATTACCTTTGTATAGTACATTCTGCAGCTTTACTTTGTTTTCTACGAAAACATGCACCCTTTTTCATCCTTTTAGTTATTAATTTCCTAAAACTGTGTATTTTCGCCATAAAAATTCCTCCCGAACCTGTTCGGATTACCGGGACTCCACTGTAATACTTTTGATAAAGTGGATACTTTTAAATATCTAGGATAAGTATTAACAGACGAAAACCATATTCACGAAGAAATTAAATGCTTGACTAAAAGCAGGAATTGGTGTTATTATTCAGTTCAAAATCTCTTGTCGTCGCGAATTCTATCGAAGAATTTGAAACATAAAATATATAAAACGACAATCATACCTGTTGTTCTGTATGGTTGCGAAACATGGTTGCTTACTCTGAACGAAGAACGTAGATTGAAAGTGTTTGAGAACAAAATACTAAGACAAATATTTGGACCTAAGAGGAACGATAATGGGAAACGGTGGAAACTTCATAACGAGGAACTACATAATTTATACGGTTTACTAAACATTGTTAAGGTCATCAAATATAGGAGATTCAGGTCGGCAGGTTATGTAGCCAGAATGAAAGAAAGTAGGAACGCTTTCAAAGTCTTAACTGGAAGACCATCGGAAAACGACCATTAGGAAGACCTAGGCGCAGATGGTTGGACACTATTTAGATGGATCTCGCAGAAATGGGAATACAATGTAGAAACTGGATCCAGTTGGCTAAGGATAGAAGTCAGTGGAGAGCTGTGAACGTGGCATTGAACCTTAGGGTTAAATCGACCACAGAGTTAGTTAGTTAGTTTATATGTACAGTAATGAGTGGTTTTATCATCAACAAGATAACGTTCCTACTGTAGTATGGATACGAGCCCCTATATTTCAGAAGCCGTTGCAGCATCACAGCCGAAAACTCATTACTTGTAGTTGTACGAAGTCGCTCCACCTGGCTTTTGTCTGCATAAGACCGTATCATAATTAACTTACTAACTCTATGACCTATTTAACCGCGAGGTTCGATTTATTTAACAGTGTTCAGAAAAGCTCTTCATTGACTTCTATTCTAGCCAACTGGATCCGCATCTATTTTGTACTCCTATTTCTGCAAGATCCATCTTAATACTGTCCCCTCATCTGCGTTCAGGTCTTCCTAATGTTCGTCCTCCGACTGGATTTCCAGTTAACATCGTACCATGCATTTCGAAATTGTTAAGTATACGAGCAATCTTCAGCCGTGAAGGAAAATTACTGGCATACTCACATATCCATTGCCTCTAAACCTCACCCACATTCTGTTTTGCAGTATCAATTCGACAATTTTAACCGTGCTTCCGCTATTGATATTAATCATTTGCCAATGACTGTTTATAGACTGAAATAGTGTGACGTCACATCCTTTTCGTTGCCATGGTGATCGCCATTTTATTTTCTAAACAACAAGTAGCTTAAATACCTAAAGGGTCTAAATGCAAAACGAAAATAGTGATGAAATATTTCTGAATTGCGAATATTAGACTGCATGAAATATTTATGTTTCTTTTTAAATATTTCTAATCAACGAAACTAAAAAACAGAGATATAGAAAAAGAAAGAGAAAACAAATGTACTCATCTTGTTCATAATCAGATATTAACAAATAATTCTGGAAAATTTTTGATTCATTAATATAAGTTTCATAACATGCATACGTGGACAGGATTAATGTTTAACAGTTGTTAAGAATATATGCTGAACCATAAGTGGATGTTTTCTTATTATACTGTTTCTAATAAATAAATAAATAAATAAAAAGTTGATAGAGAATATAAGGAAAGATCTGATCTACGATCCACTGATGGTCCGAATTGAAAATTTCCAAAGGCTTCTTCATCTCTTTTTTTAATTATTATTATTATAAGTATTGTAGGCACTAATATTGTGCATTTCCATGATGAAGACTGGATATAAGAAAAGTAAATGTCCCAATAGAATGAACATTGTTCTAAAAGATACTTTTTATTTTTTAAAAAATTGTATATTTTTACACTTTTCCTTGTGCCGACAGTTTGTCAAACTGTATGTTAGGGAGTTTATATTGGATATAATTGCTTCTTAAGGTGAATTATATGATGTTTATATTAATTATTTGATTTCTACCTTATCACTTAGAGATGTGACGTTTTTAGAAATAAGTTCCTTGGATATTAGTCTTTCTTTATGAATTTTCTTGATTTTTTCGTAGTTTCCTAAACGCATTTCCATATTCTAAATCTGTACCGTTTCTCACCAGCTTTATTAGTCGTTAAAATACTTTATAATTGTAAATAAATTTACAGCTGTTGTCCTTGTTTGTACTAGACTTTAAAATACACCATTCGCTTCACGCGTTTGTATAGAAAAAAAACATGGCGATCACCATGGTAACGGAGAGGAAATGACGACATCACTATTTCAGTCTATTAAGGGTGGCATCTTGGTACCTGCTGCCATCTGTTGTGCAAACATCACACTAATTTTCTACCTTATTTCATCTCCTCAGGTAGGAATATATTTTCTCATGTTTTAAAGTATGTATACATTTTTAAAGCGTTTTGTGTATGTACATGTACACTTGATTGACATTCAGTTAAATTGGGAAAAATACTTGATATATAGGCATACAATTTTATACATTATATTTCTGAGCTCCGTCATATTACATTTACCTTTACTGTGGAAGGCGTTTCCGTAGTCTCTTCATTTTGTTGATCCGGTTTTTCAATTTGGTTTCCCTTTCCATCTTCAACATCATTCTGAATATCAGCATGATGTGGATTACAGTTGCTATCCAAATGGGTTACAAACTTCTCTAAATTCTGGAAATTGGACTTACATGAGGAACAGGTCAAGTAAGTTGTAACGTTCTCCAAATGATACTTAAGGTCCCAACACGTTGCAAATGATTTTCTACAACAAAGAGGACACACCAGTGTGCCCATTGTTGCACATTAAAAACCTACAAAGAAGAAAAAAAGCACACTCAAGATTACAATGTTAAAAAACATCTAGTGCCACCATTTTATAATTTATAATGGTATTTTAAGTAATTTTCAACAAAGGAGGATGACAAACCTTAAAGTTTAACGAGAAAATATATGTTGACAACTAAGATGACTCTGTGTCAGAGGCTAGCTTTATTAGTAACTAACAAGGCACATACAAAAGAATCTTCTGGCAAGAAGTGCCAATCGCACAAAGAATACGCACGTCTATGTAAAATTACTAATAGATGCTATAGAATACACCTTAATATAGAACAATAGACTTACTTTTGCAACCGTTGTACTTTTTCAGTTTTAGTTAACTGTTTCCAATATTTCGACCTTCGTGGGAATCATGACCACAAATTCTTTTTCCTGTTCCCTGAATATTCACTATTTTCCCATCCTACGTCCTTTGGAAATAAGTTTGTGTTGGAACACTTGGGGCTCATTTTCTTGAGAAAAAAAAAAAAAGAGAGAGAGAGAGAGAGAGAGAGACGCCAGTCAAAATAATAAAAGTACTAAACTCAAGTAGTAGTGTAGTGTGCAAATTCATATGAACATGCCTTTTGTTTATTATACTAGGTTTACTATCAACTTACACACCTCAATCTAGTATGACAAGTGACATTTTGTTGTAATAAGTTCTTTCTCTCTCTTTGGTACCTTCTCTGGTTTCTGGCAAATAATTTTTTAACTGAGAATGGTTAAACTAGATTTTTCCCATTCGAGAAAACATAGCAGCTTCAGAAGTACAATTCTGTTTTCTCATCCTCGTACAATATAGCCTAGAAGTTTTCTATGGAATTTATAGAGGTGAGATTCCTGGGTACGCGAGACATTTCAGGTCATGCTTTTTTGAGATTCCTGGCTACATGAGACAATTCAGGTCATGCTTTTAAAATTCCCGGCTCGTGAGATAATTCAGGTCATGCTTTTAAGATTCCTGGCTACGTGAGACACTCCAGGTCATTGTTCTGAGACTTTCGCCAGGGACGTCCAAAAAATCGTTTTCGTGAACATTCCCGAATTTCGTATCCGTAGAAAATGTGAGTTGTACCAGTATTATTAGAAAGGCTGATTTATTTTGAAGATAATGTATAAACCATGAATTTAAGGTGATTACTATAAAAGCAAGAGGTTCTAACATGAAACTCTACAATTTCCTTTAAACACCTTCAATTTTAAGTTTGTATTGAATTCCATTTTACGGTGCATAAAAAAACTAATAATTCTGACATTCTACGGATCACATGAAAAAATTCATATTGAAAACTAGAACATAAATAAAGATAATGCATGTCAAAAAATAAAAGTTTAAAAGTAGGTGCTATTAGTGTGACACATGTAAGTATTTACAGGATGTGTCATATACCTTGCAAGGGGATAGATCTTCCCAAACTTAACTGTTTTCTGCACTGCAGGAGAATTGAAGGTTAGTGATATAAAACCGTTTTACGAAGTGCACCCTACATTCTAAATCTGCATCAATGATTTTGCTATCAACCCTGGATTGCTATACCTCTGATATCGCACTGCTGATATACGTGTGAGCGTCTGTTTTCTTTTGTTTCTGGTATTGTTGTTAGTTTCTATCAACCATGGGTTTACAGAAAGATGTTAGTTTCTATCAACCATGAGAACCCTTAATAATGCAACAGAAATGTATTTTAATAATATTATTTTACTTTATGTTTTACTTATGGAAATGGTGTTCTCATATATTTAGAATCTCAAAAAGTCCCTTTAAAAAAAATACTATTATATTAACTTAGCAGCTCATATTCACTCAAACAAAATTGTTTCTGTCATTAAATATACTCATGTTGACATCTAAAGACATCTAATTTTTAAATGTTACAAACACAAGTAGTTTTTATGTCATAGAAAATATTGCTTGCGTTGTATTGACCAAATGGTTTTGTCTGTATCAAGAATTAGATATATTTGTAGTTAAACACAGTGAATATATAAATACTGCTAACAAACGCTTTGTTGTTACATAGAAGAAAACAATAATTACTGCGCAATTACATATAGTAATCTCAGTTTAAGTACAGTACTTAAAGCTGTTGAAAATGATACATTATACTTCACTGACTCCATCTAGCCATGCTAGGATTTCCTTTTGATTACTCATATTACCATAAAGTTAAAAATTACACAAGCGTAAAAAGAATAACAAACTGTGAGTCTAGAAAAAAATATTATCGCCGTTAGTATACGTGCGAGCGCCACGCTAACATTCACGACTTTTTCCTTTTTTTCTAAACAACGCTTAAACTTCAACTGACCAGACTGCGCCAGTAGTTTTATGTTTGCAAGTGTCATGTTACTATGTCAAACCATTACAAGGAACATACTCGGATTAATATCAGTCAATGCATATTAAATACGGTTGTTTAACATATTAAATAATAATTTCCAATGGTAGGATTTTTCTGCACGATGTACACAACCTATTTTTATGTTTACAACTATGCTGCTACTAGTGTGAAATAGTTACATGTAACGCAATCTATGTCATTGTATACGATTTTAAGTGTTTTTTGCAATATCCTCATTTATGCGCTTACCCTGTGTCGCTTACGTGGTTGATTCCTACGGACGCACCCTCTCCCATACGCAATGCATGTGTTCTTATGCCATATTAAGTATTTTTCCACATTCCTCGCTTACGTGTATACACACCGTCTCGGATGCGCCTGCTCCCTACGGACGCACACTTTTCCTTTGGCTCGCCTCCCTTCCCCCCGCCCTGACTCGATTAGCTGGTATTCGTAGTTTTTAGCAGCCACCTAACACAAGTTGGTTTATATATTAAAGCAAATTCGGATTTTATGCCCTACAATTTTTATGCCATATATGCAAAAAATGTAGTTATACTCAGCCCTCATGAAGTCAAACTCATACACTAACGCAACTTCTCTATTGAGAAACACTTTCTAAGGCAGAAAGAGAAGTTTATATCCCATTCTGCGGCGGCTTAGTACAGGAAAGAATTATATACGTAGCGTTTTGTAAACTTTGATGTCCCAGGGACATGTGTTTGACATTAGGTTCCGTCCCAAAACACCCTCTAAAAGTTTTCACACATTTAAGTCCACTACCATTATAACGATATGAATTGGCATGAACTTTTAAATCAGCCCTCGTATTTCCTCAACTCCGATTCTTAGAAATGAAAAGCAACCAGTTAACATTTGGAGGAGAACAATGCTCAGGAATTTGTCACCCAAAAGGTGCCTCACTTTTCCAGACAGCCCTGCTTCTCCCGTCAGTCCAAACAAGGTAAAAATTTTTCGCTACCCTTGTGCTGAACGCCCACGCAGCAGAACTCATGTGATGACAGATTTTACGTGACAATGTAAAATTTAGTTGTAATCAGTAATTTCATGATTTATTGAAATTATCAGTGCCTTTATAGTGATTTCAATTAACCTATGGGTTATTCATTCTACATCATTAGTGAAATAAAGAAGCAAAAACTTAATGTTTTCTATGAACTATATTTCAGTTTGCTAGTGTATTCCTACGCTGTCGGACTGGCAACGATGTGACGCGCGAAGAAGCGGGAAGAGCGTTGACATCTGCTAAGCAAATTCAACGTATTCAACATACGCTCTCAAAATAAGTTTGATTTTAAAACTTCACAACTAAAATGGATAGTAATTAAGTTCTCATATATATAAAACGCATCAAGAGATGTGGGAGCAGTGATACGTGTATAAATGATGTTCCGATAAGAAGAAGAGAACATGCATATGTGTTAATAAGTTATTCTTATATATTTCTTTCGCCAATGTAACGAACATATAGAAGAACCCCACTGTACATCAAGGAATGGGATATTAAACTCATCGTTATCCAGCAATGAAAGTCTACTATTCAACAGTGCACTAGTGAATTTTTAGCATCGTAACTGTAGATCGTGATTAGCGTGCGCGTTAACGATACCGTCCCGTAAATAATTGGGCCACCGAATAAGAAAATAAAAATTCTGATGATAAGTCAAAAGTGTTCTGTGTGGTGCTTACATGTAAATATTTCAGTGTCGATGATGATAAGTCAAAATATAAGTGTTATACGAAATATTTTTTTTCCTTTTAATATCAGTAGAAAGTAAAATTTAAGAAGATTAAAGTGTAATTTTACATTTTTATAGTGAATCAACTATGCTAAACTCTAAAGACGTATGCAGCCTAAAGTAATATATCACAAGGTAAGGTATTTTTAAGCAGTGAGGTGCAAACATCTACTTTCGTCTCCCACTACTCGTCTGGTGTTAACCACACATATCTGTCCCACCTTGTATTCTTTTACAGGTAGTAAAGGGTATACCTTTGGGTTGACGCAACAGCGACGGTGGGCATACGGCATATGCCTGTGATATGTGTAACACCCGAATCCCAGGACCGTGGGAGTCAGGTTATTTGTTTGTTTCCAGTTCTTTAATCTTCGCAAATGAATGATGTCATAACGAAGGTATCTAAAGAGATCCAAGGTTCGGATCCCGATAGTATTATTAGTTAGTCTTTTCGAACTGGAACAGGGATAGAACCCAGCACCATTATACCATAAACGAGCGAGTTGTCCATAGTTTCCTAAAGGCAGTGTCTGAGTTATAGAAACCGTACAGCAAAATCATCCCAGTAAATGTGTTAAGAAAAGAATTAACTTAACATAAGCTAGTGAGTTTAGCGACATCCTCGTTTACGCGCACACGTAGCATCACTGACGCGCCTGTTTCCTACGTAAGGAACACTTCCACACAGGCCTACTTGCTCCGCTACCACCCTGACTTTGGTTAATCAGCATTCGTTCTTTTAGTGATGACCTTGTACAGGTTGCTTTTTTGTTTTTACAGCATATTTCCACACGCAGAATTTACACACAAAGCTGTTAAGTCCTGCTAAAATGACTGCACCGAGGAATTCATGACAAGGTATTTTCTAAGGTAATGACAGTAAATTTTCTGATAAAAAAAAAAAAATAAATAAATAAATAAAAATATTGAACGCTTTTAAGCCTGAAAATAGTAAACCACGGCACAAAAGACCATGGTGGTTTACTTTTGGCATATCACATGAAATAGTGCCTAAAAACTTACAATTATTTCATTTATTTCCTTCTTATTGCCTCTTAAATCATTAGCGCTGGGCAATATGAAAATATACCATTTGGCATGGATAAAGGTAATTGTTGAAAAATTACAATTCTTTAACGATTTGGGTATAAATGCGGCGTCCGGACGTATTACATCAAAACTACAGTGCAAAAACACAAACAAATCTGTGTTAAGTGGCCACTGAAAAGCACGAATGCTAACTAACCAAATCAGGGCAGGACAAAGCTGGCGGAGTCAGGTAATAGCAAAGGTGCGTCCCTAGAGAGCACGCAATCAGAAACGATGGATATACGTGTAATGGAGGGTAGTAAAATAAGTGAGTTTGGCAATGGTACGACTTCCAACACTTGTCATGGTTTTGTACTAGTAGCACTCCACATGTAAACATAAAATATAGCTTCTGTACTCTGTGCAGAAATATATCAGAGGTGGAAAATAGTATCTAATATAGTCATGTATCATATGCACTTATTTTTTCCGTCATAAAGGACTCGTAATGATTTTACACCAGTAAACCTAGATTTAGGCCTAATAGCCTCTAACACACCTGTATTACTGAGCGTGCAGGTTTAGTTTTGATGCACCACTCGTAATAATTGTTTAAAAATTATAATTCTTTCACTACTTATTCTTCTTATTGTTTCCTAAATAATTTGTGCAGGGCGATATGAAAATATCTCACATGGTATAGTTAAAATTGAAGGGGAGCACCATAAGCAATTGTTGAAAAATTACAGTTCTTTTACTATTTCCGATAAATACGGCGTCCGGATGTATGGATAAAAACTAGTGCAAACACACAAAACAACCTGTGCTAGGTGATCACTAAAAAAGCAAATGCTATCTAACACAGTCGAGGCAGGGCGAAGCTGCCAGGCCCGAATGTGGTATTACTCAAGCAGACTATTCTACCAAATTTTGACACATTTACTTTGGCAGGTTAGGCAAAGCTTTGTATGTGTTTTAGTAGTGCAGAGCATACTCTAAACGAAGAGGTTCATTACTACTTGCAGATTGACTTTAATATAGAGTTTAGTATAAATAGTGTGGATGTATCGTATGAAAACTAGTGTATAACACACAAACCAATCTGTGCTAGGTAGCCACTAAAAAGCAGGAATGACATAACAGAGCAGGGCTGAAGTATGACACGAGGGACCGAGTGATAGCAAGGGGATGTATCAGTGACGGAGGTTATACGCATAAACAAGGATAAGAGCACATATACACACACAATAGCCTACTTTGACTATCACTCAAAATTTATTTCAATATGCTGCGCATTGGCAGTAATTACTTAGGCTACATCCAGACTCTAATTTCTTCATAACAAATGTTTCACATCGTATTTTACCCATAAGTTTTGCATTAGGTTGAACTATCTGCTCGAGTAAACCCCCGAGTGTTAAAGAGGGAGTGCGTATGAAAGGTACACGCGCGTTAGCAAAGGTGGATACACTATATGCGAAAGTAGTGAAAACGACTGGGTTTTGGCAATGATACTAGTTTCAATAGCACTTGTCAGTTTCATACTACTAGTGCTCCACTAGTAAATGTAACTTCTGTACACTGACATCGTCTATCATGCATTCACTTATTTTATCCGTAGTACAGCTCTTGTATTTTACACTAGTAGTATTTTACACTATGCTTGTAAACATAAAATACAGGTGTATTACTTTGTATTTAATTCTATCGCTTGCAGAAATTTGTTCTTTATAAATATGCCTTTTCATGCTAACTTTTAAATCTTGTAAAATGTGATGCGTCAAAAGTAAACCAGAACCTTACTCTGTATTTAATTCTATCGCCTGCAGAAATTTATTTACAAATAAATCTTTTCATGCGAGATATTGACTTTTACCCGTAAAACTTCCAAAATGTGGTGCGGCAAAAGTAAACCAGAACCAAAGATTTTTTTTTCATAGCACCTAAATCACGAAGCAGTGTGTTACAATTTTCGACATTGAAATCTATTAAATGTTCGCATCAGTTTACATTGAGAATGCCAACAGGAAAAATTACTCAAACGATGTAATTGAATTAATTCAACCCTACCTTGTCTTGTCTTGTCTCACTATTATGTTTTTTATGAGCGCACCAGGTTTTTCACCAGTATGTGCTATAAATGTGGAATAAATTTTTTTAGAGCTTAAAAGTTTTTTTATTGTGAAACATTTAGAATATTTAATGTATAATAAATATTATACACTATACACGATTAATGTAAAAATTGAAATAAGAATATAATGCCAGCGAAGAAATATAAAGGGAAATAGAACGGATTTACTAAATAAACTTAGAAAAACAAATCGTTATTTTTCTAATTGGAATGGAATAAATTCGTTATTCATTTTCCAAAAAGAATTTATAAACAACAAATATTATAAATTTTCAACAAAGTAATATATTTCCCATTTTGACTTGCTGTTTCTATTAATCTATTTTCACTATGAGTGCAATGTTTATCAGGTTTTCCTGTGTCGTAATTGATATCAACCCTACCTTCTTTTCTTTCTTTCTTTTTTCATCTTCTTCTTAATATTAATCTAAAATTGCTACTTGCCTTAGCGAAGATCGCTCTCCCGGCAATTATGAACAGTGTTTTCAAAAGAAACAGATGATGAAATGAGATGAATCTTTAGAGATGCTTATAAGATGCGAAATAACGTAGATCTTTGTAAATAAAGATAATAGGCATCAAGAACAGGTGGCGATAAAGTGAAAATTAACGAATCTACATTAAATAGACCAGAACCGTGAAATTTATGAAGAATAGCGAGAAATGGTTGTCGATGTTGTTGGTAGAGAGGACAAGAGAAAATGAGATGATTGATAGAGACAGTATCGACACCACAGTTACAAAATGGAGTAGTGCGTTTTTGGAGAAGATATACACGTTGGGGAGTATACAGAATGTGAAGTCTGTTACGGAGCAGAAAATCGAGGTAGGAGGGAGAGAAAGTTTGATGAATGAACCAAGATAGAAAAGGGAGAGAGCAAGGAAGGTGCTAATACCAAAGTGCATTTGTACATGAGGCATTATAATCAATCCAGCGTTGATAATGCAGTGTAGTAAGTCGTGGAAAAAGGTCAATAGACGAGACTGAAAGATCAATGAGAGTGCCGTGCAGGGCTCCGAAATAGGCTGCGGCATCAGCTAGAGAATTCCCGAGGATGCCTACATGACCTTTGGACCAAATTAAGCAAGTAGAATAGTTGAGGGAAGTGCGACGGTATAGAAGACGAATTTCATAAAGAAACTAGGAGGATTTCGAAATCCAGGGGGGAGATTGTAGGGATTGTAGGAGAGATTTAGAATCAGTGGCGATACAGATAGATGGATACTGATACTGAAGAGAATCAAGAAGAGTCGCAAATAAGGCATAAGCTTCAGTGAGAAAAGTAGTGACGCAATGGGACAGATTAATGCTGAAACATTGCTGAAGAGAGGAATCGTAAAAGGCTGATCCCATATGCAACCCTTGCCAGAACCATCGCAGTACAAATGCACAGTGTGCTGACGGAGAGGAGGTATGGAAGAGGAGAAACGATGTTCGTAAGAGACGGAAGTGGAAAAATGGTCGGGAAGGTATTGGGGAAAATGATAGAAAAAGATCGAAAAAACAGGATAGTCATGGAAGTAACAAGAGAGAGTATACGTGCGCTGGATGTGAAACAGATGTGGTGCAAGGTCTAGGTAACTGGTGTATATGAAAGGGAGAGATGCGAGATATGGAGAACGTTTGCGGCCTGTATGAAGGTGTTGGAGCAGAGTGAGTTTAGGGAGGATAGAGGATAGGGTAAATTGGAAAGTTGAAGACAGAATTTGTCTGAGAGGTATTTCAACTGATTTGCTAAGGGTGGAACTCGGGTCTCAGAATAAAGCGCAGTAGCAGCAGTGGTGGAAGGAAGGCTAAGAGTACGGCAGAGAGTAGTATATTGAAGGGATTGGAATTTTTGAAAGACCCTAGAAGGAGAAGGAGATAGAAGAAACCGCCATACGTTAAAATAGGTAAGTAAACCTGTTTATATAACAGGAAGAGGACAAGGAAATCTGTAGACCAAGTAGAATTGGAAATAGAACGAATTAAACGTAAGAAGGATGATGTTTTTTGATGTAGAAGTTGATAATAGGGGGTCAAACGTAAAGAAGAGTAAGACGATTCCGAGGTATATAACAGAATGACTGCGAAGAAGGGTAATACCAGTAAATGTAATGGGGGTAGGGTGGGTGTACGTTTGCGGGTAAAAACAAGAAATTAAGTTTTATTCCAGTTTATTCTCAAGCCATGTTTGGAACTCCACGTTGAGAATGTGGTGAGGGTTGATATGAGTTGGGGTATAGCAACCTGAGGGGATGTATAAGTAATATAGAAGGCTAAATCATCACAATAGGAAAGAACCCGTACAGTGTTACTGGTTTGGCGAAGAATAGGGGTCAGAAAGAGATTGGACAAAAGAGGAGATGATACAGAACCTTGACGAAGACCTTGTGAAGTGGTGCAACCTTCAGAGAGTTGGGAACCGAGGCGAAGATACAAGGTACGTTGGAACAGAAGGTTGTAAATAATACGGAGATATTTCGAAAGGATGCCTTGTTGCCAAAGTATATCTATGAGGTCATAAAGGGAACAGAGTCATAAGCATGAGAAAGGTCAATGGATACGGCAAAAACAAACTGGGTACGGGTAAAAGCAAGCCAAATATCGGAGATAAGAACGGACAGACAGTCGGAAACACTGGAACCAAGTCGACAACCGTATTATTGTTTGTAAAATAAAAGGTGGTGTTCAGAGAACCATTAGAGGCGTTGTTTTGGGAGATGTTCGAAGACCTTTAAGAGACATGAGGAGAGGGCATTAGGGCGGTAATGTTCAGCGATACCATGTTGTTTTTTGGGTTTATGGGTGGGAATAATAAGGTAGTCTTTCCACGGAGTGGGAATTCGTTCAGAAAACCATACAGTGTTATATAAGATGCATAAGAATTAACGGTGGAGGAAGATGTAGGTGTCGGTAATGTATGCCGTCTTTGCCAGATGAAGTGTTGGGTAGACGGATAAGATGAGAGTGAGTTCAGACATGGTGAAAGCAAGATGGATAGGGGTGGATGGTTCTGGGGAATAAAGAGGAGAGAGCCAGAGAGGAGGGAAGAGGCACGTGGATGAGGCTAATTGGGAATGGAATCGATGGAGCCAGGGAGAGGAAATAGATTCACCAGAGGGAGTACGAAGGGACCAGTAAAATTTAAAAATGGAGAATAAAGAGGAACAATAACGTAGGTGTGAACAAAATTGTCGCCAGGCATTACGACGGGTTTGTTGAAGAATACGGGTCGTGGTGACTTGGTTTGTTGATATACCAGGAAATTGGAATAGGAGCGACTGGCGAGGTGTTTTAAGGACTTGACGCCTTCGGAAATTCCATTGCTGACATTCCCTAGTCCACCATTTAGGATAAGGAGAATAGACAATGGAGGAACGAATTGAGTGAGAGGGATCAGGATGAGAGTGTGATACTACCTGGGAAAGGCAAGAACATAAAGCAGTGTGAAGATGTAAAAGATCGTGGGATGAGGGAGAGGGAGAGAAATGGTCAAAGCAGGAAGAATAAAGAGACCAATCGAGGTTAGTAGAATATGGGCGACCTGTAGGGGATAAGGAAGGAAAGGGAGAAGAAGTAGCGTTATGTAAAATGATGGGGCAGTGATCCCTGCCGTAGGGGTTGGAAGAAACAGTCCATGTGAGGTAGCTAGAGTAAGCAGGAGAACAAAAGGTAAGATCAAAAGCGGTAGGAAATTCGCGGGGACGGGGAAGACATGTAGGAGTGCCGGTATTCAGAAGAGTACATGGTAAGGTAGGAAGTAGGCGATACAGTGCAGAGCCAGCTGGGTTGGAAAAAGGAGTCCCCCAGAACGGGTGATTACAATTTACGTCACCGCCTACAATCCAGGGAAGGGAAAGCAAATTAAAAAGATAGAACCAGAGATGATCAGGAAGGTGAACTTGAGGGGGAATATAAAGGTTAACCAGGGTGAAAGAGTGAACGGTGACCATTTGGCATTGAACTTCTGGGTGGGAGGAGGGTGTAGAACATAAGGTAAAGTGTTATGAATGCAGAGACAGAGTCCCCCTCGACCGTCTGGGCTAGGGATGCGCTCGAGTCGAGACATGTCTCGAATCTCGACTCGACTCGACTCGAATTCGAGTCGAGATTCGAGTCGAGACACTCTTTGTAAAATTCGAGACGAGTCGAGACAAACGTATTTCTCGACTCGAATTTTCGAGTCGAGACTCGAGTCGAGTCGAGACAGCTGGTAAAAATCTCGACTCGACTCGAATGTCTCGAAAATCTTTCTATAATTTTTAATATTATTTTGAAGAAAGTACTCGCTCAGAAACACTCGGCACGAGAATTTCGGAAACTGCAGGACTTGTCAGGTGTTCGAGGAGTGCTGTGGTGATTGTCTTCAACAAGTGGCAAAACCAAGAGGAAAAGACGTCCAAATGTCGAGGGGTTGGGCGCCCCCTACTTCATTAAAGATGTGGAGAATAAGAACGAGGACAGAAAAAGAGAAAGAGAACACTGACCATTGGGAATTATTCCTTGTTGAAGAGATGGTTGGAGTAATAAAACCAGTTAGTATTTCCGCTGTTGTATTGTTGATTTCACAGAAATGTTCAAAAATAAGCAAAACGTGACTCTGCACAAGATGTTTACTTACCCATAGTTTTATTATTGTCAACTGAACCCTGAGTGTCTGGGATGTTTCTGTCCCTTCTCACTTTACAAATTGAGAGGGGAGGGGGTATTATCATCAGGGTACCACTAGTAGTACACCGCTAAAAGAAATGCTTTAGTGCTGCGTCGGAAGCGGCATGTTTTGTATATATTTCTTCCCCTGATTCTCTTTCCAATACAGAGAACCGACTCTTTAAATGAAGAAAGAACCCTGAACCCTCCCGAAAATGCAAAAATGAATGATGCGTACAAATAACAAATCTATGGATGAATCAAATAATGCAGATACATGAGAAGATGATGACGTGTCTCTTGTAATTGTTATATTAATATCCACTGGATTAAGTGAAAGTATAAAATGGATTTGATGACTGCCAAATTGACGTCACCTTGGTAAGTCATTATTTTTTAATATTTAGTAATATTAAATTAGATTATAGTTTAGCGTCGTTTTCAGGAGCAAAGCTCTACAAGACGTGAACGTACAGTTTAAAGTCGGATTTGAAACACATGAGCTCCTACCATGAATCAAACCTCGTTAGAGAAAGGCGCATACGCTAACCACTTAGCAACGGGGAGCTCAACATTTAGTGATATGTATATTAAGTTGTAAAATTATATTCGTTTAATTTTCACTAATATAATCTTCACAATTTAAAGCATTCGCTAGGCACGTTATCTTGTTTAAAAACAAAAAGTCTATCTCTTATGTTTCCGTCTCGGGGTTGGACTGCGGGATGATAGAAATCCGAAAGAGATGTTTTTATTATATTTTGTGCAGTAGATCTGCTCCTTCATAATCTCCGTGTTTGATAAGAATGAACCTCCCTGGCTCACGGCTCACGAAAATGTACACGTAATATAACAAATCATGCACATTAAATGCCAGACTAATATAGCAAACATTGAAGATGCCCCCCTACAAAATTTTCTTCGGCCGCCCATGTCTGGAGGTACACAATTTCGCAACTTAGTGGATACGATGTGGATGTATTCAAAGTCTACTGATTTACCCATAAAATTTAAATTTTATAACAATATTCTCAGTGAATACTATTATGGAGAACTATTTTTTTTAAATTCGATCGCTAAATGTTTTTTTTTTCACCAGGTCTCGGTAATCGTATGCCACGAAAAATGAAGTTTCTACAAGTGTTACTCCAGCATTTTTTTTTTTTTTGAGAAAGGGGTCCTCCAGGAGCGTTATTGATGGTGTAATTCCTACGTTTGTTATATAATATATAGATATAGATAGATATAAATATAGAGATACTGCGTATATATATAAAGATAAGTAGGAGCGGGTCTTTAAAATTAGTTCGGAAAGATAATATGAAAATCTGGCATAATTTGCAAGAATCTATCTAGTCTAATATATATAAAATAAATAGTTTGTTTGTGTTTGTCTGTTTGTATGCGGCCTGGGGACCAGACGAGTGGACCGAGAGTTACCAAATTTTAGTCAGGTGTACCCTGGCCCAGGCCCCAGATCAAGACGAATCTTTTTTTTTTTTAATTCGGACCAGGAGGTCTCAGGGGGCGCTTACAGGGACATGCAAAAGTGATAGAAAATGGCCGATATTACTGTCGAATTCATAGTTTTCGCGGTCGCTGAAATCAATGGTGAAACTCTGATCACATTAACTTACAAATTCACCCTATTCGGGCCGGGGGTCACCGGGGGGATCGGATACCGAGACAAGTAAAAGTAATCCAAAATGACCGATATTAGTGTCAAATCCATAGTTTTCGCAGTCGCTGAAATCAATGGTGACAATTCCATTAGCGATGATATGCAAATTCAGCTATAATTGTATGCGGACCGGGAAAAATCTTTAAGTTTCTACGTCCCACGGTTATGCCGGTTCGGCTAAAGGAGACGGTGATGATGAGAGATGAGTGAAAGGGTGGAATGAAGAAAGTGGGAGGAAACGGGACAACCCCGAGAAAACCCACGCACACGGTGTTTGTACACCACAAAGTTCACTTGGCAGGGGCTGGGATCGAACCCGGGACCCCAAGCACCAGAGGTGAACGCTCTACCACTGAGCCACCGTGGCCCCCAATAAGGTTGGAAGCTGGTCAGTCATGGCGGGAGGTGGCACATGCCATAGGAGTGGCACAAAGTGTGATTTGCCGATTGTGGAATCGATTTCAAACAACTGGAAGTGTTTGAAGAAGACAAGGACAGGGCCGTCCACTAGCAACTAAAGCCAGAGACGATCGTTATCTGTTGTTAACAGCCCGTCGAAACTAGAATACAACTCTGCTACCGCGAGCCTTCCGAACAACAACAGGACGCATAATATCTACTCAAACGGTCCGCAATCGCCTTCGAGAAGGTGGTATCTACGCACATAGGCCTATGGTGTGTGTCCCATTAACTGCACGACACCGTGTTGATCGAAGAGCGTAGGCGGAGGAACATCGTGGGTGGGGACTCAATGAATGGGGCAATGTTTTGTTCTCTGACGAGTCTCGATTCAGTGTAGAGCCTAATAATCGACGTGTTTTTATCTGGAGAGAGTGTGGAACACGACACAATCCCATGTTTGTGCGAGAAAGATCCCAGTATCATAGTGGTGGACTGATGGTGTAGGCAGGAATCAGCATTGGTGAGCGTACTGAGCTCCACATCAGCCGAAATGGCTCTTTGACGATTCTCAGATATAGGGATGAGATCATGAAAACTCTTGTTCTACCTTATGCTGGTGCCATTGGTGATTCGTTCCTTTTTATGGATGACAATACTCGTCCTCACAGAGATCGGTTAGTGGATGAGATGCTGAGGGTATCGCTCGAATGAAGCGGCTAGCATGCTCTCCGGATCTCGTTCCAGTTGAGCATGTCTGGGATATGCTTGGCAGACGAATTGCCGCTAGGCCAGTAAATCCAACAACCATTCCAGAGCTGGAAGTCGCTCTTCTGGATGAGTGGCACAACATCCCCCAAGAACTCATCGATAATCTGATTGAATCCATGCCACGCAGGTGCGAGGCTCTGTTGGCTATTCGAAGTGATCATATGACATATTAAGGAACAATCAGTGTTGTTGCTTTGCCTGTTTATGGGCAGTTCGAGAGGTGCACACATATGTCTTGTGTCATGAGCCATGTGAACAAGGTTTTCCGTGCCCCAACACTTGTATGTGTCCCATTTTTCTAGTGTATCTTAAAGCATTCCTTCTTGTATGATATATATGAGTCAAACACAAGCTTATTCATACACTATCTTAAGGTCTTGTGTGATATTTCAGCTGAACCTCTAATTTTTTTAGCATTATATAAAGTGTATATATATATATATATATATATATATATATATATATATATATATATATATATAGTGGCGGATTCAGGATATGATCAAGGGAGGGGCTAAACCATATTTTGCAGTTTTATCCAGTGTAAAGCAGGATTGAAGCCCATTTTATGCAGTGTATACAGTATATATATACATGATCGAAAATGGCCTCGAATCCATACTCGCTGAGATGAGCAGAAGATGCCGTTTAAATCCACAAATTCAGCCCCATTAGTACTCTAAGGAGGATGATGACATGTAAAGATAATTGAAAATTATTGATATTAATGTCAAATTCATAGTTTTGGGGCTCCACAAGTTCATTAGTGACAGTTTTGGTGCCCTTTGTGTCCAAAATGAAACGTATTCTCCCCGTGCGAAGAATGGATATTCTGCTAGTCTGTAATAGTAACTAACGGAAGTTTCACTTAATATATTTCTCGCTGCTCAAATTTACTCACTTGTGCGGTATATGTGTGTAAAGTAGAATTAAAACCTATTGCTTTAAGTATTTTTCCGTTAGCGAAATACATTGTATATACAGTAGGACGTCGATAATCCTAACGTCAAAAATCCGAATGCGGTCCCTAGAAGCTTTTTTACATTTTGTCTTAACGCTAGCGATAAACAAACAATAGCGTGTCCATCGACGTTATGTGAAGTCAGTGTTTTTACAAAAGTTCATTTATATGTAATTGTTTGTCATGTATTTTTATTTTTATTTTTTCTTAGGCCTATAAGTTTTAAGTGTGACTTACAAGAACAGTGTTATTTAGAGTACAAGCAAGTTCTTCAGAAACATTAAATGTAAGTAGCCTTACGTACGGTATTGTAATTACTGTATGTACTGAATAACCACTGTATCGATAGAAGAACATACCGTACAGTATGTAAGCCTAAATGGCATCGAAAATCCGAACAATTTGAAAATCCGAATACCTGTGGTCCCAATTAGTTCGGATTTTCGACTTCCCACTGTATATGTTGCAGACATGTTACAGCAAGTAAGATTACTAGCTTCAGGCTAACAAATAGTTTTTAAACTACATTTTCCTGTTTTTGCCAATATTTCCGAACAAACGATTTTTTCTAATGGTTTCAAAATTTCCGGAATTTTACATAGAACAATCAAAATATCTCTATGAAATATATGTTTGATTTAACATATTAACTAAAATGATTCTGTGATTAAATGATGATTCTGATAATACCCAAATTTTCCGTTTTTTCCCCAGCTCGGAAAAACAGTAAAAACACTGTTTTTTTAACCCAAAATTTCCGTTTTTTTCACAGGCCTTCACAATACTAGTCTGAACACACACTCCTAACGATGGCGAATGTTAACACCACGACATCGGCAACTATAACTAAAATGAACACGTGACCATCGCCACTAGACCTTGGCACAATGGCAGAGCGTTGCATTGTCTGATGAATCCCGATATCTTCTTCATCATGACGATGTGAGGGTGCGAATACGTAGTGTTCATAGGGAACAGCTCCTTGACATCTGTACTGCGGGACGGAGACAAACTGTCTGCGGCTTAATTATTATCTGGGGAACATTCAGGTGAGCATCCATGTGTCTAGTGGAGCTTGAGCAAGGCACCATGACGGCCGAGGTATCGCACGCTGCTTGCAGACTACGTACACCCTTCATGACGGCCATGTTTTCCATCGGTAGTGGCATTTTTCGACAAGATAATGCACCATGTCGCAAGGCCAGGAGTGTGATGGAGTGGTTCGAGGAACACAGGAGCGAGTTCCAAGTGATGTGCTGGCCCCCAAACTCTCCGGATCTGAACCCAATCGATCACATCTGGGATGTGATTGAACGTGACGTGAGGGTGCACCACCCCCTCCCCGGAATTTACGGGAATTAGATGACCTGTGTGTGCATATGTGGTGCCAACTCTCACCAGCGACCCACCGAGGAACATTGCGACCATGCCAAGACGCGCTGCCGTTGTTATTCATGCCAAAAGGTGGATATACTAACAATTAGGTAGGTAGTCATAACGGTCTGGCTGATGTGTGTGTATATTTTAACTCGTATATTTTGTCTCGACTCGAATTTCGAGACGTCTCGACTCGAATTCGAGTCGAGTCGAGACAGAGACTGTCGAGTCGAGACACGAGTCGAGACAGCAACATATTTTCGAGTCGAGACACGAGTCGAGACAACATTTTCTCGAGTCGAGTCGAGACAGGCTCAAATCTCGACTCGACTCGACTCGAATGCATCCCTAGTCTGGGCGAACATCATGGAGCCAATGATAGGAAGGGATGCTAAAGCGGTAGGAATCTGTAAGCCAGATTTCTTGAAGTAGGAGAAAAGACGGATGGAATAAAGATATGAGGTGATGTAAGGCGTAAAGTTTACTGCGAGAACTCCTCATGTTTCATCGTAAAAGATTGGAAAAGAGTGAACCAGATGATGTTATAGTGAATGTGATTGTTATAGCTTGAGTATGGTGATGCAACATTTATAGTCAGGAGGAGAAAATTTATGTTGAGATTTTTCTAAAATAGAAAGTATAGAAGAAACAGCAGAGGAAAAAGGTATATGATCTGTCGCATGTGACGGTTTCTGAAAAGTTGTAACGGTGCTGGGAAGGGGAGGAAATGCTAAAGGGGATCGTTCAGCTTGAAGAGATGGGGGCCCGGCAGAAATAGACCACTAAGAGAGCGCTTTCTTCTAACACCGGAAGGAGAGGAAGGAGAATGAAAAGTGAAAGGCCGAGAGATAGCAGCTGAGTTTGAAAAGGAAGCAGACGTAGGGATAGAGGACGGAGTAAAGCTAGAAGTGGCGAGAGAGGACGAAGTAGAATTGGGAGGTGGATCTCATTTAAGGAGCGTTGAGCAGGGGTCGCAATCAAATAGCGTCGTTTAGCATCGGTATAGATGTTCTGTAGCCATGATGGTGTTAATTTGAATTTGTATGAGGCGTTCGGGACACTGAGGGAAGGTAGCCACATGGTCACCAGCACAGTGCTTGCACTTGGGAGGTGCAGAGCAGGAAGAAGGGTGCCTTGGTTGGCCGCACGTGACACAAGATTGCTTACCACGCCAGGCCTGCTTAAAATGGTCGTAAAATAGGCAGTTAGTACATTGTTTTAGTCGGGGATATATGTTTCAACGGGAAGGAGAAAATAGAAAAGGGTGCAAAGGGAAGGAAGAGTATTGGCATCGAAAGTAACTACGATTGTTCCGGTGGGGATGGAAGATGATGTAGAATCCGTAACAGAAGGGTTAGAGTGGGAGGTTGGGGGTAAAGAAGAATCAGATGTAGGGGAATCAGAAGAATCATCAGAGGAAGAACGTTTACGAAACATGTGGCGAACATGTAAAATTGGAGCACTACATCGCAACGCAGTGATAAGTTCATCGTCCGTTAAGGACGGGTCGACTCCTTGTAAAATGCCCTGACAAGAAACGGCATATTTCGGAATGTAAGCACGCCAGTTATGTGCCATCTATAAACGATGTTGAAGGAAATCGTTGGCGGCTTTGCCAGTAAGAAAAAGGAACTTTAAGGCCTGAGGGCCAAAAGTACGAATATCAGTTACATCTGTTAGATTATTATTCTGTAAGAGTCTACCTAGTTTCATAGGATGTTCTTTGCTAAAAGCAGAAGTGGAGGAAACGTGGACGACATAAGGTCCAAGATGGTAATCTTTATTGTTGTTAGTATGTGCATAGGGCACATTTGATACATGTGGATTTGAAGAATTAGTAGGCGGAGAAGTATCCAAATTAGTGGATCGAAGCACGTGTCCGTCTGATGAGGCTGCCATGTTAGGCAGCGACGAAAAAGAACCTTGCACTAATGCAAAACACACGGTGAAAATAAAAGTTGAAGAACACTACACAAGTCAAGTACACTATATCTCCACAGAAGTAACACTTTGAATCACTCGGAACCTCCTGTAGTCCTGTCACAGGTGTACATCCATTCGAAGCGAAATCAGAAGTCCAATATCTTGTTTTCTTTCCTATTCCTATCCTTCGATTAGTACCTCTTCCCCATTTTATCCATTAACGTTAACGCCTTTGAGCAAACCTAAATTTTAAGAAGATAACTACAAAAAAATGAAGGGCCTTATGCAAGGTCGTTTTGAAGTATGATTAGCGTCATACTAAAGGCCTAGCTACTGTAAGAAACATATGTTCGTCGAACTCTTTAGTATGGCACTAATCACGCGTCAAAACGACTCTGCATATGGCCCGAAGTCTTTAAGTTGAATGTCCCACGTTAATGTCCTTTAGGCAAATAGCCAAAGGATACGGATGATTAAGGCAAGTGAATGAAGATAAAATAATTGGTGTAATGATAAAGTGGGAGGAAACGAGAGTACGCCTATAAAACCCACGCACATGACGTTGTCCACTACAAACTTACTTGGTTGAATATCAAACAGGGACCCTGCGCACCAGAGGTAAGCGGTCTACCAGCCATTGTGACCTTCCTCCCTTAATAACAATAGCATGATAGAACAGACTTATTTAATAAGAAAGGCAAGTCTGAAAGCAGGGACGGCTTTAGGATTTTAATTTTGGGTAGGCCTGCTCCCTCGTTTATGGTACATATACATATTTGATTGATTAATGAAGTTGGAAATTACGTTTACAGTAGTAGTTGATGCTATTTGTTGAATAATTATCTAGCATTAATAAAAATAGTGGGAAATATATTTACTTTTCATTGTATCTTTTAGTGTTGATATATTTTTTAAAAATTTTTGGGTAGACCCGTGCCTACTCGGTTTACCCGCTAAAGCTGCTACTGTCTGAAAGAATTTTTCAATTAAGGTACAATATTTAATATACAAAAATTAAACAAATGCTTTACTAATAAGAATTTTAGAAATAATTAGACCCCGATACTTGTTAAATTGGGAAGATAGTACATTTAACAGTGGTTATCAACTGTAATTTCCCATCAAAATTCTGAAAATAACAGCAATTCTAAAGCAAAATTTACTCAAGAAAGACAGTGTGAAAGAAAAATACCCCCGAAATAACCAGGGAAAACAAACAAATTAAAGAAAACATACAAAGTGAATGACCAAAGTAATGAAAAGAACAGCAGTGGAAGAAGTGACAAAAGTTATAATCGTCTAAAGCATTCCCTACTAGAACTTTAAAACACGTTCAGCCCAATTGTTTCTATTTGATTCACAGTAAGGTTTTACATGTGGACTCCGTCCGCCTTATGCAGAGTCTTTTTGACGAATTATTAGCGTCATACTAAAAGCCTGACTTCTGCAGGAACCATGTTAGTCGAACACTTTAGTATGGCACTAATCATGCGTCAGAACGACTCTACATAAGCCCCGTATATCTATTTCCTAACACATAATGATTGTCTCTAATGATTCTTACAGTAATATACATCCTGTATATCTGCTACACTCACAGTTTTCATTTAACTAGATGGGTCAATTGGGAGTTTTGGTACCTGGGAAAGGAAATGTTGACTTGGGCACATGAATATTTGAACAAGTGGCAGCCCTTTATTGTTACTTTCTTCGCCTTTATTGTTAAATTTGAACTGCTCAGGGCAGGGTTTGCCCAAGTGGGCCCAGCCCGAAAAAACCCGGTGGGTTTTTTCGAGTTGAACCCACCTGAAAAAACCCACTTTAAAACCCACCTGGGTTTTTGACCTATTTGTTAGTATATTATTGATACAACTAAGGTGATCACATTGTAAGTGATTTTTATCAGATTTTACACTTTCCTTGGGCGAATTAGAGGCTTTCACGTTAAGGTATACAACATAAGACCTTTATAAAGTTCTGAATGCTTTATAAATAAATGAATTAAAAAAAAAAAACTTACCTTAGCTTAAGATAGTTATAGAACAAATTAATGTATGGCTTATGCTGAAAGCCTATTTGAAGTAAAATAAGCAATTTTGTACTTTAGAAAATATTTTCCGTGAATAGTATGCTCGTCGACTTGGCGACACCGAGGGACATTATCACTCATACGTTTGATGGGTTTAAGGTCAAGGTAAGGTCAAAGGTCATAGGTGCCGGTACTAATAGTACATATGTAAATACATGAGTAAAACTATTATTATTATTTCTTACCTTTGATGTAAAACACAAGGTTCTTCAATTGAAATTTGGTTTTCCAACAATAACAGTTTAATTCAGTCATTTGTTGCTACTCTTCAAATAAGCATTCTGTAGAATCAACACCAGCAATAGCGTTAAAATTCTTGTCAAATTTAAGAAGCTTAATGCTCGGGGTTCCGAAGACTATGTAACGCTTACTATTTCAAGTGCTAGTTCAAATTTCCGTACTATTGGAAGTTTTGATGTACACGCCGTGAAAGAAGTGTTCGGGAAATTCCCGAATTAAACGCAGAAGGATCGAAAATGAATACTTCAACAATAAAACTATTTATATTACGCTTAAGCCTGCCATACATCCCGTAAAAAACGACTGTGTCCCGCGTCCCCGTAAATTTAGTCGGGACAGGGAAATGTCCCTATCTTAACTCCGTTCCATTTCTGCTATCAATATCAGCTTATTCGAAAAGTGAAAAACAAAAAATTCTGACATTGGCTGGAATCCTGTAATTAGTGAATGAACAGTACGCTGTTGCATGTAACAGTTTCGAGGAAGTTATAACACCACCCTGTTCGACTTGATAGCGAGCGAAATTTGCAATGCTACTTTTTCCATTGCACTTGATGGAAACTCGGATACTCTCCGGAACATACATACATATATATATATATATATATATAAGATGGCTTTGAGTGTTTCTACATTTACAAACACAGGAAAGATGACTAACCTTTTCTTCAGCAACACATTAGATAATTTAACAAGAATTATAATCTTTTTCAGAGGCTAGGGTCACAGAATTGTGCTTTGGCCCAGGTCTGAGAAAAATGTAAATCCGGTCCTGACAATTACACACGATACAAGGAGAAAAATCAGCTTTTCATCAGATTAAACTGACGAACGTAATTTTGGCAGATACAGCCATATAAATAAATATTGCTAAACGCGCGAAAAATATTGAAAGTAGATTGTACCACTGATTTAAATAATTTGCATATTGTTTTCCTGTAAAGCATTTTTATAGCACATCTTAAGTTTTTAGGCATCTTCAGTCTATACAATTAATTGCAGGGTACGAACAGAGAAAAGCAGCTGCTGCTTAGTGAATTTTCGCCTATTATATTATTGAAAAAAAAATAAAATAAAATCTTTTAGTTTTAGTCTCACGGTTATGGCTGCTATGCTCAAGGTGACGGTGATGATGAGAAATGAATGAAATGACAGAATGAAGAAAGTGGGAGGGAACGTAAGAATCTCGAGAAAACCGACGCACAAGGTGTTTGTCCACCACAAATCTCACTTGGCGCGAGCTAGGATCGAACTAGGAACCCCATGCACTAGAGGTGAACGCTCTACCACTGAACCACCGCGGTCTATTATACTTCTGTTCATAACCAGACTACAGTTCATTGCATTGTGTTGGAAAGTTGAGGAAGGGGGGATCTGAGGTGTCCCGTATTCTCATGGAGAAAATATGGCAGGTTTATTTACGCTGGAAGATGTTAATTTCATATACGACATTTTAAAACATTTATTTATTTCATACAACAGGAATTGTATCTTTGTTTTAAATTAATAGACCCCTTTTGGTATTCATATTTGGCGAACGTCAGTCAGGCTTCTGGATGACTTGATCTGCATTTGTTCGTTTGTCTTCCGAGCTCCTTCATGGCTATGCGGTTAGTGTATGCGTCTTCGGCGTGGAACCCGGGTTTGCCTCCCGGAGGGAGCTCATGTGGTTCGGATTCCACGTTAATCAGTAGGTCCCGTCTCATATAGCTGAAAGAGACGTTAAACACAAAATCAACTCAACTCGTTTGTCTGCCTCTACCACACACACTGCTGGGTACAACTTTTGGCCTTTTAAGTTAAAATTTTCAGAATACAAGCACGAGACACACTAAATTTCCTGTATAGATTTTGGCGGCATACCAACGTAAAATGTCCAAATGGCGGCCATTTTTTCAAAACAGCGAGTATCCACGCTACGAAGCGCAATTTTAAGTCTTTTAAGTTGAAATTTTGACGGTGAAAGCACGAGATACGCTAAATTTGCTGTATAGATTTTCTCGGCGATCGAATGTAAAATTTCAAAAAGGCGGCCATTTTTTTCAAAAACAGTAAGTAGAAAATTGTTGCAAGTTGTAACAATGGCAATCTTGAAATATAAATCACATTTTAACACTTTTACCCCAAAGATATTGAAATATTTCGAAAAAAAACCGAAAAAACACATATGGGCCCAGGTAGGTTGGCCTTTTTCAAAAAAGCCCGGGTTTTTTCAAACCCTGGCTCAGGGTGAACTTTGTAAATTTTACTCATAAAGGATTGGAGCTGAACGTGTTAACGACTCACGGTCAGCAGTCGACTGTACGTAGATAAACTAAGAACCGTCGGGTACATTCTGTAACGGTTGCGACAACAGAACGCAAATTTTGCAGTTAGTTTCTGATAACAGTTGTAGCGACTTTTTTTTTATCGTATTGATATACGCAGAATTTTGCTGACTGATACGTAATGTTGCCAAGGGCGCCGATCCTGGTGGGTCCGGGCCCCCCAAGGCTCAAGTGGGCCCTTTAGTGTATTTATAAATATACAATTTTTTTGGCATAATTTGAATGCGAACTTCTCCGCACCCAGTTTTATGCGCGTATAGGTAGATTACTTTCGGAACAGCTGTGAGCATTCGTACGTGCACCTCTGAATCCAGTCACACAGCATGACGTTCCTACAACAGCGCGAAAACAATTGGCTAACAGCTCACACATACTGACCACAGTGCTTTCACTGTGCGCAAGTCATTACTTCTCTCCCATGTTCGGTCGCTGACTAACTTCGCGCCAAGTCATAGCTGTTCCGAAAATAATCTACCTATAACAATTTTCTTCAAGATTTTTTTTTTAATTTTTTAGCGACAAAAACCTTTCGCCTGTTATGTAACGCTTTCATATTTTTTAAAACCATTTTTTCTTATTTTGGGAATTATTGCAATAAGAATAATTTTAATAGCAGAACTTTCTATTACAAAATGCATCTATTTTGAATAAATTTGTAGTTTTCTTTTTTTGGTAACAAAGTATTAGAAAATGGCACTACCGTACTAATATTTTAACCCCATAAGGTTATTTAACTAATCAATCTTAATTCTTCGATATTACATACTGTCGTTTTCTCAAGGATGTTGTACCCATTGTTTTATGATCCCATAGGGACGCACGTAGCCAAGGGATGTCCGGGGGGTTAAGAAAAAGGTGAATCAGCGTTAAAAATAAAAAGCTACAGCAAGCGTATGGTTACTTTCTTATGAGGAACTTTCGGTGGAGGAAGCGGGGGTTCAAGTTAAAAATGGATATTATTGTAACAGCATTCCGAAATCCATCTAGCTCCATGCTAACCCTATGGATTACAAATGACGATCGATAAACCCAGTGGCGGCGTAAGGGTGGGGCGAGCGATGCCCGCCCAGGACCCCACTGTGTGGGGGCCTCCGACGTTAGGTAAAAAATAATTACTAAGGAACCTTGTTAGCATGAGCCGCACAAGGGCCGTCAAGGTTTATAATCCACACCTTCCCTAAAAGTAAATACAATTAATTGCTAATCAATATTACACCTAATAACGGATGAAACAACAGAAATATTTGTCTCATAAAACTAATCAGTGCGAATTTCCGTATAAGCTAAACAAGTTATAGCTTCAGGCCTTACAATCTTGGGGACCCGCAAAGAAATTTAAAGAGAAAACTGAATGTAGATCAAAAATAAATAAAATAAAAGTTTCATTATCTTGGAGGCTCCCAAATAAATTTGAAGGAAGAAGCTTTGAATATAGGTAAAAAATAGATAAAGAAAACGTTTCACGCTCTTCGGGCACCCCAAAGAAATTTAAAGGAAAAGGCTGAATGTAGGTGAAAAATAATAAAGCAAACGTTTCAATCTCTCCCCCCCCCCCAAAAAAGTAAAGGAAAAGGCTGAATAAAAGTTTCACTCTTTTGGGGCCCAAAAAAATTTAAAGGAAAAATGTATGCGGATTAAAATATGAATAAAATAAGTTACACTCTGTTCAATAATCTCAGAGAAATTTAAAGGAAAAAGCTGAGTGTGGATTATAATATAATAAAAGAAAAGTCAAAGTATATTGTTTACATTCTACGGTCTTAAGATGCAAGTAATGGGGCCCCCGTCTGCTAGCCTGCTTCCTAAAATAGCACTGTTTATTTATTCATTTATCACTTCGCATATCTATAACTGTCTTCTTTAAAGAATATAATTTGATAATGCTTTTGCAGGGTACTTTTAATATTCATACGGGAAATGTATATTTGTGGTAAATTTCATAGGAAAAGAACTATAAATACGAAAATTAGATTGAGTAAAACAAATTGTTTCTAAATGGACAAGAAAGTTTTATTGTTCTTATTTACTGCTCTTTTGACATGAAATTTGCCACATACATGTCTTTGCCGATTATACACACACACTAACATTATAACAAATACCGGACGAATTCGTTATCAAATATTCGTACAGCAACATATTTATAGAAATGAGACAATAATTTTGGACATAATTGTACATAATCTTTTATTAGGATACTATCATTCTATTGCTAACTAAAAACTCTTTGGTGCAGACGGTATAGTCGCTGATTCACTTGTTTTCCTTCTTTTTTACTTTTGTCCTTTACAAGTATTTTTCAGGGAGCAGAACCCCTTTAGCTGGTTTCTTTTTTCTTTTTCTTTTTTTTTGCGTATGAATTTACATTTAGAATGAAGAAAATGTTCAATAAGAAAACAAGTGTTCAAATATTCAAAATACTTCAGCATTATATTTAATTCAACTCCTGAGATTGTTCACATTCGATTTGTTGACATACAACGTGATTCTGTTCAAGTTCGGGCAGCATTTATTGATTTCATCTCTGTCGAAGGAAAGACTGCTGAGAGTATTTCTGCTGAAATACTGAAGAAACTTCAATATGATAGGCTTGGTATTAAGATGCCAGAGACCAGTCTTGTGATAATCAGGCTACAATGGCCGGGCAATATTCTGTAGTTCAAACTTTGATACGGAATATAAGTCCTTTGGCCATTATCGTTCCTTGTAACAATAATTCATTGAACCTTGTGGCGTATATTAACGTTCTGGCGGCAGTGTTGCCAATTTGGGGGAAAAGTCGCTAAATCTAGGGGATTCATCTTCCAGGATAGCGACAAAAAATAATTTTTCCGATTAGCGACATTTTTGGTGATTTAGGAATGACGATTTGGCGACTTACCTACAAATCTAGAGACTTTCGTGCTACGAACAACTTGTCCTAAAATAAGTACTATTAGCTCGATTCAGTTCAGATATATGTTTATTTTCTTTTTGCTTATTTGAATCAGTGCAGAGTAGGCTTAGACCTAAATGTAACCAAAACTGGGGGAGGAAAGAGACAATAGAAACCTTTTGTATTTGTAATAGTGAAGCACCAGCGGGGCGCCCGGAGACAATAGGTAGAGAGTATAGTGGTATAGAAATACAGTATTGTTTAAATGACATATGATGACAGGTAATGGCTGGTGCACTATTGTATGTATAGTAGTGACACAAAAGAGAATAATAAAAGAGAAACCTTGGAAAACTTGTTGAACAATGCTAGCTTGTTATAAAGAATAATAAAAGAGAAACCTTGTAGTTGTATGTAAAGAATAATAAAAGAGAAACCTTGTAGTTGTATGTAAAGAATAATAAAAGAGAAACCTTGCAGCTGTATGCGTTAAAGAATAATAATTTAGGTGATGAACAATAACGGATTGTTATAAAGACAAATAAAAGTTTTTAACCCGGCGGCGGAAACGCGGACGCGGCGCGGGAAGGCGCGAACGGAAAATACCCGCGTGCGCGGGCGCGAGCGCGTGACGTCATTTGAAATTTTTATTTAAATATTGGTTTTAAAAAATAGACATGTATAGTTTTGTTAGCAATGGAGAACCGTCAGTTTGTAGAAGACGTTGATGTGAAGCATAAGTTAGACGGTCAGAATGAATATCCAGACTCTCCAGATTGTACAATTAATGAAATTGAATTAGAAAGATATGAAAACGATAATATAAAAGTTTATGCAAATGATAGTGAGGCGGGAATAGATAATGAAGTGTATGAATTTTCGCAAGATAACTCAGATTTTGAGGCGGAATCAAATGACGAAGTGGTATCAAATGTGGATACGTCGCCATGTTTACCTGATTTATCAGAATTAAGTTGGAACTGTGAATGTGGTGTTAACTATGTGGATGTAAATTGTGTAAGAGATTGCATTGCGAAATGGAAACCAAATGATTATTTAATATGCTATGCATGTTATTGGCATGATATATGTGAATGGTCTCATGAATGTTTTTACTGTAATGATGACGTTTTAGACATTCGTGTTTGGTCTGTGTTAGTGAATCCTCGTGTACAGGAGGAATTATTTGATATTTATACAGAAACACATACAGTTATTACACCATTAACAAGAGATTATTTTAATATTACACTTGGTGAACTATCAGTGGATGTGAATGTACGAAAAGAACTTTTAAGTATTTTTGTTGAAAAAGACAGATCGAACGACTATAGTGAAGTGTGTTAAGAAAACGTACTGTACATAATGTATTTCGAAAATAATTTTTGTGTATCATGTAGTGAAGAACATATTAGTGAAGTTTGTGTTTTAAAAACTATAAGTGCATACTTACGTTTTAATAATAATATTTCTTGTGAACAATGCTTGCTGCATCTTGAACATCAATGTTTATTTCATGATGATATTGGAACTTTTGCTGTAGGATATTTATCCAACGACATAACTGTTATTGATTTATTTGAAGTGTTTGAAGAACACCATAGTGAAATTTCAAGTATAAACTTTATACGCAAAGTGCGTGATTGTTTAAAGAACACTGAATTTGTTGGACAAATTATACCATTTTTCTTAGAACGTAAACATAAAATTTCACCATGTGTTAATGAATACATTATTGACATACAAGGTTTTAAGATTTCAAATAATGAATTTATTATACGTGAATTTTGTTTAACTGCGTGTGATGATACAGTAAATTTGCATTGTTTAATAAAATCACCAGTAGAATACAATATACTTCCATTAGGTTGTCAAAAACAAATTGAATGGTTAACATTAAACTTACATGGATTAACTTGGAATGATAAATGCGGTTATACTGTATCACACATACGTAACCTTATATATCAACTTTGTAAACAAGATCCAACCTTTTATTGTAAAGGTGCAGAAAAAACACTTTGGATTAAAAATATTTTTGCACTAGCTAATGTTATTGATTTGGAAAGTAAACAGTGTCCACCATTAAACACAATGCATGCAAACGTATTTAATGATTATTGTGCTTTTCATGAACAAAATATTAAACTTGAGAAAAAATCAGGATGTGCATTTCGTAATGCACAACAGTTATGTTATTGGTGGAAGTTTCAACGTACTATAACATTAACTAATGCATTTGCAAAGTTGTAAAAAGGATATGATATGTTCTTGTAAATAAAAATACAAGATTTTCAATTGTAAATAAAAAAATTTTATTAAACTAATCTACTTGTTTTTTTCTTTTTCATTATATTGGTTACATGATTGAATACAATTTTATCATTTTGTTTAAGATTTTTTTGAACAAATTTAAACATTCGTTAAAGCTTTTCTTTCGTACAATATGATGCAGAAAGTACAACACAAATTGTCCACACAATATTGAATTATCATCTTGATATGCGGAACTATTTGTAAAATATATTTTACAATTTTTATTTAAAAAAGTTTTTATTTCTTTTGGAAATGGTAATGCTACGCTATCGAAATAGTATCCTCTTTGATTTTCATCAATGAATACACACACCCAATGTGTACCACTTGAAGATGAATTGCTTAAATTTATAATAAGTCCAGCCGGTGGTTGTACAGTTTTGGTATTCTATCAATAGGATAAATGCCATGCACATTTGCACCAGTAACTTTATCACGAAGTAACACTTTTATTAAATCATCCGTGTACATAACTTTTGTTTTTTAAATTCACATCACATCACTTCACTTTATACGCGTATATGTTGGAAGACCTAGTGGAGTATATGGAATATTCTCATAAAACGAAATAACATGTTTAAAATATTCATGACAGAGTTTTTTATAACTTTTCCAATAACGATGAATGGTGCTAACGCATAAAAAATACTTTTGACAAACTTCATAGTATGATACCTTGCAACTCTTTGAATAATCAAGCAAAAATATTACAATATACAATGTTTAACACACTTTGTACCAGTAGGACACATGTAATTCATATGCTTAGAAGTGAACAGTTATACTTCTTTTATTAAAATGATACTTTTAAAAAGTATTATCAGTATATATATTTCTATTTTTATCAATTTGAATTAAAGAATCAAACTGGGCGTACACAATACATGTTATAGGTTCAGTTAAATTTTCAGAAAAGGAAACTTTAATATTTACAGGTGCATCACGCACAAGGTCCCACGTACAATCATCTAATGTTGCTGTAGGTGATAGAATAAATGCATAAAGAGTATAGCCGTGTGGATATTCTTCAGGAGTAATAGTATGTGCATCATCTTTATAATATAAACCAGTACCGGAAAACAGAGAATGGTAACTTAGAAGGTACAAATTGTTTTTAAAATCGGGGGTGAGGGGACTGGGAGGAAAAGATTTTGATCCAACTTGTAGCTGCAGTTTGTTAACGTAAAAGTGTTGAAAATGAAATGGATTTAGTTCAGATTTTCCATTAAATGCCGAATTGGAAACAAACCCGATAACAACACCTTTAGGTACGTTACCCAGAAAAATATTATCAAGATTGTATGAATTAACGTTTGCAGGAATAGTATACGATCTTGTTTGTACTCTTGTAAGGGGATATTTTGTTGTTTCATGATTCATATTAGTATTGATTTCCATTGCCAAATGAGGTGCAACATCAATGCGACGTATATGTAGAGTAACATCTTCAAGTTTTACTTTATAAGAAGTATTTGCAGGAGATAATAAACAAAAAGCATCTTTACTACGATGTAATTTTATACGAAGACCTACTTTATTTACAAGTGCTCTTGGTAATCCAGCAATATCTGTATACAGGCGACCATACATTTCAAACGATTTACTATTTTTAATATAATTAGCACGTTGTTGAAAACCTACATTAGCATTACCAATGCTATCAAATTGTTTAGCAGTATCTTTATACCACATACCTAATTTCAAATGTGTATCAGAAGCATCACGGGAATAATTTAATAATGTTTCAAGGTACGCACGATAAGGATAAAATCCTGATGAAGAAGTAATTAATTTATCATTTAATGAAATGTCAATTTGACTAAATAATGAATGTAGGAAATTATTTGTTGGTGCTACAACATCAGTGTCAGCTAATGGTGTGTCATCAGGTTTTGTAATTTTACAACGTACGTAAAGATAAAGATATGCAGTATGAATAAATTCTCCTGTTTCACCGGGAATAAAAAATTCAATAGGTCCATCAGAACTTAATGTTGAAATTGGACGATATTCAGCATTAAAGCAAGATTCAATTGCAGTTTGTGTCATTGGAGTACTAAATAAATCGAAATCGTTGGTACACCATTCCACACTGTTTGAATTAAGTAGTGCCATTATGAACATATATCTGTAACACGACTTATTTTTCTTTTTACTTTTCTTTTGCTTTTGCTTTTGTTTGTACGCTTACGTTTAGTTGGAGGTCCAAAGCGAACAATTGCCGGAGCTTTACGCTTGCGTGGCCGTCTCTTACCACTTCCAGTTAATAACTGACCAACTTTGTTAACAGCTTTTGTCTTTAATGTTTCACCAGCTTCTTTTACACGTGCACGAACAGATTCTTTAAATGGTTTACCTTCTAATACATCACCCGCTACTTGTATTCCCGTTTGTAATGCTTGTCGACCTAAAGTTTTTGCACCCTGTTTAAGAAATGGTAATGCAAAACGAAATAATCCTTGAAAGAAACTACCTATACCATGTCCCCGTTGATATACAGGTCCTGAAAAGTATGGGATACCATGTCCGTAATGTCGTCTAAATTTCATTTTTAAAATATAATTAATTAATTACTTTTTATTAGGAGAGCGCTTAAAATGAAGTGTAACAGTGTCCCAGAACGAAATGGCAAATTTCGTCCTGCATGGTCTTTTAATAGTATTTCAATACTGTTAAATGAAAGCTTTGCAAGTGGAAGATAATGAATATCTTGAAATGTTAATGTTTTCACTTTACCGTATTTTACATTTGATATTGTTGCAATACGTAATAAAGGTGCTTTTGTATCACCTAAAAACTGATATTGTATGATATCAGTATAAATAAAAATTTGATGAGGATATCCAATATCAACATATGGTTGTTTAAATCCACGTTTATACAAAACAAGATCTTTATGTTGACGAAGTCCTAATTGCATTGCTAATGTTGCTGATAATAAGGCATATTCAACACGATCACTACAATCTACTTGTACAATATTTGATATAGAAAATTTTATATCTTTTGATATTTAATTCATCAATGATATGATGTGCAGAGTGATAATATCCACTTATAATTTTACCTTTTTGTGCTTCTTCATTTTTTATTTTATACCACATAACATTTTCTCCATCGTTAACATTATAACATGTTAAAGGAACATGTAATTCACTTAATCCTACATGCCAATCGGTTTCTGATAATTGAATATTATTTTTTAGCTGATTAATAAAATGTGTTGGACTATTTGTAGGATATACATCAGTACTTGCGTTTGATACAAGTGTAATGTAAAAACTATCATCAATACTTTCAGAAATCATTTTCGTTTAAAGTGAAGTGTTAAGTTTGAAGTTCCAAATTCAAATGGCAACTTTAAACCGTGCTCATCTTTTAAGTTTACTTCAATCGTATTAAAATAAGATTTTACAACTTTAACATATTGTGGTGTGTGAAAGAGAAAACATTTTACATCTCCGTGCTCAATATTATAGGCACTAACTTTACGAAGTACTGGTTCAATATTTTCTTGTTGTTTTACAATATCAACACAAACATTAAAAACGTTTGGTATATTATACTCTAAATTGCATGGAAATTTTGCACGTGTTACGGTTGGAACATCTTCATTAACTGGTTTTACAAAAACAGCATCTGTAAACTCTGTTGTATTTTCATTTATAAATCCAAGTAAATGTTGCAATCCGCGTGTCATTCCAATAACACAAAAATCTTTTAATTTTAAAGAATGTCTAATTCCAACTTGATTTTTATTTTTATAATATTTTAACATGCGTAATTCTTCAGGAATCAATTCTAAAATGGATGAAATAGAAGTATAGTATCCTGGTGTAATATGAACATCTACAATTTGAAGTTCATCATTAACGATGGTTTCAATTACAATTTTTTCATTTTTACCAACATTATAAAAACTAAAAGGAACATTAAGTTGCGTTAAGGCAACATACCATTCTCCTTCACTTAAGTGAATAGGTTGTGCTAACTTTACTATAAATGAAGAAGTTGTATTATTAGTAAAAATTTCACTACTAGCATTTGAAGGAAGAGTAACATAGAAATCATGTTCTATCATTGAACTCATTTTGAAGACTGAACAGAATTTGTTTTAATCCATGAATTCATACTTGATGGATATCCCAACCACTTTACATACATCATATCTTTTTTTCGTTTTAGTACTTTTTCAATTAAAAATGTTTTGTTTGAATTTACATTTACTTTTTGTAATTCTTCTGTGTAAAATATTCCTTTAATTTCCTCATCATTCCAATCTTTTAATTTATATGTAATAGGATTTGTCGGAATACATTTATCAACAATAAAAATTTCTTGTGACCATTTTGGTAAATATCCCTTTTCTAATTTATGTTTATATTTACTAACACGCACATAATCACCAGGGTGAAATTTACATGTTAATTTGTTTTTATTCGTTTTATCACCGTACAACGTATTCAAAACTTGATCAACATTAGAGTAATTTACATTTGCCGGTGCAATTTTAATACTACTATGATACGAATGATTATAATTTTTTACAAATTGATCTAAGACATCTATATAACGGTATGTATTTTTAGCCGTAAAATAACGATATAATTTTTCTTTTAATGTCCTTATAAAGCGTTCAGCTAATGCACATTTAATTTCTGAATGTACACTATAATGATTAATTTCGTATTCTTTAAATAAACGTTTTACATGCCGATTATAAAATTCTGTACCTAAATCCGTTTGTACATTAAACACAGGTAGTTTAAAATTTTTTTAAATTTTTTTGATTGCTTTTGCCATTTCAGGACCTGTTTTTGTTTTTAAGGGAACACAATACGCATACCGTGAAAAATATCGATACAACATAATATATACTTATAATTTTTGTTATACTTGGCAATATTTTGCATATCTGCTAAATCCATTTGTAATGTTTCATTTGGTGCACTAACATAATATTGTTTACGTTCAAATACTTTACGTGCTGATGCATGTAATGTATTTGCATCTTGAGATGTTAACCAATTTTTAATTTTCTTTTTTGATAATTTTGTTTTTCCTTGTAATGTTTTAATACTTGATAAAGAAGCAGGATTTGTATAATCATAATATAATTTTGACAATTTTCGCATTTTCTTTTACATTTTATATTCTTTCCAGTTTTTAAAAATATTTGTTACTAGTGTTGGACTTTGTGATTTTTTAACTTTGCTATGTGATTTCACTATAGGACTAGAAATAAATTCACGTGGTACATTAAGATCATCCAATAAATTTTTAAACTCGTGAATGCCTATCGGATTTCTTGAATATTTTCGTGTACGAACAACATCATTTATTAAATCGATAATATTAGAAGTTGGTATTTTTCCTTGAATACGTACTGTTCCTGATTGATCCCAATGAATTTTATCAGAACTTGTTAACTGTTTTAATAATAGATCTGTTTTCCTTCGTTGTTTTTGGTACTGATTGTAAAATGTCTGATACAAAGGGTAAAATAGAATTATTTTTTTCTTCTTGAGATGATGATGATGATGATGTTTGAGGAACATATTTTTCAATAATAGGTAATGTAATTGGATTTTGTGAAACTGATGAAGTATAATTTAAATAATGTTGTAATGCTTGCTGATACAATTTCCATTTTTCTTCAATACTAAGATTACGACGTTGTAAAATACTATTCATTTCTTCGTCTAAACGCGATTGATGTGAATCTATTGATTTTATATTCGCATGCATTTGTTGCATTGCATTTTCAGGCACTAATATCATTTTACGAAATTCCGACATACTTATCTTCCAAACAAACTACTTGCTACTGCACCAAGTAATGGTCCTAAAATTAATGGTAAAAATGCCCCACCTTTCTGTAATAAAATTTTCTTTTTCTTATTAAGTGCTGTACGTTGTGCAGATAAAGCACGCAAGATCTTTTTATGTCTACGTAAACGTTGCTTCTGACGCGAATTCAACGGAATGTTTCCTTTTATTGTGTTTTTAGCAACTTGTGAAATAGTACGTATTAAATCACCAGATGCATGTCGTATAATTTGTTTTCGCTTTGCGCTTTTGCATTTGCACAAAGCACGGAGAGTATCAAAGTGTTGTTTCACCTTCAACATCTTGAACTAAACTAAACGTAAACGACTGAATTACTGTCTTTTACATTTGCATATACATGCAGTGTTTCATTAGGAAAAAATATTTGTACGTAATCGTAATGCATCATTTGTTTTTTGAGTTAAGTCAAATAACAAATAAGTGTGAGGTTCACGTGTTACATCTTCGAACACATTCACAACTTGTTTACTATATCGTGGCATAATTTGTCTTGCTAAATATTGTATTTGTAATTTATCACGAGGATTTTTAAATACTATAATATAATGTGCATTTAAACTTATATCACGAGCATGTTTTCCTTTTGGAAATAAATTTTGAAGAATAAATATTACTGTTAATTTTTTATGATGTGCATATTTTGTAAATAAGTTTGCAACATCACCATTGGTTTCAGACATTAAGTCATCTAATATTAATAATGAATTTTCTTGTATTTCAAAATTATTCATATCTGGAATACCTTCTATAAATCGAATTTCTGAACTTGCATCTAAATTTGGTATGACTGCACCATAACACCAAACAATTTCATTAAATTTCATAGTAAAGATTTGATCCCGTTCATTTAATAATCGATTTACAAAACATGTTTTACCTGCACGTGAAGGACCAGCAATTAAAATGGTTGATGGATGTTGAAACTTTAACATCCTGTATTAAACTGAATGCACACAATAGATACTTTACTTTATATACACTCATTCACACACTCACTCACTCACTCACACAATTAACAACATAAATTAAAAATAAATTAAAAATAAGTTAAAAAATAAATATTAAAGCTTGAAATGACTACAATCACAGCTTAGCTGATGTTATGACTATACTTTGGTTTACAATTTATAAGTTTGCACAGCAAACGATGGAATAAATAAATAAATAAATAGTGAAACTCTACTAATGATCTGTTAAAAATAAATAAATAAATAAATAAATAAAAACAATCACTTATAAGCCAAGCTAAAATTATTATTGTACATATCCATGAGGTAAACTTTTTGTCTTTGGTATTGGTTCGTCACTTTGTATATCGTCAATACGTTTACGTTTTTTGTTTACCTCTTGGTGTGTTTTTGTCTCTTTACGTGAAAAGATAGTGAAGCCCTGTTTTCGCACAATGCTATTTGGATTTTCTATAATTGTACAATTACTATATCCTGTCACTAATCCATAGAAACTCTCAAAGTTTATTCTTTGAGAGGTCCTATCATTTAGTGTAATTCCCCGAATTTTGAAAATATTTCGAAATTCCCCTGCGGCATTTTTAAGCCGCATACTATAATTTTTTGGCCCTAAGCCTATAAACGTTACAAACTCCCACCCTTCTTCAATTTCATCAGTGAGATCACCCAAATAGCTTCCAAGCTTTAACGGAGGTTCCCTATCTTTTTTACACGTAAACATAATACTGTCTGTGTCACAATAAATTACGTCTTCAGGTCCTACAGTCACAAGTAAATCATATAATTGTAGCCTGGCCCATGAAGTAATAAAACCAGCAAGGACAACATTGGAAAATTGTAAAGGTACATTTTCAGTTTCCAAGTCTTTATATGTTAGAATAAGATGTTCATCACCAACTGGAATAACACTATGAACCTCATATCTCGGTGTAGCAAGGTACCTATGGAACTCTGTCCCACTATCAATAATTACACACTGTGTCATATCTGTACGCTGTCCCCATTTTCCGTATAAGAAATTGAGGTACAACTTCGCGCATTGTCTAAGTCCAGGGTTCGTCCTAATATTATCTTTATTTAATTTTATGCCTTCGTGAGCATAGTAATCGTCAATATATTAATCTTTGTCTTCTTCAGTTTTACACCAAGCAGGATACCCTGAAGCTTCCTGCTTCATCTGAAGAAACGTATTCACATAGTCCCGGAATAAACTAGGTGAATTCCGATCTTCAGAACCCATGAGTTCAAATTCCCATATTTCATAAATTTTCACGATTTTATATCCGTTTTCAAGAGCACGGTGAAGCTCTGGTGTACAAAAAGTTCCAGTTAATGCACGTTCAGTATCACTATGTGTGCAATTATCAATAGTTTCTCCTTCCATACATAGCCTACAAAGTCCAAATATTAATCGGCTTTGTGCTACATACGGTAAAATGGGAAAAAAGAGTTGTTTAGGAGCCAATACAGTACATTTTACAATCCCATGAATTTTTCCCACATCTGGGAAAACCGGCCCCTTATGCACCTTAGGTGCCCCCACCGGAAGAGGTTTCCTTGCCATTACGTAGGGGTATAACGATGTAATATCATAATAAAGAATGGATTGATCGTCCGCACAATTCACATATGAACGAAATACTTCAGTACGGCCTCCGTTGTAGCAACTCTTAGGAATAAGAAAGTCTGCAGTTGTATCACATTGTTTTTTAAGGAACTTTTGTAAATCTACATCTGTGCGTACTTTATTATCCCAAGAGCACTCCCATATTTCATACAAATTCATTTTTAGAATTTCTGTGAAATATTTTCGCCGGATTTCCGTATGTTCGTACCTTTTTTCAAATGTGTTGTACGGACCATGTGCATTATCTATTATGGCATTACGGTTATTTGGAAAACACGTTTTACAGGCATGCCAGTAACATCCCATAAATTCGAACACGGCATTAAGCTCTGCATTGTATCCGTCAACATTATACCTTCCAAAAGATTGTTCTCCGTTTCGTCCAGCATGCTGGATTTCTATACCCAATTGGTGTTCCATATACTTTAGCCATTTCATTGCTTTTTCACTGGTTTTCGTTTTATAATGGTACCCCAAAGGTGGTATAACAGAAATACTTTCTTCTGGAAGATATGATGTACGATATGTTTGCATGGATAAACTTGCAATCGTAGACGATACTAGAAAACATTGTAATCCACCCGTTTTCTCTTCTATGATATTACTAAATTTAATAACAGCTTCTGTGAGAATTCTCACATCATTTTCACAATACTCCAGCATTTCCTTTTGCAAATTAAATTGCTCTCCCAATTGCACCCGTTCTTGGTGCCATCCCTCGAACCGCTTTTTTTTCTTCACCAGATCGCGATTCAGGATCATAGTACTCTATTCCCGGATATGGTCCTACATAATTTTGGTTCTCTACTGTATTAAACAAGTATGGGAAATCTCCCTTCTTTAAATTTTCTGAAAGGCCTAACGTCTTAGGTAATTTTGATAATTTTACACCAACAAACAAATAACTATCTCTAAAAATGATTTTATTATGAATAGAAATACTAAAAATCTTTTGACCCTGAATTAAAGTTTTTGGAATAATATGCTGGGACTCAATGAGAGATCTCAAACAGAAAATGCTATCAAAACGACTACCATTACGACTTATGACGCATACTTTACTAAATAGCGGTCTATCTAATAAAATATGTGTAATAAATTCATCAATGGTTTTAAAAGAAAACGAGCGGTTACCGTTTTCATCACCACATGTACTGCAGGCTTCATCAATGCCTGTGTTCATACATTTATGACATACATGTCTAACGCATAGCAAGCAAACAACGTGTTCCCGTTCCCCACGCTCATTTTCCGGTTTGAGCATGGTTTCTACGTCAAAGACAATATAAAGAATACTCTTGATATGAGTAGGTTTTACTTTCTTCACATAACATGAGTGACCTTCCTGTACATGTTCACGACATGTACTGCAAAAGTATTCACCACATGTATGATCAGATTTACGTGTTCTTAAATCAGAGTGCATTACAGTTGATGCAAACTTTCACATATTCACACACATTCTTGCCAATTTTATTACCTTTTAAGTGATTGTCGAAACATTCACCCCTAGTAAAATATCTATTGCATGCATTGCATTTCATTTTATCCATCGTAACATCAAGTTTGTGCATATGTACGCAAGATGAACACATTAACTCACACTTATGAAAACGATTGCCACCATTATACCCAATTAAACAATGTAAACAGTACTTTTTTTTCTTAGAAATGACGTTATTGTACGAATAGGACGGAAATGCCCAATAGTTCCTCTTTCATCGTAATAAATATAGATTGGTTTTGCATTTTGTAACTCTGGTCTTTGTATTTCTGTTTCCGGATAACGTACTCTAAATTCACGTTTGCTTTCGGGTACTTTTTCATAAATAATAATTTGATAGTTTGGAGTTAAATGTTTCTGAAACAATTCTACGTCATTAAAATCGCAACCATCTTTAACGCTAACACCTGCCTCAGTACAAAGCTTAATTGCTCTACCTTTTAATGTATCTCGAGTTGGATCTGTTAAATGAGTCAAATTTCCACGTGTTTCGCTATGCTTTGCTATACCCCAAACAATATTTTAGGTAAACAAAGTTTGTCATTATCGGTTCCCGGAAGCTCAACCAAATGTTGTACTAAAAATTCATTTAACGGTAAATATTTGTTTAGTGTGGAATTATTATCTCGTGTTCTTCCAGCACCAAACATCGAATTTACTATATGAAATCGAAAGAGGACATGATTACCTAAAACGAAGTCTTCATTACTATTTAACACTCTAGTAATAGAAGCTAAAACGGACTTAGCAGAAATGTCTTTGCGGCGTCTCCATGGAACATACACTGCTTTCTTATCCTTACTATTGGAGGAATCAATGTACATTCCAACAAAATCATTAGGTCTCGCATTGTTTAGTACATTATCCAATGCGAAGTTCATTAGGTTTTCAATATAGGCCGCAGGATTTCTAATTTCTTCATTTCCCATTGGCCTTACCGCAATTTCATGTCCCACCAAGTTAAACTTAGTGAAACTTTCTGCTTTCATGTACTACTTCGAAATTACCTTCCCCTGTATTTTGAACATCTGTATGTCCGCTACGTTCACTTGGAGGAACGTAACCGGAAGTACTAGGCTGTGGAGACCCCATTCCGTAACCACGAGTATCCCGTGAACATTGTACACTTGATACCTGTACTTCATTATTTACAACATCCACAGGATTTTGTCCGTTTTCACATAACTCGCCTAATAAAGCCTCCACATAATCAGATGTTCCAAACTCATCGGGATTTACTAAAACTGCGGAATTTTCAATTGTTTGTGTACCATCTGCTGCTTCATTTTGTATTTGTTCATTAATAATTTCATCAATTAAATTAAAATCTTCTTCTTGAAGTATGTTTTCCAAGGGTTGACTTTCTTGGTGGACCGAGGTTACGGAATTTTCAACAGATGGCGACACATTATTATGAACCAAAATAAAACGCGATCCATAATTACAAAATTCGGCTACCTCTGCTGCATTTATCCTATCACCTTGTGCGCAATTAAAATAATTAAAATGTACGAATTTATCATGTGCCCACTGGTACAGGACTTGCTCACGGAAAAATCCGTGTGCAAATAAGTCAACAATGTCAGCACTAGACATTGTATATTGCAATATAAGTGCTTGATTGTCATAGTAAAAATTAAAAAGAGCTGATAGCAAGGTATCATACCTTTCACTGCCACGCAATCCTTGGCGTTGCTTATCCATAATTCTCCACCAGGTCTCCAACACGCGTTCCTTTGTATTCAGGCCTTCTATAACAGCAGACAGGTAAATTTCATCAATTTCATTAAACTCGTTTACTAACGATGTGCCCAGGAATTCCATCTGTAAAATATTAAAAAAAACAAAAATTAGTATACATTAAAATAAATACAACAATATATAAAAATACAGTGTTATTCAGTTAACAATATTATTTAGTTTGCTTCTAAGAAGCTCTACTTATTTTTCTGTTAATAGAACACTCATAGAGTGTGATCATCATTAAAATTCTGCAAGAACTTCGTTGTTAAAGTGGAGTGTGATCATCATTAAAATTCTGCAAGAACTTCGTTGTTAAAATGGAGTGTGATTGTATTTAAATTCTGCAAGAACTTCGTTGTTAAAATACAGTGTGAACATTTTAAAATTATGCAAGAACTTTGTTCATAAAATAAAGTGTAATTGTATTAAAAACATGTTTTGCACAATGGTAAAACAAATTTCGTATGTTTTAAATAAAATATTATTGTAAATATTTAACAGTTTACAATTTTTAAAAATAATACTTTATATACGAATAATCAAAGTATAAAAACATAATCATTCAAATATGTATAATATATAATTATACTTACGATGATCTTCTAAGTAAATCTGGCATGTATTCTAAACTTGGTAAAAATCAGGATTTCTTTTTTACTTCCTTTCTTCTTTTGTTTTTTTCTTCTTATCTTGTTTTCAATTTCAACAACTGTAACAATACAGTTAATATTAATACTCTTCTCTAAATATAATATTTTAATATTTCTTTTAATATATGTTTGTATAAATTTATTCAGTAAGAAAATATTGTGTTGAAGGTACGGTTACCAACATTCATATGATAATATTTCCTTACCAACGGGGGTATATATACACAATGCCTAACAAAAAAACAATAAAACCAGTTTAAACACCTGTAGCAAAGCAAACAAAAGAAATTCCTAGCATTACTAACAAAGGAATTTTTTAAACTCAGTAACATAAAACAACAGTAATCATCTATGGTATGCTCACACATTTTAGTATTTTTCGGAACATATTTGGTATGCTCACACATTTTAGTATTTTTCGGAACATATTTGGTATGCTCACACATTTTAGTATTTTTCGGAACATAGTTCCTCGGAGATTCCTTAGCAAGCGATCCAATGAATATTACGAGAGGTTAAATAAGGAGATTGCTTAGCAAGCGATTCAATGAATATTACGAGATGTTAAATAAATAAGAAGTTTCCAAAGGAAACGATGGAATAAAATATACGAGACAATAAATAAATAATGAGTTTGCACCACAAACGAGTCAAAAAAATTTACAAATTACATCATATTGTGTAATATCACTGTTACTAATTTAAAATATGTTAAAGCACCTGCGTACGAGATTACAAAACGAAATGCTTTTGGGTTCGAGATTACAAAACGAAATGTGTTTGGGTACGAGATTACAAACTGTGTTACATCGTATACAGGTAATAGTGTTATACTTCATGTTAATATTAAATTACAATTACTATTGTTTAAAGTATACGTATACTACACATGTACGGCAAATGATAATACATTTTTATGTTTATGTTCGGTTAAGTTCGGAACCGTTTGTGTAATACATGTATAATCATGTACAAAATTGTGGATACATTTTTGTTTGTTCGGCAATGTTCGTAAAACTTCGGTTAAGTTCGTGTTAACTTGTTTAAATTTTTAATTAATGGTGTTTTAAAAATAACATTTACTACATTAATTGTAAATATTTTAGTTATACATATCATTAATGTAAGGAAAACAATAAAATTCATCCGCCATGTTTCTTTCTTGAAACAACGCCACCTGTACCATAACATTTACATTAGTGTGTATAAGACTGTGCGTGTGTGTACATGTACCATAGCAAGTTACCGAGTGTTTGTTTTTTATAACCGGCAATACCCCGCGCAGTTTCCGGGCGGCAATATTTTACGCGTCCCGCGTCGCGAAAACCTTTTTCCGGGCGCAAATACCGCGCGGCGCGCACCGGTCGCGGTAAAAAACGCGCAAAAACGGTATTTATTTTAGTAATATTATTTATTTTATTTATTTATATAAAAATATATCCTTTAATAAGCATATTTCCAAAGTTTCAAAAAAAATCGACGCCATATTGTTTATGCAAATTCATTAAGTTTTTATTTTCAAGTTACAATGTTCTAACCTATATAGTAATGTTTCTTAGGTCCTAACGATCAAGAAAATATCTTTCTTTTGTTTCTACGACCAATAGTTGGCCATAAAAACCCAAAAATGTATTTTTTAAAAAATTACTTTTTGAACATCCCTCGTATAAATTCCAAAAAAATAAAAATTGTTCGAGTTTATCATGTAGGGTGTCTTTCTATATAGATTTTGACCTGACAAATCGATTTCTCTTGTCCATTTTGTTCTACGATTAATAGTTTACGAGATATGAGCATTTAAAATTATTTTAAAGTTACATTGTTCTAATCTGTATAGTAGTGTTCATTAGGTCCTAACGATTAAGAAAATATCTTTCTTTTGATTCTATGACCAATAGTTTGCCGTAAAAAAGCGAAAAATATAAAATGTACTTTTTGAACATGCCTCGTATAAAATCGAAAAAAATAAAAATTGTTGAAGTTTATCATGTAGGGTGTCTTTCTATATAGATTTTGACCTGACAAATCGATTTCTGTTGTCCATCTTGTTCTACGATTAATAGTTTACGAGATATGAGCATTTAAAGTTATTTTAAAGTTACAATGTTCTAATCTGTATAGTAGAGTTCATTAGGTCCTAACGATTAAGAAAATACCTTTCTTTTGTTTCTATGACCAATAGTTTGCCGTAAAAAAGCGAAAAATATAAAATGTACTTTTTGAACGCCTCGTATAAAATCGAAAAAAATAAAAATTGTTCAAGTTTATCATGTAGGGTGTCTTTCTATATAGATTTTGACCTGATAAATCGATTTCTGTTGTCCATTTTCACCTACGATGAATAGTTTACGATTTATGACCATTTAAAATTATTTCAAAGTTACATTGTTCTAATCTGTATAGTAGTGTTCGTTAGGTCCTAACGATTAAGAAAATACCTTTCTTTTGTTTCTACGACCAATAGTTTGCCCTAAAAAGCCAAAAATGTAAAATGTACTTTTTGAACATGCCTCGTATAAAATCGAAAAAAATAAAAATTGTTCAAATTTATCATGTAGGGTGTCTTTCTATATAGATTTTGACCTGACAAATCGATTTCTGTAGTCCGTTTTATCGTACGATCAATCGTTTACGATTTATGTCCATTTAAAGTTAATATACGGAAAAAATCTTAGTCTTTTTGCATCAACGCCACCTATATAGCAACACATGTCAGTACCATGCATGCTTTTGTGCCGATAACATCAAACCGTATCGGGTTAGTGTTATTTGTACAACCGGCATTGCCTCATACGCTTACCGACAAAAATATTTTGTCGCTTCCCGTGTTTTTTCCCGCCATATTTTAGTTCATCATATACAGTTCCCGTATGTGCTTCAAACATCAGAGAAGACATTTTGTGTTAGGTAAGTATCATCGTTTTAACATTTCTATACTTTGCAAGTGCTTTCCCATACACTATAATCTAGCTTTACATAGGTATATCTGATAAATCCATTTGTGTTGTTTCAAATGGCATACATATCTTTAAAGAAAAGAATAGTCACTCAAAAACATTTACATATTAACTTGCAATCTTAATAAACGCGCGCATACGCCACTGTTTTCAACAGATAAATTATTCGTTTTCGTTCATTTAATTCAATCAATTGGTATTCGTTTTCTCATGGCTTAAACGAACTCGCAGTTTTTGCCTTCCTTCGTTCCTTTCAAACACCGTAAATTCCATTCCATTCAACTAGCAATAAAAAATCGCCTGAAGCAGCATTCAGGTTAACCTCACCCCTCTCACGCACACCAATACATGTATGTGTGCTTCCCGTATTCTTTCTCTCTCTCCCTCTCTTTTTCCTCGCATCTCTATCGCTCTTGCTCTTTCCGTCAAACTACAAACACAATGTCCCCCGCGCCTCTTCTCTCACGCACCCAACGCATTTATGCATCCTTGCACACATTCTTTCTCTCTCTCTCGCACGCACTCTTTCCGTCAAACTACAAACACATACTCCCCTCGCGTCTCTATTGCTCTTTCCTTGAAACTACAAACACAAAATCCCCCCGCCCCGCTCCCTAGCCTGCACTCAAGCAAACTTTTTTTCTTTTTTTTCCTCTCTGTCTGGCTTTCGCTTTCTTACGCGTTCCCGTTCATACTTTTATTGCTAGGTAAGTTACCACTCTGTCCCCTATACGCTTTTTTTGCCGTTTGAAATATCCACAAAATACACAGCATTTCTAGTTTGCGTATTTCAATCTTCACAAACAAATCTCAATGTCTTTTCAATCATAACAACGGTTATATCTCACATTTGTCCAATAAATAAAAGCAAACACAAGTCATTTTAATTCATGTAAATACATTTAAAATCCAAGTTCAATATTTATTTATATAAATGGTAAATTTTAACTTACCTTTTCCCTTCCCGTAATTCCAAAATTATTCTCCAAACAACACACTCACAGAAAAATACAGAAGCCAACTTTCCACAACGCCCAAAAGCACACTATATAATTTGATCTCATTTCAAACTTCCTTATATATATTCGTTAACCTGGGTGTTTCGAGCGTTCACACACACCCTTCCGTTTTTTTTCACAAAAACAAGTACAAAAACTATTCTTTAAAGTTAACAAGAATCTTTTCCAGAAAAAGGGCTTTTTCTTTCTTTCTTTTTTCATTCTATCGGAGTAGAAAACATTTTTCTGTTTAACAAGTCAGAAAAATCTTTTTTTTTTCTAAAAAGAGTTACGTTCAACTCGAAATTACAGGGGGTCTTAACCGTCAACAATAAATGTCACATACATTTTCTCAAATAACTTTCTACATCCTAACAACTTAAAAGATCTTTTTTTCAACTATTTCAATTCTTTCTTTTCTAAAAGGAGTTACATACAGGTGGGTCAAAAGTAACATCACATTTTCTCATCTGCACAAAAAAATTTTCGCTTTCTATTGTAGTAATTTTCTACATGTCCCTTTACGTGTTAAGGTTCTTAACTATTCCCTAACAAGTCCCACGCCAATTTAAAATCAACCCTTTGCTCAAAAGGACACTACAATTCCCCCTATGCAATTGTATGCCCCGTCTCTCAGTATGTGGCAATGTAATACCTCTCACAAAGTGACACGTAACTATCTCTTTCTTACATTCTCTGTCCTTCAGTATAATGTCTGTTATCTCTCCATAGGGTGCAAGTTACAGTCCCAATTAAACAAAATCTTTTACTCCATGGACAGTACACTTCGCTCCCCCACCTCCAAAAAACCTGGACCACCCAAAATTACAGCACAGCTGTGTCTATGTTTCTTTCTTTAGTACGCATCAAAGGGTTCTCTCACTCCCCCGCCATTCTTAGCTTACATGACTTTCTCACGTCCTGCTGTTACACTATTTTCAAACATCCATATCTCACTTTCAACTCACAGTATCTTCTTTCTTTTAATGACACAAAGTTCAAATTATAACAGTGTTACAAAAAGCTTGTCAATTTCAAATTCTAACCTTTTCTATTCTGTTTCCAATGTTTCTAAAAGTTATTTCACATGTCTCTCTGCCTTCCAACAGTTAAAGTATTGTCCAACATCCATATCTCACATTAAACTGACACTTTCTTCCTTCTTTAATTGACACAAGGTTCAAATTACGAGACAGCTCCAAAAGAAGCATCTCTTACGTTTACAAAGGGTGTTTGTCTGCAATCCATTGTTCTACGACCACACACGATGGTTACATTTAGGTATAAGCCTACTGTGCAGGTGTTGACGAGCTGGGAAAGTGCATAACATTTATTTCTATATTCCCACTTTGATTGCTGTTATCTCTAACCTCCTCATGGGAACCAATCCCAGCTTTTAATATCCCTTAGTTTACAGAGCTTTTTTTTAGAGGCACAAATAATACATTGCTGATAGCAAACTGAATGGGCCTTATGCAGAGTTGTTTTGAAGCGTTATTAGTGCCATACTAAAGAGTTCGACTAACATATGAGTAGTAAGGGGGTTACTTTACCGCACTCTTAATAATCCAAATCGGGATCCCCATGGACCATAGCGAATGAATCAGGGATGCTTTGACCTGGGATTACGTCACATATTGAAATTTTGCTTATGCTTATTCAGGGGCCATGCACGATGGTACGAATGAGTCATAGGTACCTTGGCCCTGCTATGACGTCATTGAATTGGGAGTTTTGGATCAGAGGTCATGATGATTCTTTAAAATTACTAAAAATACGGTTTTGATGATTCATTACGTTGTGAAATAGTACAGGTTTACGAATGCTTTTTTATTTTTCGTTCCCTTTTATGGCATAAAATTTGGAGATTGTTATATCTTTGATGAGATGGACTAACACGGGTGCAAATGAAATCTTTAGTTTTACGTCCCACGCTTATGCCGGTTAGGCTAAAGGAGACGGTGATGATAAGAAAGGAATGAAAGTGTGAGGAAAATGTAGCATACTGTTGCCCACCACAAAACTATTTTCGTGATGTTTGAACCAGGGACCACATACAGCAGAGGTGAACGCTTTACCATTGAGTCACCGCACCTCTACTGATATGAATGAATTAGAGGTGATTGGTTCGAGCTAATATGTTCGTTTGACGTCACTGAACTGGTATTTTTAGCTTGGAACTTATGATGGCTTGTTTCGTTCCCTTTTATGGGTATAAAATTACCAAAACAAGGTTTGATCTCTTTCTTGATGATCTATTACATTATGAATTAGTAGACCTCAGTAATAGTATAAATTAGTATTAGTATTAATATGAAACTCGAAAACTTTGGAGTTCCTTCGTGGCTAACCGGTTAGCGTATGCGCCTTTAACGTGGGAGACCAGAGTTCGATTCCCGGAAGAAGCTTATGCGGTTCGGATTGTTATCCCTTTGATGAGATGGACTAACACTAGTGCAAATAAAAAATCTTTAGTTTTACGTCCGACGATTATGCCGATTATGCTAAAGGAGACGGTGACGATGAGAAAGGAATGAAAGTGTGGGAGAAAAATGGAGCATAATGTTGTCCACCACAAAACTATTTTCTCGGGGGTTTGAACCAGGACCCCATACAGCAGAGGTGAACGCTTTACCACTGAGCCACCACGTCCCTTACTGGTGCGAATGAAGTAGAGGTATTTGGTTTGAGCTAATGTGTTTGTTTGACGTCGGGCTGACCCTATTTAGAGACCTGCACGGGCCGAATTTTTCGGCCCGAGCCCAATCCAGCCCGAACGTACCTAGGCCCGGCCCAGCCCGGGCCCGAAAAGTTTTGGAGATTTTCGTCCCGAGCCCGGCCCGGCCCGATAAGTTTTCAAAATTCTTGGCCCAAGCCCGGCCCGGCCCGATAAATTTTAAAAGATTTTGGCCCGACCCCGGCCCGATAATTTTAAAAAAAATTAGCTCGAGCCCCAATTTTTCTCAAAATTTAGTACTAAATTTGACCTAACCCTCAGAAACATTTTCTAAACTTTGGTTCACAACCTGACGCTTGTTTCCCGAATGGTACCAAGGCCTCCTAGAACTTTGCCTGTCATCGAGAGAACAAAAACTCCATTCCCTGTAACAAAAATCTAACTTAATTGATTTTTAGCATAAAGTGAAGATGGCAATATTGTTTAGCGACAGGCAAAACATTCCCACCCCTTCTTGTTATATTTTGAGTTCAGTGAAGGTCAAGGTCAGAGCTCAATTTACCGCATAATGCCTGCAATCGTCTATAGTGAAATAGGAGCCGCTAAGCAACACAAACTGTAAATAGCTATTGCATTCTTTGTAACATTTTTCACGGGCACACTTCTTCAACGTTTGGCTTTATTCCAATTATAGTTTAACGAAAGTCAATAATTATTAAAGAATTGCAATTGATCGGCCCCAGCCCGGCCCGACCTCAAGAGAAATCAGTGTCGGCCAGCCCAAGCCCGGCCCGGCCCAAAGAAATAACAGTGTCGGCCCGCCCAAGCCCGGCCCGGCCCAGAGAAATAAGAGTCGGCCTGCCCAAGCCCGGCCCGCGGGCCGGGCCGGGCTTCGGGCTCGGGCTGGGCCCGGCCCGTGCAGGTCTCTAACCCTATTTCACTTTTGGGACCCACATGGACCATAGCGAATGAGTTAGAGATGTTTTGGTTCGGGATTGCATTACCTATTGAAATTTTGCTTATGTTTACTCAGGGGGCAGGGGTCACTCAGGACACATAAGATCACCTTGATTTACATCAGGAGTTGGGGGGCGGGAGGGGAGTATCGGACCTCGTTCCCTTTGATGATTATTGATTTTGGAGCCTTATTACATTATATGGAGGCGTATTTAAAATCATTTCCTTAAATTTGATAAGTACTTTGTGATCCACTTTGTTCCGTTTCAGGGGTGAACATGGATACCTTGCAATCGTTTCGAGTTCGATTCTTGGTGCTAGTTTAGGAAATGTTGAATTTAACGTCCCCAGCGAAAACGATGGTGATGAGAAATGATAGGACGAAACAGGGGAAAACATGTTCCCTTTTAGGGGTACAAAATTGCCAAAATATAAACGTAAGCAATACGTTGTACCACGTGTTTGGTCTTTTGGCCCAATTTATCCTCCTGGATGAGGTCCTATTAAATTATATAGTTATATGGGCGTATACAGGGGTTCATTATCTTTCATAAGATATGGGTATATTTGTGCACCCCTTTAAAATTTGGGTGGAGTACTTTGGCCCACACCCTTCAATTTTGGAAATTGCCCAATTTAAACATTTGGTATAATAGTATAGGGCTCTAATATATATTATTATAAATTTGGGTGGTCCACCTCGTTCCTTTTAGGGACACAGAATTACCAAATTTTACTGCAACCACGTGTTTGGTATTTTGGCTCATTTTATCCCCTTGGATGAGGTCCTATTACCTTATATAGTTATATGGACGTATACAGATGTACATTTCCTATTATAAGACATAGGTACATTTGTGCACCCCTTTAAAATTTGGGAGGAGTACCATAGCCCACCCCTTAAATTTTGGAAATTTTCCAGTTTAAGCATTCGGTATTATACTACTGGACTCTAATATGTATCATGATAAATTTGGGTGGTTCACTTCGTTCCATTTTAGGGGTACAAAATTGCCAAAATATAAACATAAGCAATATGATGTACCACGTGTTTGGTTTTTTGATCCAATTTATCCTCTTGGATGAGGGCCTATTACCTTATATGGTTATATGGTCATGTATAGGGGTCTATTCCCTATCATAAGACATAGGTACATTTGTGCATCCCTTGAAATTTTTGGGAATGGTACCTTGGCCCACCCCTTAAATTTTAGAAATTGCCCAACCACGTGTTTGGTCTTTTGGCCTAATTTATTCTCTTGGATGATGTCCTATTACATTATATGGTTATATGGTTATATATAGGGGTCTATGCCCTATCATAAGACAGGTACATTTGTGCACCCCTTTAAAAATTTGGGAGGGGTACCCTGGTCCACCCCTTAAATTTTGGAAATCGCCCAATTTAAACATTTGGTATAATAGTATAGAACCCTAATATAGATCACTATAATACCCCTATGCACTCCTCTTAAGCTTTTTGATAAGAGAGAACCACGATACTTTAAGGTTACCTTCTTGGTCTTGGTGTTAGTTCGTGTAATTTATATCTTAAATAACATTGACGGTTTAGTTAAAATCATCTCAAGATATTTTAGCCAAAATTTTTCAGTGAGTGCAAAGAGGGAATTGTTTCACGGTTAACCGCCAAACGTTATCCGGTTTTAACTATTCGATTAAAAATTTATCGGCTTTTAACTATTCGATTAACAAATAAACGGTTTTTAATTATTCGATTAAATTTTTAGTCCACTAATTTCCAGTTATTACAAAAGTTCGTGAAAATTTGAAACTAAATTCTTTCGAACTCAAATTTTTCAAATCAAAAATATTCAAACTGAAATTTTCGAATTAAAAACATCAAACTAAACTTTTCGAACAAAAAAGTTGAAATCAATATTTTCGAATTCAAATTTTCAAACAAAAGAAATCAAACTGAAATTTTCGAATTATAAACATCGAACTAAAATTTGAAATAAAACTTTTCGAATTCAACTTTTTAAACCAAACAATTTCACACTGAAATATTTTAAACTAGAAATTCTAAACTAAAATTTTCGAATCAAAACATTTCAAACCAATTTTAGAACTAGAAAGTTGAAACTAAAATTTTCGAACAAAAAAAATTGAAATAAAACTTTTCGAATTCAAATTTTTTCAAACCACACAATTTCACACTGAAATTTTTGAACTAGAAATATTAAATTAAAATTTTCGAAAAAATGAAATCAAAATTTTCGAACCAAAACATTTCAGTCCAAATTTTTGAACTAGAAAGTTGAAACTAAAATTTTCGAATTCAATTTTTTTCAAACCAATCAGTTTCACACTGAAATTTTTGAACTAGAAATTTTAAGCTAAAATTTTTCGAAAAAATGGAATCAAAATTTTCGAACCAAAACATTTCAATCCAAATGTTAGAACTAGAAAGTGGAAACTAAAATTTTCGAATTAAAAGTTTCAACCTGTTTTCGAACTAAAAAAATTTTATAACGAAATTTTCAAATGAAATTTTTGGACCTAAAATTTCAAACCAAAATTGTCGAACTGAAAGTTAAAGTTTCGAACAAAAGAAATAATTCGAAAATTTTAGTTTCCACTTTCTAGTTCTAACATTTGGATTGAAATGTTTTGGTTCGAAAATTTTGATTCCATTTTTTTCGAAAAATTTTAGCTTAAAATTTCTAGTTCAAAAATTTCAGTGTGAAACTGATTGGTTTGAAAAAATTTGAATTCGAAAATTTTAGTTGCAACTTTCTAGTTCAAAAATTTGGACTGAAATGTTTTGGTTCGAAAATTTTGATTTCATTCTTTCGAAAATTTTAATTTAATATTTCTAGTTCAAAAATTTCAGTGTGAAATTGTGTGGTTTGAAAAAATTTGAATTCGAAAAGTTTTATTTCAATTTTTTTTTGTTCGAAAATTTTAGTTTCAACTTTCTAGTTCTAAAATTGGTTTGAAATGTTTTGATTCGAAAATTTTAGTTTAGAATTTCTAGTTTAAAATATTTCAGTGTGAAATTGTTTGGTTTAAAAAGTTGAATTCGGAAAGTTTTATTTCAAATTTTAGTTCGATGTTTATAATTCGAAAATTTCAGTTTGATTTCTTTTGTTTGAAAATTTGAATTCGAAAATATTGATTTCAACTTTTTTGTTCGAAAAGTTTAGTTTGATGTTTTTAATTCGAAAATTTCAGTTTGAATATTTTTGATTTGAAAAATTTGAGTTCGAAAGAATTTAGTTTCAAATTTTCACGAACTTTTGTAATAACTGGAAATTAGTGGACTAAAAATTTAATCGAATAATTAAAAACCGTTTATTTGTTAATCGAATAGTTAAAAGCCGATAAATTTTTAATCGAATAGTTAAAACCGGATAACGTTTGGCGGTTAACCGTGAAACAATTCCCTCTTTGCACTCACTGAAAAATTTTGGCTAAAATATCTTGAGATGATTTTAACTAAACCGTCAATGTTATTTAAGATATAAATTACACGAACTAACACCAAGACCAAGAAGGTAACCTTAAAGTATCGTGGTTCTCTCTTATCAAAAAGCTTAAGAGGAGTGCATAGGGGTATTATAGTGATCTATATTAGGGTTCTATACTATTATACCAAATGTTTAAATTGGACGATTTCCAAAATTTAAGGGGTGGACCAGGGTACCCCTCCCAAATTTTTAAAGGGGTGCACAAATGTACCTATGTCTTATGATAGGGCATAGACCCCTATATATAACCATATAATGTAATAGGACATCATCCAAGAGAATAAATTAGGCCAAAAGACCAAACACGTGGTTGGGCAATTTCTAAAATTTAAGGGGTGGGCCAAGGTACCATTCCCAAAAATTTCAAGGGATGCACAAATGTACCTATGTCTTATGATAGGGAATAGACCCCTATACATGACCATATAACCATATAGGGTAATAACACCTCACCAAAGGGGATAAATTAGGTCAAAAACCCCCGAAATTTGAATTTTTGGCAATTTTTTACCCATGAAAGGGAACGACATAAACACCCAAATTTATCATGATACATATTAGAGTCCAGTAGTATAATACCGAATGCTTAAACTGGAAAATTTCCAAAATTTAAGGGGTGGGCTATGGTACTCCTCCCAAATTTTAAAGGGGTGCACAAATGTACCTATGTCTTATAATAGGAAATGTACATCTGTATACGTCCATATAACTATATAAGGTAATAGGACCTCATCCAAGGGGATAAAATGAGCCAAAATACCAAACACGTGGTTGCAGTAAAATTTGGTAATTCTGTGTCCCTAAAAGGAACGAGGTGGACCACCCAAATTTATAATAATATATATTAGAGCCCTATACTATTATACCAAATGTTTAAATTGGGCAATTTCCAAAATTGAAGGGTGTGGGCCAAAGTACTCCACCCAAATTTTAAAGGGGTGCACAAATATACCCATATCTTATGAAAGATAATGAACCCCTGTATACGTCCATATAACTATATAAGGTAATAGGACCTCATCCAGGAGGATAAATTGGGCCAAAAGACCAAACACGTGGTACAACGTATTGCTTACGTTTATATTTTGGCAATTTTGTACCCCTAAAAGGGAACATGTTTTCCCCTGTTTCATCCTATCATTTCTCATCACCATCGTTTTCGCTGGGGACGTTAAATTCAACATTTCCTAAACTAGCACCAAGAATCGAACTCGAAACGATTGCAAGGTATCCATGTTCACCCCTGAAACGGAACAAAGTGGATCACAAAGTACTTATCAAATTTAAGGAAATGATTTTAAATACGCCTCCATATAATGTAATAAGGCTCCAAAATCAATAATCATCAAAGGGAACGAGGTCCGATACTCCCCTCCCGCCCCCCAACTCCTGATGTAAATCAAGGTGATCTTATGTGTCCTGAGTGACCCCTGCCCCCTGAGTAAACATAAGCAAAATTTCAATAGGTAATGCAATCCCGAACCAAAACATCTCTAACTCATTCGCTATGGTCCATGTGGGTCCCAAAAGTGAAATAGGGTCAGCCCGACGTCAAACACATTAGCTCAAACCAAATACCTCTACTTCATTCGCACCAGTAAGGGACGTGGTGGCTCAGTGGTAAAGCGTTCACCTCTGCTGTATGGGGTCCTGGTTCGAACCCCCGAGAAAATAGTTTTGTGGTGGACAACATTATGCTCCATTTTTCTCCCACACTTTCATTCCTTTCTCAACGTCACCGTCTCCTTTAGCATAATCGGCATAATCGTCGGACGTAAAACTAAAGATTTTTTATTTGCACCAGTGTTAGTCCATCTCATCAAAGGGATAACAATCCGAACCGCATAAGCTTGTTCCGGGAATCGAACTCTGGTCTCCCACGTTAAAGGCGCATACGCTAACCGGTTAGCCACGAAGGAACTCCAAAGTTTTCGAGTTTCATATTAATACTAATACTAATTTATACTATTACTGAGGTCTACTAATTCATAATGTAATAGATCATCAAGAAAGAGATCAAACCTTGTTTTGGTAATTTTATACCCATAAAAGGGAACGAAACAAGCCATCATAAGTTCCAAGCTAAAAATACCAGTTCAGTGACGTCAAACGAACATATTAGCTCGAACCAATCACCTCTAATTCATTCATATCAGTAGAGGTGCGGTGACTCAATGGTAAAGCGTTCACCTCTGCTGTATGTGGTCCCTGGTTCAAACATCACGAAAATAGTTTTGTGGTGGGCAACATTATGCTACATTTTCCTCACACTTTCATTCCTTTCTTATCGTCACCGTCTCCTTTAGCCTAACCGGCATAAGCGTGGGACGTAAAACTAAAGATTTCATTTGCACCCGTGTTAGTCCATCTCATCAAAGATATAACAATCTCCAAATTTTATGCCATAAAAGGGAACGAAAAATAAAAAAGCATTCGTAAACCTGTACTATTTCACAACGTAATGAATCATCAAAACCGTATTTTTAGTAATTTTAAAGAATCATCATGACCTCTGATCCAAAACTCCCAATTCAATGACGTCATAGCAGGGTCAAGGTACCTCTGACTCATTCGTACCATCGTGCATGGCCCCTGAATAAGCATAAGCAAAATTTCAATATGTGACGTAATCCCGGGCCAAAGCATCCCTGATTCATTCGCTATGGTCCATGGGGACCCCGATTTGGATTATTAAGAGTGCGGTAAAGTAACCCCCTTACTACTACTATATGTTTCCTGCAGTAGTCAGGCCAGTAGTCTGCATAATACCAATTATCTGTAGAAACGAGAGTAGAAATGAAGTGTGTAAGATTTTTTTCTAGACCTTTTTGTTCGTTTTTCCAAACTCATTTTTGATTTCGATGAAGCAAAATTGATCATAAAGTTAAAAATGTATAAAAGTGAAATGATTATTAATTATATATGTCTTTCATATATGTTCTTGAAGCGTAGATCTATAGTTTGAATTGAATTGATCACGTATCTTTTACACACACAAACACACACACACACACACACACATATATATATATATATATATATATATATATATATATATATATATATATATATATATATATATATATATATATATATATATATATATATATATATATATATGAAAGAGGAAAAATTCCACGACTAATTTTTTAGCTACTTTTCACCCAAAATTGGAGTCATTTCATCTCCTATTTAGCGACTTTTTGTATTAACTTGTTGGCAACACTGTCTGGCGGTCACTTTTGTTTGGAGCAGTGGAACGTTTGTTCGTATTCTTCTCTAGATCTACTCACCGATGGAATGTGCTGCAAAAGCAGAACCTGTGAAGGCACTTGCTAGTCAATTGAATGAAGTAATTGTTGTGTTGGAATAACTGGTGAAATTTCGACTGAAACGGTTGATACTCGAGGAGATGCTGATCATCTTCTTGCAAGCATCCAGTCATTTAACTTCACCGCTTTACTATATTTCTGGTCTGCAGTTGTCTCATATATTGATCGGATCCAAAAATGCTTTCAATCTTAGATATGAGTTTCAATCAAACTCTTATTCAGTTACAGAGCCTAATTGACACCATTGATACCTGGAGACTTGGGCTGGCCAAGGAAATCGTATCCGCAACTGAAGGGAAGTTGCAGGGCATGGTAAATAACTGTGGATGCACACAGTAGGAGAAGGAGATGCATGCCTGGAAAACCAAAGAATGAATCCTTGACTGCCGAAGTGAAACGCTCTATCAATGAAATTGTAGATGAGATGAGAAACAAATGTATGACCATTTTACTCAGATACATGACCTGAACGACAGATTTGGATTCCTGTGTTCTATGGTTAACTTTGTGCAGCAGCTAGATGATGAGAGCGAGGAAAGGCTAAAATTATGTTCCTTTGATTTGGCTTTGTTCTACTCGAATGACCTGGATGGCGTAGAATTATTTCAGGATTGTAAGGCTATAATCCGTTCACTAAGGTGTGCTCAGAAAGCTGAAGAACAACTTGACTTTTCCCCACAAAGCATACTGAAATATGTATCTTCAATGGGGCTTGAAGTTTACTAAAATTTGGCAATCGCTCTTCAGATTTTGATAGCAATGCCCGTATCTGTCGCATCACGTGCAAGGTCTTTCAGCAAAATGAAATTGATAAATTCATAAATTATACTTGCGCTCCACAATGTCAAGAAAGACTCACGAATCTGGCCATTCTTTCTATCGGAAATGAAATAGCATCTACTTGGATTTTGATAATATAGTTGACACTTCCGCAGCTACCAAAGCAAGGAAGGTAGAATTCTGAATGCTGGTGGAATATAGGCTCATAAGGTAGTGGAACTATCGTCGAAAGTAGTTTCATGTTTCAACTTAAGACAATAAAAACGCAGAAGTACCAAAAGATAATAAAAAGCAGTCAAGATCTGTCAATTAACTGGTGATGGGTAGTAATGAAAAGTAGGATGGTACAATCCGCGGCAAAAAATCTCCAACACGAGCATATAAGTTTATTGTGAAATGACGAAGTCTTTTGCTCCAAAGTAAGTGTGCACGGGAGGAGGCCGAGGTTTATCCTGGCGTGATTCGTTCCACTTAGACGTTATGTTCATTCCCTGTGCTGTTAGGCGTAGTTTCACAATTAACTTAAATCCTCATGTTGCAGGGTTTTTTTTGTCGCGGATTATACAACCCGTAGTAGAATTTTGTGCTCACATATTTAATCTATGATATATTCCCAATTATTCAATATATTCATGATTTTTTAAAATAATATATTCTAACAGTAAGTATGTTAGTAAGTGGCAATGGAAATAGTCATAAGTGACAGAATATAAACATGACTGAATGATTAAATAAAAAATAATACAATCATAACTAACTAACTCTATGGCCTATGGAACCCGGAGGTTCAATGCCACGTTCACAAAAGCTCTCCACTGACTTCTATCCTTAGCTAACTGCATCCAGTTTCTACTTTGTATTTCAATCTCTGCGAGATCCATCTTAATATTATCCTCCCATCTGCACCTAGGTCTTCCTAATGGTAGTTTTCCGATTGGTCTTCCAGTCAATACTTTGAAAGCGTTTCTACTTTCTTCCATTCTAGCTACATGACCCGCCCACCTAAGCCTCCTAGACTTGACGACCCTAACAATGTTGGGTAAACCGTATAAATTATGTAGTTCCTCGTTATGAAGTTTCCGCCATTCCCCATTTCCGTTCCTCTTGGGTCCGAATATTCGTCTCAGGATCTTGTTCTCAAATACTTTCAGTCTATGTTCTTTCCTCAGAGTAAGTGACCATGTTTCGCAGTCATACAAAACAACAAGCATGATTATCGTTTTGTATATTTTAAGCTTCAAATTCCTCGACAGAATTCGCGACGACAAGAGATTTTGAACTGAATAGTAACACGAATTCCCTGCTTTTAGTCGACATTTAATTTCTTCGTGGATATGATTTTCCTCTGTTAATATTGATCCTAGATATTTGAAACTATCCACTTTATCAAAAGTATTATTTAATATTTTAACGCATCTATAATTTGCTGTATTACGGTCCCGACGCACTTCCATGTATTTAGTTTTCTCTGCATTTACTTCTAAACCCATGTCCCTGCAAACGTTTAATAAGATCTCTGCATTTCTTTCTATTGTTCTCCTATCATCCCCTATTAAATTTACGTCATCAGCATATGCCATAGCCTGGTGAATACCGTTCAACTCTAGGCCCTGGTTGCTATCTTTGATTTTCCTTATAGCGTATTCCAGCACAAAGTTAAATAATAATGGCGACAACGCATCTCCTTATTTCAGGCCATTTTCGACGTGAAAGCTCGTGGACAAAAATTTTCCTACCCGGACTTTATTTTGGGTTTCATTTAAACATATCTTAATTAATCTAATTAGCTTTCTCGGTATTCCAAGTTCTGTAAGAACGTTGTATAATGTTTCTCTCCTAACCGAGTCGCACGCCTTTCTAAAATCAATAAATAGTTGATGTATCGGGGTATTGTATTCCCACTTTTTTTCGAGTATATGGCGAATGGTAAATATTTGGTCGATAGTTGATCGATTTCGTCTAAAACTGACTGATAATCTCCAATAATTTCATCTGCGTATGGGGTCAGTCTTGCTAATAGAATATTTGAAAGGATTTTATAGGATGTTGATACAGGATAATAAATCATAAAACGTGTGAAATCTGAAAACAATAGTTAAAAAAAAAAAAAGAACCAGAAGAAAAACATTCTAGTGCTTAAATATTCATTGATATTTCGGCAAAAGCAGTGGGAGTAAATAAATCATATATTATCACTGGAAAAAAAGTAGAAAAAAAAATAAGTGAAGACACGGAGAGAAATCTATTCTTACCATTATTTACTGATAGTTCGGTAAAAAGAAAAAAAAAAACGTGTTTAAGTATCGTGGATGATCACTGCAGAGAAACCAAATGTTAAAGTGAATGGGGCTGATTGTAGGAGAAAAATCTAATCAAATAAAACCCATGTAGTGTAAACTCGGACAGATGACAAACCATGAATGAACTTAACCATATGAGAAATTGCACAGGAGAAACACCAAAGGTGAGAAGTGAACAAGAAAATTCTAGAAAACTAAGAGCTTACGTTTAGAAATCGTATCGGTTATATTACTATTTGCAATTTTTTTCAATATCAGCTCATTGTTACATTTTGTACGTAAATTTGTCTCGAAATGTATTATTAGGAGCATTATTCCACCTAATTACAGTACCTGTTGATACTAGGATCGTATAGGTGTAGGATAAATTCTGGATTCTTTGTGGTTACGTTTTGTTTGTTTTTAAGATTATACTATTTCTGTCGTGGGTTGTATTTCCGTTACACTTGTATCCGTAACCCCTTTTCTATCGTTTCCTTAGTTTAAAAATGAATAAAAAAGAAAGAAAATGAAATGACGTCCTGGTCCAGTTTTATTTTTAGATACCAACCTGAAGGCGGATCTAAGCAGTAAAAAAATAGACAGGGATGCTGAGTGTCACCCCCATTTATGTAATATATCCCAGATTAAGAAGGTCTAAAAACACACACCAACGCGAAAGGGGGAGTAAACAGAAAGAATAATTATGTAACTGAATGTCAAGTGTATAAATCACTATTGTTCGAAAAGGGGCCCCGATCTACTTCACTGGCCCAGTTTGCCTTACGCCGCCACTGGATAAACCGATTCTATCAGATAAACTCTGAGATAGAACTTAAGAAATGCCCACAATCACCAATAATATGAGCCTGGCAACATAGGTTTCAGTTACACTTGTAAAGAAAATTTTCAATTTCGCGGTGTTCAATGTAATGGCATGAAGAGGGAAAAGGAGGTTGCTTTTGTCAGAATGAGAAAGTTATTTACGTGTGTTTTACTGTCTGTTCCAAATGACAAGTTTAATAAGCAGTAGTCAATGATACGCAAACTTGAGCACAGTGTTGTCAGCATGTGCCCTTCTCATTGTTTACTCTCCACTCGTCTTACGAGGAACGCATTAGCTGAATTACTTGCAATGCATTGTGGCGTATGAGCGGGATAGCCTGGAAAAGTCAGGGAATTTGAAATAACTAGAAAAGTTACAGAATTCTCAGAATTTCTGCTCTAGTCAGGAAAATTTCAAGCTTTCGAAAACACAGTGTCGTTCTGTAATGGTGTGGACATTTTTAATCATAATTGTTTGACGTCGCTTCTCTGTAGTATCAAACGTTATTTCAGAAACAGTTCTCTATTGTTCCTTTAACTTGTCATTTGGAACAATATAATAAAAAACAAAAAGTTATGTGGAAAGAAAGTTCTGTTAACATTTGATTACATTATTGGATATGTACTTTTTATAATAGTGGATATGTACTTCATATAATAGTTAAGGTTATAATGAAAGGAAAATTGTTATACTTCAATAGGATGACCATAAAATTTTCGGCTGAAAACGGAATAGGTTCCGGCTTTTTTGAAAACCATGAGAAATGAAAAACAGATTAGTGCGGAAATTAGTTCCTGTTTACATTACCAGTATCTAATACATTTATATTGTAATATAACATAATATATGTAAGCTATAAAATATAAACAGCACTTAACTTACAATATAAATTTGCATCGCTAGCCATGCCCGTAAGAAATTTGGCGTTACAGAATTTCGCGTTTAAATTTCCTCTACCTACATACAATTTACTTATAGTGCCTATACTTTTAGAGACGTAAGAATGAATATGAAAATTTGCTATAAAATGGCTAGAAGTGAAAAGAATGTCTCTAGGATTGCTACTGATGCTGAATTAGCAACCCTGGACTTTTATGCCTACCTTTGTTCTTATGCTTTGTTCTTTGTAGCTCCTCCTCCTTTCTCTTTGTTACAGGGGGGAATCAAGTAATTTGATTCTTATGAGAAAGGAAAGACAAAAAAAAAAAAAAAAATGAAATCTTTTTAGTTTTACGTCCCATGATTATGCCGGCTAGGCTAAAGGAGACTGTGATGATGAGAGATGAATGAAATGGTGGAATGAAGAAAGTGGAAGGAAACGGGAGAACCCCAAGGAAACCCACGCACATGGTGTTTGTCCACCACAAAGTTCACTTGGCGGGAGCAGGGTTTGAACCCGTAACCCCAGGCACCAGATGTGAACGCTCTACCACTGAGCCACCGCGGCCCCAAGGAAAGACATGTTGAACTTCGTTCAACAAGCTAGCAACTGCTAAAACCTCTGCTGCCTTTCGAGTAGTAGTACTACGAACTATAGATTATGTTTAATGTAAGGAATTTCAATTCAATTCTTGCCTCTTTGTTATTATAAATTACTAATACTTTTACACGGAGTAAAGGTACTGGATTTGTTATTTACTTCTTTCACTTGCATAAAACGGGACAAATACTTTTTTCCATCTACTGACGGGACACGCCCCTACCACCAAAAATATATTCGCCAATCATCGCAGAATCTAATACAAAAATGAGGATACCTTGGTTAGGTACACATTCTAGCTAATGTATTCACTGAAATATAAAAATTAATGCAAAAATTTAAACACTTCCTCTAACCTCATCCTTAGTTAAAGGATAACGTACACCAAGACATTACCAATTCTTCTTTTAAGTTTGTTCTCTTATCAGTAACAATCATATTATACTTAGAAAAGTATCTCTCGGCATCAACACTTGAGACTAGAAACTACAGTGTGGACCATAAGTCCCTTACCCCCCCTTGTAAAATCCGTGTTCGTGGAAAATAGTGAACAACCATGTAGTAACATAGTAGGTCGAGGGGGAAGTCGGATTGTGATGGTGACCAAGATAGCGGCCATCTTGAATTCACTCAAGATTTTTAAATGGGAACATGGTCATGCGGCACATCATTCTAGGCTAGCATTTAAAGAAAAATAGAATGGTGAAATTGGTTTGTTGATATCTTAATGTGTTCAAAACTTACAGGCATTTAAAATTGCTAATTTTACCGTACTGTTTCTGTTGTTGCAGGTGAAGAATTATGCCGCTAACGACAACAGAGAGGAAGGAGTTGATCAGGGCATGGGGGGGAAGGAATGCAAGGGCTGTAGCAGCTAAATTCAATGCCAGGCACCCAGATCGACATCCTGTGTCCCACGTTAGTGTCGCCCAACTCACCACACCGCAGTACCGTCGTCTGTCCATGGAAAGTGGTGTCAGCCGTACATCCATCAGACGTATCTTACAGAAAAGCAAGTGGCATCCGTACAAATTGCAACTTCAACATCATCTATCTGAAGATGACCCTGATCGTCGCGTGGAATTTTGCGACTGGGCTTTTGCACAGTTGCAAACGGATCCCACATTCCACACACAAATTTTATTTTCCGATGAGGTCAATGTTTATGTCACTGGGGAAGTGAATAAGTAAAACTGTCGCTATTGATCCCCGATAAATCCTCAGTGGGTTTACCCTTGCAAAATGGTAGGTACAGGCAAATTAATGGTGTAGTGTGGTCTATGGGGCACCAAATTAATTGGTCCATTCATCATTCCTGGTACCCTCACTGCTGAACGGTATTTGGATATGTTGCGGGATCTCATCCTCCCTTCCATATTGTCCAAGGATGGCACATTTCCACTCTTTTTTTCAGCAGGATGGTGCCCCTCCGCATTACGGATTACAGGTCCGTACCTATCTGGATGAACCATTTCCTGGACGTTGGCTTGGGTGCCGTGGTCTCATTGAATGGCCAGCACGATCACCAGATCTGGCGAACTTGGATTTTTATCTGTGGGGTCACCTGAAGGCAAAGGTATACGTCGAAAAGATCCGGGATCTTGAACACCTGGAAGAACGCATATTTGCAGTCTGTGCCGATATTTCACCAGAAACTCTTTTGAGGGTCATGGACAATTGGATGAGTTGAGTTGATTTTGAGTTTAACGTCCCTTTTCAGCAGCGAGGCTATATGAGACGTGGACCTAGTGATTAACGTGGAATCCGAACCACATGAACTCCCGCCGGGAATCGAACCCGGGTCTCCCGCACCAAAGGCGCGTACGCTAACCGCTTAGCCAAGGAGGAGCTCTCATGGACAATTGGGTTGAACGACTTACCTTGTGCATAACTCGGGATGGGGGCCACGTAGAGCAAGTGCTTCGCCATGCGTGACAGGTAAAATTAGCAATTTGAAATGCCTGGAACTTTTGAACAAATGAAGATGTCAACACACCGATTTCACCATTGTGTTTGTCTTTAAATTCTAGCCTAAAATGATGTGCCGCATGACCATGTTCCTATTTAAAAATCTTCACGTGATTTCAAGATGGCCGCTATCTTGGTCACCATCACAATCCGACTTCCTCCTCGGCCTACTAAGTTATGTTACTACATGGTTGTTGTTCAGTATTTTCCATGAACACGGATTTTACAAGGGGTGGTAAGGGACTTATGGCCCACCCTGTATATTGAACGCAACAAGCTGACAGTAAAAGACCTATGGTTAATTTTGAGATTATTTAACAATGATACAATGTCCACTTCCTTATCCTAGCTGTTAAGAACTTTAATAACCTTACTTTTAAATTCACGGTAAGCAACCAACAAATCATGAATATTTTCATCACAAAACACAGTTAAGGATTTAAACAACAGTTCAGTTTTGTTGACGTCTGCATATTTATTAGGTTTTATAGTTTCTGGATCAAATACCTCGCAGAGCTTTTTCGTAAATGCAACGTTTTTTAAGTTAAATAATATCGGAAATGCGCTTTTTAGTTATTATTAGCAATAATTTACATGAATTCCACTTTTTCTGGCTCTGAAACGAGAACTTTTAGGTTTCCTGAAATATACACGCATTTTTTTTAACGTTTTGCACATATCACATTAACGAAAATGTTTCGTTTCTCTCTCTCTCGCTATATATATATATACACACTATGTGATCAAAAGTACCCAGACACCTGGCTGAAAATGACTTACATGTTCGTGGCACCCTCCATCGGTACTGCTGGAATTCAATATGGAGTTGGCCCACCCTTAGCCTTGATGACTGCTTCCACTCTTGCAGACATACTTTCAATCAGGTGCTGGAAGGTTTCTTGGGGAATGGCAGCCCATTCTTCACGGAGTGCTGAACTGAGGAGAGGTATCGATGTATGCCGGTGAAGCCTGGCACGAAGTTGGCGTTCCAAAACATTCCAAAGGTGTTCTATAGGGTTCAAGTCAGGACTGTGTAGGCCAGTACATTACAGGTATGTTATAGTCGTGTAACCACTCCACCACAGGCCGTGCAGTATGAACAGGTGCTCGATCGTGTTGAAAGATGCAATCGCTATCCCCGAATTGCTCTTCAACAGTGGGAAGCAAGAAGGTGCTTAAAACATCAATGTAAACCTGCGCTGTGATAGTGCCACGCAAAATAACAAGGGGTGCAAAAGCCCCCTCCAAGAAAAACACGACCACACCATAACACCAGCACCTTCGAATTATATTGTTGGCACTACACACGCTGACAGATGACGTTCACCGGGCATTCGCCATACCCACACCCTGCCATCGGATCGCCACATTGTGTACCGTGATTCGTCACTCCACATAATGTTTTTCCACTGTTCAATCGTCCAATGTTTACGCTCCTTACATCAAGCGAGGCGTCGTTTGGCATTTACCTGCGTGATGTGTAGCTTATGAGCAGCCGCTCGACCATGAAATCCAAGTTTACTCACCTCACGCCTGTCATAGTACTTGGAGTGGATCCTGATGCAGTTTGGAATCCCTGTGTGATGGTCTGGATTGATGTCTGCCTATTACACTTTACGACCCTCTTCAACTGTAGGTGGTCTCTGTTAGTCGACAAACGAGGTCGGTCTGTACGCTTTTGTGCTGTACGTGTCCCTTCACGTTTCTACTTCACTATCACATCAGACACAGTGGACCTAGGAATGTTTAGGAGTGTGGAAATCTCGCGTACAGACTTCTGATACAAGTGACACCCAATCACCTGACCACGTTCGAAGTCCGTGAGTTCCGCGGAAAGCCCCATTCTGCTTTCTCACGATATCTAATGACTACTGAGGTCGCTGATAATGAGTACCTGGCAGTAGGTGGCAGCACAATGGACCTAATATGAAAAACGTATGTTCTGGGGGATGTCCGGATACTTTTGATCACATAGTGTATATTAACTTCAATTCCAAAAAGTATGAAAAGGTGTTAATGTTCATCTTTTACGTAGATGTGTGTTTCTATGTGTCGCTCCAATTCACGTTTTCTTCTATACCGCTCTCCGCAGATCGAACAAGGAAATTTCAATTTCTCAGTGCGATGATGCCTTAAATGGTTTTTAAATGTAGCACGATAGGAGAAACGGCGATTACATTCAGGACAACGGTAGGGATTCGTGTGGACATGTTTATGCATCGATAGCCTAGAAAGTCTCTTAAAGGTCTTATAACATAGAGAACATTTGTAAGGCCTTTCATCCGAATGTGTCGTTAAGTGGTTCATCAAATCAGCTTTTGTTTTGAACTTACTACTACACACGTTACACGAGAAAGGTCGTGCTTTGGTGTGTATTCGGTTGTGATGAAGAGTTAAGCAAAATTTCGTTCGAAAGTTTTTTCCGCATAATTCACAAACAAATGGTTTCAATCCTGTATGGATCATTTCGTGAGCAACCTTTTCTGCTTTCCGACGGAACTTTTGATCACAAAAGTTGCAAGGAAACGGTCTTTCACCGGTATGTTTGCGCATATGAATTTCTAAATCACATACTGAACTCAACAGCCTCAGGCATACACCACACTTGTAACGATTCTGTGAATGTTTTCCGGTCGCACCTTCGTCCACAACATGTGTTTTCATATGTTCTCTATATTCAAATTTTGTTGAAAATTCTTTCTTACAAATTCTACACCAACATCGTTTCTTAGTGTGCATTCGAAGCTTATGATACAAGAGAGAGTTTATAACATTATATTTTCTTCCACATACTTCGCAATCGAAAGAACTTGGTTTCGTGTGAAGCTCTCGTTTTGTGTGAAGCACTCGTTTCGTGTGAAGCACTTCACGATCATTCTTAAGGTTTGCTGAGTTAAAAACTTTGTTACAGTGCCCAGCGAAAAGTTCCTGCTCTGTTTCAGTGTTGCTGCTGGATACTGTTCCTGTCGCATGTGTTCGAAAATGTTGTACCACAGCGAACTGAGTAGGGAAACTTGCTCCACAAGTACTACAACCATAAATCTCATCTTCTTTTGTTTCGTGTTCTTCATCTTCCTTGGCATGTTTATGTAGCTCAATACTTTTGTCCTTGTCTAATCTCTCTCTCCCAAAGTCTTCATTACGATGTACGTTTGCTACCATAGTTTGATCATATTTACTCACTGTTTTCCATGAATTAGTGTCCTCTTTCTTTTCAAGTAGATGCCTCAATATACTTTCTGGCATATTTGTATTTGATACAGCAACCAAATTGGACATTACTTCTCCATCTGCATTTTCAAAGATATCTCTTGCTTTTTCGGTAACTTCAATGGGGTTCTGTACTTCCTCATCCGACATCTGAAATAAAATAACACATTATAAATGATTATTTAGTTCGAAAAAGAGATTACAATGATATAAACCAATTATAACACCTTAGTTTCTTGTAGACCAAATAAGAAGTAATGTAATTTTGAGGTGGAAAAGCTGATTCGAACCCTGGTGCATGTACTTTGGATTCCAAGTTAAGTGTAGAGTTACCTTCATACATTCTTGAGCCGAATGTAGAGATTAAAATTAACCGAACTATTGCAATACATCATTTGTTGGTACAATAAAATGAATGGTACATCATTTGTTGGTACAATAAGTTCTAGTTTGTCTTACCTTGATCCTCCTTCGAGGAATAAAGTTTTAGAGTCACAGCTTAATCAAGCCAAGGTCGACTATATCACTGATTATTGCTTTAAAATAAAAATGTATCACAAAAGTGCATCACAAAATGGCCCGTCCAATATGGACGATTAGCCGGTCAACAGTTAATTTGTTTTTCAATTTGTATAATGTGTAGAAGGAAAAAAGTGGCGCCAAACTTAGTAAAAATATTTGTAACACATTAAAGATTGTAATTAAATGGAAAATGAACTTAAGTAAAAATTATTTAAAGATAAAAAAATAATAAAAAAGGAGAGCAAAACTCCCAGGAACTTTGTAGTATGGCATCCATCTTAACTCCAGTTCTAGTTTCCAGATAGTGTTTGCGCTTTTGTTACTCAGATACTGTACATACATATTGTTACATTAATGCAAATTTTGACCGATTTTTTTAAAAAGAAATTAATATCATAAATTTATTCATTTGAAAATTTCATCAAAACAGAAGACAAGCGCATTCACTTTGGAAGCAACTCAAGGCCAGGTGAACTATTACTGGAGTGTTTACACATACTTGGAAAAGGCCATTCATTAGCAGATAAAAACAGCCCAAAAACACTTATAAGACAAAACAATTTAACTGGATTTTCCGAAATCCGTCACCGATCTGTAACTTTTATGGTCTAGGAAAGCCGTGGTTTTGGAGGACAAGAGAATGAAAAACAACTAAATGAGGTGTATTAAAACCACTGGTAGTTAAGAGCTGGGGGTCTTCAGTGCTTTGGTCTTTATTGCGAGAGACCGACACATTATTCATTATTTAATTCTCGGGCAGGTGCGCTGACTGCATTAGCCACCGTAGTAAAGCGAATTGTTGATCTCGTCGTGCATTGGTGTACCAGCAATGAATTGAAACTGTAAGTTGTATATCATTTTGGTTTCTATTTCCTATATATTATCATAATAAGCAGTACCAGTCGTAATTAAGATCCTCAGAACCGTAGGCTTTTATGCTCGAATTGCTTCAAATTCAAATGCTACATTCAAAATTTGTTGTGCACGGTAATTCCACGAAATAATTATGCTGACAATTAAAATAATATTTGACATTTGTAAGGGCCTTCCGCACTGTATCAATTCAGCTTAATCAAATAAAATAATGGACTAGGCTAATTACCTAGTTGTTATTGAATAGTAGCATCATCTTTACCCTGATCTCCTGAATCAAAATTAGGATAAACGTGACAAATTGGTATGACTACTATAGCAGGGCCAAGAGATGGTCTCTGAAGTTTTTTACTACTTGCGGAGAAAAAATGCAGCCCCTACTTTGGTACTAGTGTTACCAACTATGGTCACTCTGTTTTACACCATTAATTAAATTGCCCCGAAAAAAAGCCTTGACACGTGAGTAGGGACAATGCCTCTGCGAGCTGTCACAGACCTTCTCTTCTTGACTCCTCTATAAAGGCAACTATGTCTTTATGTTAATCATTACACTGATATCTTATATCAATGACATTTGCATAGGATAACTGCATCATAGTCACGACAACGACTCATAGTTACGACTACTCAATATTAATCAACAATATTAACAGTTATGTGAATTAAAGTTTCAAACAGCCAGTGTTTATTAATACCAAACAAATTATTTAACGTTACTAAACATTTTCAATTTGTGTAATTGAAAGCTGTAGAAGCACTAATTGGCCAACACTGATATAGGCGCTCAATGATGCTGCAGGAATGAATGTTGCGTGTCAGCTTGGTTATACGACTCAGCTATAAATGTTATGTCAAAATAGCAGGGAACAAACAATCAATAAACGTTTATTGTAACATTTTAAGTAACTCTTATAATGTAATAATAATTGAGAGGCGTTAGTAATCATAATGTGAGTAATCCTTGTAGAAATGTGACTTATGTCTTTTGGGTAGACAGAAATGTTTATATTACACAGAAAGAGAGGAACCGGGATTATTATAATAAACACACATTTGATTTGCCTTCCAACAATTATGAACTGTGAACTAGTGACTGTATAGACCAAACGAAAATATTTGCTGTGTATCTCCCTACTGTTTGTGACTACGATACATATGAAATTTATTCAGCAATAAAAATCAAATATAAGTTTGGATGTTTATTTCTCTTAATATGCAACCCCAATCTATTTGGGATCTCAGCTGAAAAGAGATGGAAATCTGATACAACAATATTGTTTGGAAGCTACAAACCAGAAATTTTACTTTAAAATTATTTCCTCACATAGTGTTTAATTTTGAAAAAGAAATAAATAAATAAAAAAAGTGAATTTTATATAATGAAATTACTTTTTACCCCCAGAATCAGGTGGATATTGGAAGCATGTACTCGACATATTTCATTTTAAGAATAGAATTTCAACAATGAAACACGAGGTATAAAAATTTTAAAAGGAAGTTTAAAAATACATTGAAAGAAAGTTAATAATCCGCTTAATTGAGCTGAGCGAGCGAAGCTCTAATACTCGGGTTAGCCGTTTGGTTGTCCGCGAACTCCTCCTAGACCGTTTGGCCGATCTCAACCAAACTTAGCACGCTGATAGAGTATGTCGTGCTGAGTGACAACATAGGTCGAAATCAAAAATCCGATGTACCATCGAGGAATAATCACCGAAAAACGCTTCCATAGACTTAACATGGGGAAAAAGTTTTCACGTGATTTTTTTGTCAACAATTAAAATCTGCGCGTGATTTTCAAAAATTCCGGCGAAGCCCTTTTATTTTTTTAGCGTAAAAATTTACAATTTTAATCACAATTTAAAAACAAATTAACGATTTTTTAAACTTTTTTTAGCCGGAACAAAAGGTCAAGACGAAGAATTGTGCGATTGTTATGAAAAATACTGATTGTTTTAAAAAGTCACAATAAACTGATTACGTTGCTTAAGCTCGCTCAGCTCATTTCATTGCAATCGAGTATATCCATTGCATTCCTAGTATTTATTATCTTCTGAAAAATCCATACATTACCAATAAATATATTTCGTCATTAATACAATAATCCAGTAATCCAGTGATAATTTTGTGTTTTCGTTATTTTAATCTGTTGACGTTCAGTGCGAAAGTGTTCACGATTTCTCCTCACATTTGCTCTAATTAGTGTTCATTCGTACTGAAGTTCAAAATAATCATCTTTTTACTAGTGAACATGGTGAATTTCGACAGTAAGCAGCAGTGTTGCCATTGACATACTATTTTTGGTAAAACTTAATATTTCTCGTACTTTAAAATATTTTTTTAGCCGGAATTCTTAGCCAGTCTCTTAATTTTGACAGACAATTCCCGTTCATATGCCAGATTTGTAACCGAACTTTAGCTCTCAAATACTTTTGTCTGTAAATGTAAAAGACACTTTATCATTTATTTTCTTTTTTTTTTCGCTGTATAAAGCCTAAAACTCAAAAAATTTAAGAAAATTATTTTTCTTTTATAAATTGCATGATCTTTCTTAACAAAAAATCGGTTACTTACCAATATATCCTCCATGGGAAAACTAAATATTCTCCAAACGTATCGCAACAACAAGCTACCTCCGTCTTCAATAGTAAGGTAACAAGAATAAAAAGGGATGAGAGAAATATGGTATGGGAAAAGGAATACATACGACCAATGAATTCCTCACAATGTGTCCAACGTTTAAAATGTTTATTGTCATCTTCATTATACGTTCGCAGATGACTTACTAACAAGAAATACTTGAACATTTTATTACAGAACTCGCAGCAGCATCTTTTCACCATGGTGAAATTTCTTATTACTTTCCTTGTTCTCCTAATTAATGCATTTCTCGACGAGGTGCTTGCTGGTCTCCACGTCATCTCAGCATTTAGCATAATGAGTTTCTTCGTGTCTGTCTCTCTCTCTTTTCATACGAAAAGCTTTATTACAATAACAGCAAACGAAAGGTTTTTCACCTGTGTGGACACGCACGTGGCGTTCTAATTGTGAAGGAACATTTTTTAATTTACCACAGTAAGGGCATGGGTAATTACTAACAGTCTGTCCAAATTCATTCTTCACGTTAACGCTATGCGTTTTCATATGCTTTCTCAGTGAGTCTTTGCCTCGAAATTCTTGGCCACAAATACAGCATGTGAAGGAAGTAGTCACTGTTTGTTGATGTCGCTTATCGTGTGCGTCTCGGGAACTCTTCGAAACGAATTTCTCACCCCAAGTATTACATTTGAAGCTCTTATTGTCATCTTTATTATGCATTCGCTCATGATATGCTAACAATAGAAAAGTCGAAAACATTTCACTACAAAACGAGCAGCGATATCCTTTCTCTGGAGTTTTCTGTACGCCTTGTATTTTCCTGTGCTCTTTATTCGCTCTTATGATTGGATGATCCTCAGTGTTGTGTACACAGAGCAGCTTCTCTAACACTGGCTTGTTTTTGCATTTGTCACACGGACTCGTGTAGTTTTCTTGTGTTTTCTGTTGTTTCTGGAGAATATCTGTATCTTTAGAAACATTTCCGTTTTGTTTAGTACATTTGTCCCGGTTAAATGAAGTAGAAGAATTAAAAGAAAGTAGATTTTTTGTGGGCGTAACACGACTTCCATTTGCGAGCATCGCGTTATCATTGCTACTTGCATTGTTCTGTCCAAGAGTTATAATGCTGGGAGAATTAATTAGTTTCTGACTGCAACTGTTTTTTGAATTCACTGACTGTTCAGGCAGCACTTTCTGTCTCATTTCATCTTTTTTCAACGAGACATTTTCCTCCTCATTTTCTAACTGAGAAGATACTTTACGTCGGGAAGCCGAATCGTCATAGTTCAATGGTTCGTTCGGAATAAATAATTTTTCACTTCCAACTGAATCAAAAGATTGCTCTCTGAGCTTTTCATTAGGCGAAATACCTAAACTAATTCCAGCCATCACATTTCTTTGACGACTGTTAAAGATTCTTGCTAATTCTTCGTCGGAACTCACCTGAAACAAAAGAATATATTTTTTTAAAAGTATCTAATAAAAAGGTACAAGCCAAATCCTTTTATTTCTTAAATTAAAGTCATATCATGTTCCAGCTATTATTGAATCATTTGCATATGACATTTGAATAAAATCACCTGAGTAGTATATGGGGAAAATTTTCCGGAAAAACATAAAAGAAAAAAGAAAAAAAGAGTAAACAACTCAATGTGGATATTTTCTTGAGAAACAACTATATTCTAGTGTTGTTAGTGCAACATTATTTATCAAATACACATAAAATCGCCTAAGCCGTCTTGGCAAAAATCGGCCGAGATCTTACTCGCCAAGAGTAAAATCCCTCCAGGATTTCCCCCAGCGAAATGACATACCATATTAGAAGGTTTTTAATCAAATATAAACAAAACAGCTGCTTCGGAGAAATTTTAATTTTCATCCTCAGTTAGCTACCCTTGGAGGAGGCAGAAAGGGAATTCTAAAAATAGCGTTTTAAAATTCCGTAACGCTAAGTTCTGTCATATGCTTTAGTCAAATAAAAGAAAATACCAACAAGGTGCAGAATATGGAAAAAAGCTTCTTGAATCTGGCTTCCGAGGTTAACAAAACTGTCTGTCGTGGACCGGAACGAGCGAACCTGGATATGAAAACTTGGACTAAGGTTAATTCAGTAATCTTCAATTTTTAATGAGAGACCAAGGACATATCCTCCTGCGTTCATTCAGCGGAGGATATACCATTGAAAACAACATAATAACTAATTTGGCGGGCGTCCACTCAGCCGTGAATCCATTACCTCTCGTTATCTTTCGTCCTACATTTTTCTTTCACAGTAACTATAAAATTATAGAGATTAACAAAACGACTTCATCAATATCATGCGACAGCCACCATAGATTTAGGACGCAGTGCAAAACAATGCAGATTATATCGAAGGCCTCTAATGCAAAGTTGGAATAGATCACGTTTTCAATATATATATATATATATATATATATATATATATATATATATATATATATATATATATATATATTCGTTGTTGATTTCTTTTTCCCTAGTTTTTTTCTTTAAGTCACTTGTATTTGATTTATTTAATATATAATTTAAATGATGTTCCTTTTTTAGTTGGTAAATTAGGAACGTTTCACGCTTCTTTTATTACGTGATCAGGCACGTATTTAAGGAGCAGTCTTGACCTCCTTAACCACGAATCGATGTGCACAAAACAAGGAAACTCGTAGATATTGGGAATAATACCTAATGAATCTTGTAAGAGGTCATATACAGTACATACAATGCAACCTGATAGTTTTAATAGTTTGGACCTTGATGTCCCCTCTTCCCTGCAGAGCCCCCCCCCCCTTCCGATATTCGTGAAAGTAAAAGAAGGTCCTTATATTGTTTCGTTTATTACACTGGAACTTTAATTTCTTCGGTCGGCTTTTTTGTGTGTGTGTGTGATATTTCAGCCATCGAGACAAACAACCAGTCCACTATCTCTTTTCACCCTCTCTGGCAGGGAAAGAGAGAGAAGGAGAGAACAAGAAAGAAATGTCTCTCTTCGTTTATTTAGTGGGAATTCACAACGGTTAGTTTTTACCCTTGCTTCAACTCTCTTTTTCTCGGTTTGCTTCTTTTCTTATTTTACGAGGCGTCAAGAAGTATCTCAACGACGAAGTGGCAATAAAGAAAGAAAGAAAAAAATATTGACAACCTTCTGTTAATTAAGAAGCTTTCTACCGAAGGTTCATATGATGGATTTTGCACCCTGATATCCAGTTATGGACTCCCGTTAGATCCGACACTAAAATGAGTTAAGTTTCCCTCATCCTCTGTTCCTCTCTCTCTCTTTCTATATATTCTACAAGTCAAAATGAAGCAAAAATATATGTATTTGCATACCTTTGAGTCCTCGTCTGAAGACACAAATTGCACTATGTGGCAACGTCGCAAATAAAGAACCATAGCTTAGATCTACCAATCTATCAAATAATTACATCGATCCTTTCCAGATGGCAGCTAAAGTCGATATTAATTGGCACTAGCATCACTTATTAGGGTAGCAATCGATTCAACTGCTTGTTGTATTTGTAGAGTAATGCTAATGGCTCCAAGTTAAACTGCGACGTTGCCACATTGTGAAATATTTGATTCCTCACAGCAGCTGAAGGACGCCCCGGAGGGCAAACCATCCTATAACATTTTTGCTTTATTTTGGCCTGTAGAATAGTGCTCTGTGGTCCGTGAGTGCTATTTTTAGAACACCTGACATATATATATATATATATATATATATATATAATATATATGTGTTAGATATTTTTAATAGGTTAATTAATAATAAGTAACCTTAAATTCAGAACTGTCATTCATTAAGATATTAAGCAATTATTGTAATTTCAAAGATATGTAGTAGCTAAACTAAATTTTGATTTTTAAATACAAACATAAAATGCTATTATTGAGGTTATCTAAGGAATAAAATTTCAAAAGTTAACAATTATTACTGGAATTTAATGCTGTCACTCATTTCGAATATTTTAAAAGCACATAGTTTGTAATGTTTGAAACTTCATTTCTTATCGCTGGTATGAAACATAAATAGCTGTACTGTATTTGCATAACTGTTCTCGAAGTGGATATGTATACCAACGAAAGGTAGTTTTGTTAAATTTAATAAAAAGTCCAAAATCACTTTTTCTTGATTAACAGATTTTGTTTGTAAAAAAAAAAAAAAAAAAAAATAATAATAATAATAATAATAATAATAATAATAATAATAATAATAATAATAATAATAATAATAATAATAATCGTTTCTGGCTGTTGCAATGGTCTGTCAAAGCAGCTTGCTATAAATTCAGCGTAGCATAACAACAAAAGCTGCTTCCATTATATAATAGATATAAAACATCAGAAGGAACGCTTGGTGAGGTGAGTATATGCGGCACGCATATTTGCGGATCCCAAACGTTTTAGGTATCCTCTGATCTTATTGACCGATACAGGTAAGGCATCAAGAGTCATGACATACATATAGCAGAAAGTAAACGCCAAATGCTGTCGGCCTCGTAACCAAGCATGCTAGTGAGCAAGTTAATAATGAAAATATTTGGCGTGGGTTCAAATCCGACCCAAGGATTTTTTTATTTCTTTAAAATTTTTCATAACAATTTTTTCATTAAAATAAGATTGAGAATAATACTAAAAACACGATTTACCGATTATTTTTTTAAAAATTGTCATAACACTTTTTTTCATTAAAATAAGCGTTCAGTGTTACTATACGGAGCCATAGTAAAAGTAGTAGTAGTAGTACTAGTAATAGTAGGAAGGAGGAGGAGAAGGAGAAGGAATGGGTTAGAAGCTTCACAGTGGTTAGTTGGGTTCTGTACTTGACATCAAATGGCATATTCAAGACTTACCCAAATTTTTCTGTACACTTTACATGAGCATCTTAAAACAGCTGGCTAGAATAGCGCGCGAATACTGAAACGTTTGGGATCGTCATGTGGCACTGAGGCGCCAAAATCTATAGCTACGGCTCTGCATTAAACAGAAAAAAGCACTGTGCACACGGGGCACTTGTAAACCCTAGCGTCTCAATTACTTTGTGGCAACACCAACAATTAACCGATCGCAGATGAAGATATCTCACATTTAGAATGTTCCTCAGTAATATGTTTCTCAAAGCATTTCTTGTTATTAATCACAACACCACAAATACCACATCTGTATCTAACTCTCAAATGAGTCTTCTCGTGTTTCTTTCGGTCTCCTTTCAGGCGAAAGCCGATACCACAGGGGTTACAAACGAAAGGTTTTTCACCTGTATGGGTACGCAAATGGCGAATTAATTCTGAAGGAGACCCGTACAATCCATTACAACGGGGACATGGATACTTTCTAATCATCAGTCCATATTTATTCTTTACAGGAATGCTATGCGTTCTTATATGCTGTCTCAATGAGTAGTTGCATTGACATTCTTGGCAACAAATAAAGCATGTGAAATCTCCGTTTGTTGATGAATCAGTCTGTAGTCGTTGATGACACTTTCCGTATGAGTTTCCGAAACTCTCCGAAACTAATTTTTCATGACACGTGCCACGTTTGAAACTCTTATTCTCATCTTCACTATGCATTCGCTGATGATTTGTTAACAAAGAGAAACTCGAAAACAGTTCAGCACATAACTCGCAGCGATATCCTTTCTCTGGAGTTTTCTGTACGCCATGTATTTTCCTGTGCTCTTTATACGCTCTTATGATTGGATGATCCTCAGTGTTGTGTACACAGAGCAGCTTCTCTAACACTGGCTTGTTTTTGCATTTGTCACACTGACTCGTGTAGTTTACTTGTGTTTTCTGTTGTTTCTGGAGAATATCTGTATCTTTAGAAACATTTCCGTTTTGTTTAGTACATTTGTCCCGGTTAAATAAAGTAGAAGAATTAAAAGAAAGTCGATTTTTTGTGGGCGTAACATGACTTCCATTTGCGAGCATCGCGTTATCATTGCTACTTGCATTGTTCTGTCCAAGAGTTATCTTTTCCCCATCACATGAGGTGCCCTCGTCTCCCTTTTGCATTAAAACGCTGGGCGAATTAATCAGTTTCTGATTGCAAATACTTTTTGTATTCACCGATTCTTCAGGCAGCACTTCCGATCTCATTTTTCTATTCTTCAATGAGACGTTTTCCTCCTCACCTTCAAACTGAGAAGACAATGTGTCTCGGGACGCCGAATCCTCATAATTCAACGGTTCGTTCGCTGAAAATCCCTTTTCATCCTCTAACGAAACAAACGATTTTTCAATTCCAACCAAAGCAGAAGGTTGCTTTTTCAGATTTTCATTGGAAGAAATATCTGGACCAATTCTATTCATCACAGAATTTTGAAAATTGTTAAAGATTCTTCCTATTTCTTCGTTGGAACTCATCTGAAACAAAAGAGTAAACTTAAAAAGGATTTGATACAAAGATATATACGACAAAGTTTCTTGTTTCAATTTCTTAAACTAAATCATGCCATGTTGTACCTATTACTGAAGTATTAGCTTATGAAATTTGAACAAAATCATCTGAGTACTTCCTGAGAATATCTTTCGGGAAGAAAATAAACAATTTCGTGTGGATTTTTCCATGAAAAATAACATTTGAACAAGTTTGAAATTTGGAATTTCAACCCCATTTCACTACCTTTATTTCTAGAAGTAGGAAAGAAATTCGAAAATACCCCCCTCTGGATATGAAAACTTGGGTTAATTCAGTAGGCTTAACTTTATCATATCTTTGGATCTTCAATAAGACAGGAAGGAAAGCGGTTTTTTAATAATAATTAATGAATTCTCCAATCTGTTACTGCGAGCAATATCATGATTTCCTCCTACTCCGTCTTTCATATAGAATTTCTCTGAACTCGAAGTGTAGCATGACATTCGAAATTTTCGTTGTTTTAAAGATTGATTTTTTTTTTAACCCTCCAAAACAACTTACGCTATTACAGTAGATTCCTGAGTATCTGGCCTAATGTGGCGGAAGGGCAGGCCGGATAATAAAAAAGCCGGGTAGGCCGGAATTCTATAAACTGATTTCTTTACGCTGCTCTTTTCATGTCACAACTGTATTTTGCACACGACACGTAGGAGGATCATAGTAGACGCCCGCTTCCAATGCCTTGGCAATGTTGCCAATGCAATGTCTTGCCTTTATCATTTAATTACGATAAAAGGAAACTAGGTCAGGTAGTCGCGAGCCGAATACTCGGAGTCTAGTGTACTTTCCTTTTCTTTTTTCTTTTTCTTTTCTTTTTTTTTTTCAGAAAGTAAGGGTTTACGTTTCATATGTTACTGACAATTATACTTTTTCATTATGACCGGAAGTTATTCCAAGTTTAAGAAACCTTTTGGAGACTTCTTAACAATAAAGTTCGTGCCATTTTTACTGTCTCCGAAGCATCATTAAAGTAAAAGGAAAAATAAACTTTGGTGCAATCACGCACTGTGAGTTTCAATTTCGTCCGGTAGATGTCAACCCAAAGAGGATGCATCTAACGGCGAGATATGAGACTTCTAGCACCTTTGGTTCAAAGTGTAAAATAGGATATGGATAACCACCGTTGAATCACCGTTACCCATGCAATTGTTAACAAACTTGGCCGAGACAATAGCTCCAGTTGTCTATTATAAAATAGACAATCGCTCCGTTCACGAGTTAGCTTATGGATAAATGAAATGAAATCTAAGTTTTACGTCGCACATTATGCCGGCTAGGCTAAAGAAGACGGTGATGAGAAATGAATGAAATGGTGGAACGGAGAAAGTGGGAGGAAACAGGAGAATTCCGAGGGAACCTACGCACACGGTATTTGTCCACCACAAAGCTCACTTGGCGCGCTTGCTGGGATCCAACCAAGAACCCCATGCACCAGAGGTGACCGCTCTACTACTGAGCCACCGCGGCCCCAGTTATCTTGTGGAATAACGCACATACTAACATTACAATATTACAAGTCCCAGTTGCGATCCTAATAATAATTAAAATATCGAGAACAGAGCTCCTTAGAATTTGGAAAGTATTGTATTCAACTTGTTACTTTTGCTTCCCCCCCTCCCTCACCTCCCGCTGTCTACTTCATGTTGTTTAATATTACCGATTACTAGTGGTAATACTTGTGAATTTAACATACAAAAAATATTTAGGGGTTAGAGGAAAAGTGTCAATAAATACAACACTCTTGTATGACCCTCAAATATTGACAAAAATAAATCCGGGTTGCTTACAAACAAACATATTTTATTTCTCCCAAGCGCGAAAGATTAAGCATAGGTTTCACTACTAGTTTTCTTCCCCCTTCTTTTAATTCTAATTCAACCTTCCCCAAATTTTGCCTTTACTTCACTATTATAATAACACAAAAAAAAAAATTTTAAAAATGGCGCGAATGTCTCTTGTAATGTATATTACAAGAGTAAATTATGTTATCAACTGGATTTCATAGCAAACAATATCACGAATTTTAATCTTGAGGCATAATTGTATTTTCTCACACTCTTCTGGGAATAAAAAATGTATCCTCTCGTCTAATACACAAGCGTTTAGATACAAATATTTTCTCACAGAAACCGTGACATCCAAAGCCTCTCAATTTATTCATTAAAGCAGGCATGAGAAAGTTGGGCCAACCACAGAGGACTTATTGGCGTCGACGTCCGTATGAGACAATCTATAACATTTTTACAAGAACTGAATAGCTATATTCAATTTATAAAATCGGTCGTCTTACACGAATAGCAAAGGAACATAAAAACTGTTATAACGCCAACCAAAATATTTACTTAACTAGAGAAAAACATAAAAATCTATTCACTTACCATTTTAGTGCAACACTTGGTCAGTCTGTCAATGTTCGGCGGTACACTACGTTAGATATTTCAGCGGAGAGGATATTTTCAAGGCGGACAACAGTTTTCCAAGAAAAACTTCCAGCTCAGTTTAAGAGATTACGTAAGTTCATTTTCAATAACGAGTCAGGTGGGCCGGATTAAAGGGCTCAGTGGGACAGGGGCTGCCCGAGGGCCGGCTGTTGCACATGGCTGCATTAAAGCTATTACACGAGAACCACAATGAAACACGTTATCCTTGAAAATCATCTACAAATATTCAAGATCAGAGTCAATAGGAATCAAATAGTCAGAGAAATGAGGACATCAACCAGTATTATTCCTTCCAGAGGCTCCTTCAGCATTCAGCAATCAACTAATCACAATTCTGGAGTCAGCTGTGATGGAAAAGTCTTGGACCATACAGAGGGCTCCCAGACATCTCAGTTTAGCCGATAGTTTCAAATTTACATCATGTGTTCCTTTATCCCAGAAAAATTGTTTACGACTTTAAATATCCCAGTTTCTCTCTCTTAAAAAAAAGTGCAATATTAAAAAAAAAAGTTCCTGCTTTTATTAATAATCGATATTCGATGATACGAATAATTTAGTCACTCAACCAATCCCTAGTGCTAGTCGTGACGTATTTTTTATAATCAATCTGACAATTCACCCTTTCCATGTGTTCAAACTACAACTGTATCATATACATATCGAAACCAATACTTTGGTTTCAGTTTAGCTTTCTAAGGCATTCTTTCTCCTCAAAACTCCATATAGAAATTTGCTGTAAATGGATTAAAAGTGATCCCATAGTTATACAGTGTACTGGTTGTATTAACGTTTACATATTTTAACTATAAAGGAAAGTTTTATGAACAATAAAGTCAGTAAACTAACATTTTTGTTAGGAAAGTTTCAAAACTTCCCTGTTATTTCTATTTTGAGAAGTATTCAAACTAAGGTTATACCAAAGCATAGGTCACTTAATTGCAACTGAAACAGGTAAAGCCCGTAGTTTTTCTTTAATCAGGATTCAATTATATGCGTCTACGATTATTCAAAGAGGAAAATGCTATAGAGAGGGAAGTTTTAAAGCCATTTCTCTGCCAAACCAATGGCAATCAATTGCATGAGTACTTGTTTTGACACATTGGATACTATGATTTTTTCTTTTTTTTAATTCTCACATCCGCTTTGTGAGCAACGACTTCAACAGTGAGAATATGAAGCTATAGTGCTGCCAAAATGTCTTGAGCCGTGGCAAAAATGTGAACAAAAGCTCACATCTGCTACATACCCACGCGTTGAGCCAATAAGGGTTCAGCTGTTGCTAAATGAGAGAGCTGTAGCGAAAGGGAGTGGAATTCCTTCAGCTTGGAATAGAAGACTGGGTGTCAAGTCAATGCGGTACATCTATAGTTAGGAAGCAGACTGGGTAATGTACCCACAAGACAGTAAACTCGAGTTTGATTTCTCATGCAATCGTTTATTTTTCGCTCTGGAGTTCTATTGTTCTACAGTAATTAGTATATATATATATATATATATATATATATATAGATATAGATATATATATATAACACTATATTGCATCGTAATGCATTTTAATTACACTAAACTGTTACAGTAATCTCTGTCGCCTCAGTCAATAGATATACAAGAGACACATCAAAGTTCTTTTCACTTATCAAATTTATTTTGCACTTTCCTCGTGTGTTCAATTGAAAAGTGAGGTTCAAATTCTTGTTAATGTAAAACCCCTGTAAACGAATAACTCTTTCTCCAAATGATTTATTACTGCAAATACTTTGCAATAGACCTTCTTTTGTAACGGCTGCTGGAATGAGAAAAGTTGAAGTTACAAGCAAAATGATGTTTTTTTAGTATTTATACGTAATTATGCTTTTGTCAGGATTTGGTTGTTTGGATTTTGTTTATTGTTTATAGGTGTTATAACGATAACATTTATAAATCTGTATATGTTGAGATGGACAACAGTCCGCATCGTATGATATAATTTTTCTTTATGGCTAAACCTGAACATTTAACTTGTTAGACATGTATAAACATGTTTTTCTACATAGTTCTGATATAATGCCCATTAATAGTGGATGTGTTCTCAATTATAAAGAAGGAATTTTGTTAAATGCAGAAAATCTTTAGAAAATACACGTTTAAATATATTTAATTTTGACTGTTATCATTGAACATTTAGTGAGTAAACCACGTTTTAATTAGTTCCAGAAATTATAATATAACGAACTTTGGGCTAATGTATAGATGTTATAGAGCAGCGTTTCCCAACCGGTGTGCCATGAATGAGCCGCTGGTGTGCTGCGAGCAAATCGGAACAAAATTATTAACTCTAAAGCAATTAAATTACAAAACATACGGAAAAATGTAATTTGTATTTCACATTACTATGAACCTCTACTATGAATCTACAATTTTAAGTTTCATATCGTGTTTCTTTTATGTACATTTTTAATGTTGAAAAATGTATTTGTTATCATTGTTATGGCCATTATTGCACGTTTACTGTTGCAGACTATTTCGTATCTTGAAAATTTAAAATATCATTCAATCCTTTAGACAAAGCAAACATGCATACAAATTACCTATATTTGTGTTTCAAAAGTAAAAGAAGTTAGTTTGTTCGTTCATTATTTAGTGATGTTCTTAGTGAAAGGTTGGATACAGTTTTCGAAAAAGAAAAAGTATATTTTAAAACCTGAGTTCAATATTTCATTGCAATTGTTTTATATTTTTAAATTACAATGAAAAATAATTATAATGATTTACCACAGGGGAAAACCAATAATTGAGTTTTGTTCTCTGTGAGATCAGTGATCACAAAAAAAAAAAAAAAAAAAAACACTGTATTTTATATTTACAAATAATAATATTTATAAATGTGCCGCGAAAATTCAAGTTACACCCCTAGTGTACCGCAAGTTGATAAAGGTTAGGAAACGCTGTTATAGTGTGTTGAAGAGCGTTATGTATAGAGTTCAAGTATATGTCAAACGAGTTTTTATTGAATTGAAACAAAATCTTTTAACGTCCAACGATTATGCCCTTTAAGCAAAGAGAGACGGATGATTGAGGCAAGTGAATGATGGAATAATTAATGGAATAAGAATGTGGGAGGAAACGGGAGTACCCTAAGAAAACCCACGGACACGATGTTGTCCACCACAAATTTACTTGACCCGAGATCGAAGTACCCATGTAACAAAGGTAAACGCTCTATCACTGAGCTACTGTTCCCCTCTACATCAATTTAATTGGAAAAATATGTAGCAGTGAACATATTTAACCCTTTGTTGATAACACATAGTATACACCATCGGATGATAACATGAGGTTACTGATAATCCCAACATTACATACGCTCGTTCTGTTAACACGAGGTGTATATACAGGGTGTTTCAAAACAACACCGACAACGTTTGGGAGGTGATTTCTGACGCCAAGATAAGACGATAAGTATAGACCAACCTGGGTGCACAAATGCTTCCTTTCGGAGTTATAAGGCACCGAAAACACGAAGAAATGAACTTTAAAGGTCCATAGCTCAGAAACTATGGAACCTACCATAGTCGGTCAAGACTTCATTTAGGAACTAGTATTGCCCTATCCAAATATACATGTTTGAAAATTCTGCGGTGCTTCCGCAACAATTTTTATAGAGGTAGATGTTGAGTACTTCAAATTATATGCCCGTAGCCAAATACTCTCTATAAAAATTGTTGCGTGAGTACCTTAAAATTCCGAAACTTGGATTTTTGGATAGGGCACATATTAGTTCCTAAGTGAAGTCTTGACCCGACTGCGGTACATTCCATAGTTTTAGAGCTATGGATCTTTAAAGTTTTTTTTTTTTTTTTTTTTTCATATTTTTGGCAGGCTATAACTACGAAAGGAAGCATTTGTGCACCCAGGTTGGTCTATACTTTTCGCCTTATCTTGGCGTCAGGAATCACATCCCAAACGTTGTCGGTGTTGTTTTCAAACACCCTATATATACACCTCGTGTTAACAGAACAAGCGTATGTAATGTTGGGATTATCAGTAACCTCATGTTACTATCCGATGGTGTATACTATGTGTTATCAACAAAGGGTTAAATATGTTCACTATTTAATCTAAACTCATGATACGTACCTCGTTCTCTTTGACATGAACCAGTCTTTCAAACGGAACCACTCGCATGTAGGTTGACACAGGGGCCGGCCAGGGGGGGCCCAAAATCGGGGAAAAAGGGATTTTTTGACAAAAAATTCGTTTTCGCGAATTTTCTCCACTATGGTACATGCTAGAGACATGCGAGTGGTACCGTTTGTAAGACTGGTTTTGGCCAAACAAAACGGTGTATCAATCATGTCTCTACGATAATTAGGGATGATTCAGGAAATTTTTATATAAAAATGGGTCATCCATTGCTCACATAGGGGAAAGCTGATACTGTTTGCACATGGGGCAATATTTTTTCCTCCCTTATTTTCAAGATATAATATTGAAACTTTGTACAGTTATTACACATAGTATGTAGTATGGTTGAGAGTTTTTGGGGCTCTGTGGGTTGACACAGGGGCTCAAAATCGGGGGAAAAGGGATATTTTGACAAAAATTTCCCTTTTTCAGGAATTTTCTCCACTATGGTACATGCTAGAGACATACGAGTGGTACCGTTTGAAAGACTGGTTCATGGCAAAGAAAACGAGATACAATTCATGTTCCCACAATGAAGAGTCTTGATGATGATGATGATAGTATAGAAATTCACTAAAAAGGTATTATCACGGGAAAATATGTAAATCGGCTGTAGCATCAAAACTACTTCGTCCCAGCGCCACTCTTTGTATCTCATTCTCTCCACCATAAAGAAAAGTTTTTTTTAGTAGCATTCGCATGATCGTATCCTATACCAAAGGGGAGATACTCGCGATGAAAAAGGGATTTTTTTAAAAAAAGAAAATCCCTTTTCCCCAGTTTGAGCGGAAAGTTCCCGCATTTGGTACACTTTAGGAAAATTTTACGGACGCAGTTGAAAACACTGCTTTACTAGAAACAAAATGGGGTATGAACCATGATCCTACGATAAATAGTCTTAACGCAGTAGATGATTGAGTGAAAGTCTACACAATACCTCAAAAAAGCCATAATTTAAAAGGGTTAAAGTAAGCAACTGTATTGAACGAAATTTTACTTTGTTTTCTACGAAAACGTGCACCCATTTTCATCATTTCAACTATTAATTCCCTAACACTGCGTCGCCATAAAAATAAATAAACAAATAAATAAAACTTTCCTTCCGGATCTGTTCGAATTACTGGGACTCCACTGTACCTGTAATCAGTTGATCACTACGAACACTCATGTCCAAAATTATTATCGAATGTCTATAAATATGTTGTTGTAGGAATATAATTTGATAAGGAATTCGCCCGGTATTTCTTATAATGTTAGTATGATCGGCAAAGAAATGTATGTGGCAAATTTCATGTCAAAAGAGCAATAAATAAGAACAATAAAACGAAAATAAAATTTCCTTGTCTATTTAGCAACATTTTGTTTTACTCCTTCTAATTTCCGTATTTATAATTCTTTTCCTATGAAATGGACCACAAATATACATTTCCCGATTGTACATACAGTATCAGTTGTAGCATATTGTAAGATTATTATAAGAGAGAGAGAGAGAGAAAAAAAAGATCATTTTTAAAACTAGCGCCACTTCTAATGGGTGGCTAAAATAGGAATTACAATTTCTGGAGGTAGTTAACTGACCACCTTGTGGTCATTGGAAATTGAATGCAACGACGAGAGCACATGCTCTATATAGTAGTCGTAAATGGTGCAAATCACGGAAAGTTCCGAGACTTTGTCGTATTACGTTTTGAAATTAGTGATATCTGATATTCCGAGATAGCCTGGATAAGTATTTATTATATTTTATTGAAAGTGATTAACGTATTCAAATGGAGTTGAATAGGAGCCAAAAGTAGAGTACTTGTATGAGCTATTTTTGTGTTAAAATTATTTACGAATGTAGTTTGGAATTTGTATGGCTATATTCGACGGACTAAGTTATTATATCAGTGAATGTGCTGCTTTATTTAATGATTCCATAAGTGTCATCAGGAATAACTTTTATTCTGTAGTAAAAAATATCACTACGAGAGACTCAAAGGAACATTTAACAGTAATTTTCGTAATTCATCGATGGATTATATAACGAGAATTTATTGTATGTGTTACTACATTTGTTTAATGGTCAAGTGTGTTTTTGAATATAACTATTCTACGTATTTATGTGCTTATGGATCTAGTGATATATTGTGCAAAAAAAACATTAAAAGTTTGAATTCACTATCTTCACCACGCTTTTTCTATTTCAAATGCAGTCTCCCAAATTCCATTGTAATGAAAAGTTTTTATTAATAATTTGTGTGGGTTTTATACCCTGCACCAACGGCGTCTCAATTATTACCAGACGTCGGCACACAGTATTAAAAGTACCCTGCAAAATCATTATCAAATTATATTCTTTGAGGAAGACAGTTATACATATGCGACAATCATTTTGGACATGAGTGTACATTCTCTGAACATACAGTCAATCGATTGAGCAGCGCCTTACAAGAAAGCCTTCTTCATTTGTTGTACGAACAGTAGGACTACACCAACATGCGTAATGTGTAATTGTGTTTTGCGGATTTGTGTTTCACTATTGAAAAACACTTGTAAAGCTAGTATTGTGATTTTAAACTTTCAGAATTACATGCTTTATCAGCTTGTTGCTTACTTGAAATTCCTATTAAGTAACGACTTAATTCCTAATATGTATTTTCTTAAATGTTTTTAATTCTAAAACGTGAAGATAAAAAAAAAAAAAATGTAAATTACTGATGAAAGCAACAGATATTTCTGAAATAGTCTAGTGGAATTACAATGCGTTTGGACACAGTAAGTTGTTACATTTTTTTACTAATTACATAAATATGCATGAGATCGTATCCTTAAACAACTGGACTGCAGTAAATTATGTCACTTTTGTATGTTAGCCTTGATAATGGAAGAAATTCAAAAATAATGCCACCTACCTTAGGAATCCACGAGACAGCGACTTCCTATAGTCTGCCCACCAACTTAAAGAAGTTCCAGCAACATATATATTGAACGTTTATCCCAAAATATACGAACATTTAGGAGCTGGATAGTCGTCATATAATAGAAGGGACTAATATTGTGAAATAATAACTCAAATGCTTTGTAAAGAAACACCTAAGTATTTCTATTACTATTTAGATTCATAATATCAAAAATATCACGCTTGAATATTTAACATTATGTTGTGTATCTACTAAAGAAACGCAAAACTGCAAAAGTGAAAACAGATGTAAGTATTTGCAAATGCCTCAGGTGTTTCATAAACATACAATTATTTTCAACTGTTGCAAAATAACATCGGAGCCTAAAAATCTAAAATAACAATTTATATAAACAATCATGTTGAATTACGGTATCCGTAATTATACATAATAAAAGTAACATAGCCACGAAAAACAGATAAGTAACATTTTGCGAATTTAAAACAAACTGGTCGTAACAATTTCTCTTAAATGCTTTTCACTTTTTCACTGTGCTCAACTGATACAAAGATGCGAATTTTCGAAATATTTTGTTTCATTCTCAAGAATGAAATAGAACTAAAATACACGGCTGTTATAAAGTCCTTGCTATAAAACAAGTGCTTGTAACTTAAAAAAATATAATAATAATAATAATAATAATAATAATAATAATAATAATAATAATAATAATAATAATAATAATAATAATAATAATAATAATAATAAGAAGAAGAAGAAGAAGAAGAAGAAGAAGTTGTTGCAGTGAAATACATTTGAAATTGTGAGATGATCTGTTAATTCTTGGTTAGCAACATTATCACAATTATGAGGTTGGCAACATTGCCAACAACAGTCATGAAAATCGCGAGGTACAAGAGAAAGCACAGCGTGTGTGTGTGTGTGTGTGTGTGTGTGTGTGTGTGTTGGTATGCAGAACTGAAATCAGGTGTTTGGTGCAGCAAAACTTCAGACAGGTGTAGAAAAAAGTACCTCCTGATGTCAGGAGTATAAAGATTTGGCACAGCAAGTTTCTGGCTACTGGGGAAGTGTTTCTGATATGCAAAGAAGTGGTCGGCCGCCAGTAAGACCAAACACGGTGCGAAGGATTGCCGACAGCCTGGAGAGAAGTCCAAGAAAATCGATTCCATGGCGGTCGCTGGAGTCAAAAGTCCCTGAGTCAACAACACGCAAGATAATGTGTGAGCATTTCAAACCCAAACCGTACAAGATTAAATTTGTACATGAACTGATAGAAGAAGATCAAGACACGAAACTGAAGTTCTGTGAACTGATGCTGAAACGACAGAAAACTTCTGCAGTATTCATGTTCTCAGATGAGACAACCTTCCATGTTTCAAGGAGAGTAAACAGGCTCAACTGTCTTGTTTGAGGAACTGAAAACCCTTATAAATATGAAACGCACGAGACAGTCAGAAAGTGAATATGTGGTATCCTGTATCAATGAACCACCTTATAGGCCCGTTTTTCTTTGACGAGGACACTATAATCGGGGAGGCATACCTTCAAATGTTTGCTAATTTCCTGATGCTCGAATTGGTTAGGTTGGAATCAAGGATCGCATCCACTATGAGCAAGACAGGCCCCCCTGCCCCCCCCCCCACACACACACAATTTTGCGCAAATCGTCAGGACTACTTTGACCGTGAGCTACCTGGCAGGGAATAGGGAGCAGAGATCTCACCCCTTGGCCCCCAGGTCCCCCGATTTGCAACCTGTAATTTTTGGTTATGAGGTCACGTTAAGACACAGGTGTACAAGGAAAAGCCAAAGGACTTGCAGGACCTGAAAGCTAAGGTTAGTGAAGTGATCATGACATTTCTGAGGACGAAGACGAAATAGCATTCACAAATTTGCCGGAGCTTGCAGGATGTATGGATATCAACGTATCCCAGCTGGAGGTATGACAATGATGGCGGAAGTGTATCTATGGATGATGATACAAACTGTAAGTCTTAATAAAAATCTTAACCTTTATTTCACTGCAATATTACTATTTAAAAAAAAATGTTATAAGCATTTGTTTTATAGCAAGGACTTTATAACAGCCAGGTAAAAAAAATAAAATAGAACTCCACGTGAAGAAAGCAAGTAAATGAAAATATTCTTTGGCTTTTACTTAATACTTTTAACCATTTTTCATTGAGAATGGAACACAAAATGTTTCGAAACTGCAGATCACACGGAGCACATTAAAACTTTAAAACCATGTAAGGTTAAGCTGTTACAATCTGATTTCCCAGTACAATTTTCACTTACATGAACAAACTTTCTTTACTATCTTAATACATACGAAACAATAAAGCCATACATAGAAACAAAAGAACTAAAACCGAAACTATCAGAAAATGTTCACACATCTCGAAAGTAGAAAAAAAAAAAAAATATTTAAAACAATTACACACTCCTCTGCCTTAAAACAAAGCACACTTTTTCAGAAATCAATACAACTCTGACAGACTAAAATATGTACATTTTCAAATGGCACAATTAAACATCTTCTCACAGAGATAGCGTATTTACCTGATTGTAAGCCGACCATCATTTTATTTTTTCTTGATTTAAAAAAAGCTCCTCGGCATCAATAGCTCTCATTAAACACCTTTAACCGACGCAATAAAAAAAGAGTCCGAAAAACCCTGCCAGAAGCAACCAGAAGTAAGTTTTCGCTCTTATGTAGACTCAGTGTTGCTAAGTTAGTGGATTTTGTTCTAATCTTAGTGGGTTTGTAGAGACTCCAGAAAAAAGTCGTTCCTGCGTTCAAAAAGGGTTTGATATCGAATGCGTTTGATGTCGTACAACTGAGCTGATTTTGAGTTTAACGTCCCGTTCAGCAGCGAGGCTATATGAAACATGGAACTACTGATTAACGTGGAATCCGTACCACATGAGCTCCCGCCGGAAATCAAGCCCGGGTCTTCCTCGGGAAAAGCGCGTGCGCCAACAGGTTAGCTACGAAGGAACTCTTTGATGGCGTAGAATATGATACTCTGTACAGAATAGTGACAAGAAACACGTAACGATGAATTTGAATTATCTTATGGCGATGGCTGACTAAACTAATAAAGGGAGGAAAATTTATTCCTAATCCTATCTATGGTTCATTAATAAATTGTTTTTTTTTTCATCTTATTATGGTTTTGATTTTCAGCGGGTCGGCTTATAACCGAATAAATACGTATACATATCCTCCACATACATATAAAATATGTATGTACAACAAATTACATATTTCAGTATATGAAAAACTGACAATTAAAAATAAGGAATTTTCTTCAAGGCTATACACACACATTGAAAATTAACATATTAAACTGGAGCTTTCGATTGGCTACAATTTATTCTTTGACAACTCAACAAAATGCAAGGGATGTCCAAAATCAGATATTAAATTTTCAATTTCGATTTATTAAAGACTGAATTAAGGTTCATGTCTTATCTCCCACTCAGTCTAACACAAAGTTACTTCATTGTCAATCACAAATAATAATAATAATAATAATAATAATAAACAGAAGAAAAAAATATTATAGAAGTATGGAGAGTACATTGGAAAGAAAAGAATATTTCGTTCAATTTTCAAGTATATATATATATACGAGGCGCGTTCGGAAAGTAACCTCCGATTGCCTATTGTGCGTGAAGTAGTGGGGGGAGCGCTACCATCCTTGCACAGACGTGAGTGGTAGGTCAGTCTGCATCCAGCCAAGACAGATTGAAGATTGTCTGATCACTAGTTCCACTTTTATAGCCTCTCAAAATGTGTGCTGCAATAGAAACCCCCGCCAAGTGGTAGGTGCGAGCTGTTATACGTTTTCTGTACGGCAAAGACTATATTCGGCAGCAGCTATTGATCGGGAACTTCGTACCGTGTATGGACCAGGTGTGATGAATGAGGGAGTTGTTTGTGAATGGGTTCATTCATTTAAAACTGGACGAACAGACATTCATGACGAAGAAAGAAATGGCAGGCCATCAGTGGTCACTAATGAATTCGTTCAAAAATTGATGGAGAAGTTCGTAAAAGTCGGCGTTTCACAATCTCCTCATGCATATGAAGAAGTTGCTTGGATCTCAGCACTTTAGTAATGATAGAAACTGAAAGATGCGGTCACATGTTGACTCAAGGCACAGGCGGGAGATTTTAATGCTGATGGAATTTCTAAGCTAGTGCAGAGATATGATAAATGCTTGAAAGTGTTATGGAAACTATGTTGAAAAACAGAGCAAAGAAGTAGTTTTCAGATGTATATAATAAATTATTCTTATTTACTTTGCTGTTTCTTTCTTTCTTTCTTTTTTTTTTTTTAACTAATCGGAGGTTAGTTTCCGAACGGTCCTCGTTTCTAAGGTGTATGCTCAGGATATATATCTTCTCCTCAATCCGCAATTATCGAGAATAATTCCAGATACATCTAAAAAGAGGAGGACACGTAGCTCACATGAGAACTAAATACGCATAAGGTGTATAGTTTTGATTGCACAGTCTAAGGAGAAGGCCTTTCGTGAAGTAAGAAGATACTATTTTGACGTAGGAGACGAGTAAAACTTCTGACTGGAAATAACCAGCAAAAGATAAGACCCATGGAAGGGCTTCTTATTTCTGCGCCACTCAACTTTTAGTTTGTTTAGGACATAAAGTTGCTAAAGTCAACAGCACTATGGATTAGCAACTGCTTAAGAGATCACTGTAAAATATGCATCAGTAGGAATATATAAAAGACTGTTTCAGAACGAGAGAATCTCAATTATTGGAAATGGACAGAACACCCACACGGCTTTACGTCTTGTTAACAGGCCATAAATCAGGGAAAACAACAGACGACCCTCGATTAGAAAGAGGAAAAGAAGTTGCAAACGTCCACTTTACTCCAGATTTCCTTTATTTAATTTATCACAAGAAGTAATAACATTCTGTCTTTATTCTCACTTTTTTTTCTTTTTTATTTCTTTTCTATGTAATCACATCGGACATCCGGCAACAAACATCAACCACCGACCTATCAAGGGTTGGGCTACCCTTTTGGTAGTGGGGTGTGAGACAAGGCTCTTATGTTTTGAAATGGATAATAAATGAACTTTCGAAGCTTTTTATCGTCATCAAAGAATTGTAATTAAAAGAAAAAATATTTTCTTAAAAACTTACGAAATATGTATTATGTAAGGATTTTTTTACGACTTATATCAAAACCTGAAAGCGGTTTTACAACGGTAACTGCTGAACTGCCAAAACACATATGTGTGTATGATGTACCTTCTAGAAGTAACAGACACGCAAAACGTTAAATTAAAAGACTCAAAATTTTTATTGCATATTTCTTACAAGGAATGGGTATGAACATGTCATCCGGACCTGCAAATCAAATCTAGTTCATTTGATTAACATAACTAAGATATGTTCATGCACAAAAAATTAGGTGCCATGGACAACCGAGTAAGCCCCTGGGGCCCATTAACCTTGTTAGTATAAAGAAAATCGTAGACTCGCAGTGAAATGTTCATTGAAAAGTCGTTGTTTATAGTTCATTCTCTTTAGCATGAAACAAGCTTTCCAGAAGTGCTATGTATTGGGGCCCATAACGTACTTAAACAGGAAAAATTGGGAGAAAGTCGGGAAAATTCCCTCCAAAAGTCCTTCCCATCAACTTTACACCCATCTGGAGTAACCCCGGGTAAAAGCACACAATCACGAATAGTGTTGCGTGACATATGGAGGAGGAAATTGGGGATAAGTAGCAAAAATACCTTCCAAGATAACCCTATTGTAAAGTTGTGCGTCCTCTGAAGCGACACCGGAACCGATAGGAGCCAGTTTGCAAATTAAAGAACATTTTAAGGAGGATAAAGTGCATATCCGAGAAAATTAAAATGGGGGGAGACATCCAATTCTTCAGAGGGGGGGGGGGCTTTGATATACAACATTTCCCCTCATACCTATGCCGCCTATCAAAAAAACGAAACTTGGTACACCCATTCCTATCCTCTATAGTACTTTTCGAGATACAATTGGATTGTGTGCTTTTAGCCAGGACCACTCCTGAGAGGGGCCAAAATTGATGGGAGGGATTTTTTCTGGCATTCTCCCAATTTTCCCTGTTTAGGTACGGGACATTCCATGTGAATTCAACCAATGAAATGACAAAATCTGACCTGAACATCTTAGATTTTTGTAAAAATTGGTGCAAAAATTCAGTGTCTGAGATAAATGGAGGAATTACAGTATTTGTTTTTCTTTGTTTTTGCATTGACATTAATGTTAATGTTTTGTGTTACTTTTGACTATGTTCCATCCACTTTAGGACAATTTGCTTTTGGAAAATAAAATCTACATAGTCTGCTCTACATGAGTTGAATTTCAGCCATCTCCCCCAAAGTCCCTTCACTTCATTGCAACCGGATATGCCCTTAGCGAATTTCTTATAAACAACTAATACACTAATTGCCCTCTTTATGACAAAATGTCTTTTTACTTACGAAAAAAGAAAGAAAGAAAAAAGACATACACTATTAGAAAACGGAGGTAAGAAATATTTTAAATAATTCCACAAGAATAACGGACGTTACGAGATACCGTTGTGCTTCTCTAAATGTTTCATATACTCAGCCTCTGTGGAAATTTCTTTTGTACATAGTTGACATGTTTGTGGAATTGAAGGAAAAAAGAGGTGAATACGACTGTGGTCAGAGAGGGCACTCTTAGAAATAAATGACCTCCCGCACAGGGCGCACTTGAAAGATGGCTGCTTATTATGGTTCATTTCGTGAATCTCCCTTGCAGATTTAATAGGAAACGTTTTACTACAATACCTACAAACGTAAGTTCTTTTGTCCGCATTAAAAAATGTTCTATTCTCGCGCTTAGGTTGTTCTGGAAAGACAGAAGTTCGATGAAACGACCCGAGAGTTAACTGTGAACCATCACTCGAACTATCATGATCAACCTTACAACTCGTATCCTCTTGCTGATTGTATTCGACAGTAGCATTCTTTTTCACTGTCCGCCTTCTTTCGCGCACAGACGAATAAGTCTTTGTCACATTTCTTAGTTTGATCCACCCACCATCCTGCTCCTTTGCATTCACAAGGGTCTCTTTGTCTATCCTGCACTCGTGCACCGAGAAAGCATCCGGAGACCCGAACGTTTTAAAGCAAATCATGCAATGTAAGGAATTCTTAGAACCTGGCTGGTTTGCTGTTGCCGAATTCTCTCGTACTGTACTAATTTCTCTAGCTACCGATTCTGACTTGTCCACTTTCACATAATTCACATCTATTTTGTTCCTGATAAAAACAAACTCTTTCTCTTTTCCAGGCTCATTTGCAACATGCGTTTCAGCACTCACCAATGCCACTGGAATTTCTTGCTCTTTGCCTTGCGACTCATTTGCAATAACGTTCTTTAGTTCTTTGCAGTCTTCCACGGAAGTGGACTTGTTTACGGTATTCTCATCATGAACTACTGACTTTGTCCTGATCGACAGTTCACGGTATTCATCTTGTATTTCACCTGAAATCACATCCGGATTCTGGAACTTTTCCGCTTCATTTACTAAGCTTTTGCTGCTACTGTTACTATTTGAGCTTCTTACGAAAGTGGACAACTTGTTTATGGTATTTTCATCATCAACTACCGACTTTGTACTGCTCGACAATTCACGCCATTCCTCCTGTATTTTACATGAGGTCAGATCCGGATTCTGGAACTCCTCCGCTTCATTTACTAATCTTGTGCTGCTACTGTTACTGTTTAAGCTTCTTACGAAAGTGGATAACTTGTTTACGGTATTCTCATCATCAGCTACAGACTTTGTCCTGATCGACAGTTCACGGTATTCATCTTGTATTTCACATGAAATCACATCCGGATTCTGGAACTCTTCCGTTTCATTTACTAACCTTTTGCTGCTGCTGCTACTGTTCAAGCTTCTTACACATTTTGGGCTTTCCGAGGCCGACATATCCATTTTCTCTTTGGCGGGGGAAGTAATGGTTGTAGCCTCCTCCTTCCTATCATTTGTGGCCTTCCCCTTATTATATCTCTGCAGTATCTTTCCTGCCATCTGAAACAAAACAGTAAACTCTCAAGAGTGATTGTGATTCCGAATCTCTACTTTCAACACTTAAAATCTAAAATTCTTCGTAGCATGTTCTACTTCGAAGATCTACTTCGATTGCTTACTGTTTTGATCTGAGTTCCTATTAATTCGCGAATTTACTTCGCTTTCCAGTCATACCAAGGTATGTAGCGCAATTTAGGATTACGATGTCATCACTTTCTTTTAACCAAAAATGACGCAAAATCAGACACCGCTTTAGTCGTCGTTATTCAACCATAACAACAGCGCTTTGTTTTGTGTATAGTCAGAGTGGAAACATCGTAATTTAAATATCAATCACTGAGCAGAGTACAAATAACAAAGTTACAAAGGGCACTAAGAAAGTTTTACAATACAGTTTTATTTATTTAATTTTTTCAAAAGAATTTCCCCCATATTCAATACACCTCTCCATTCTCCGAAACCAGTCTTAAACCAGATCTACCAAGTTTCACTAGGGAGTAAAGCACACTCATTGTCCCAAGCACACGCATCCCTTTCAACTTCATTTTTACATACGGGAACAGTGCAAAGTCGCAAGGAGTAAGATCTGGACTGTAAGGAGGATGCTCAAGAGTTTCAGTCCCGTAGTGGTCAAATATTCGGTGCAGGCTTTCGCGCGGTGAGGCGGACCATTGTTATGATGGAGGAACCAGGTGTCCATTCTTAAATTTGGTCGTATGTTCTTCGTAGATTCGATTACTTTAGGCAGGAAGTGTTCAGTGTACGATTTAGCTGTAACTGTATTGTGTTCGTCTAAAACGAGACACTCCACAATTCCACTCGATTTGAAAAATACAGCTATCATTTTCTTCTTAACTGATCGGTATTTTCTGACTGCTATAGGTGTATCATCATCATCTAAGATTCAAACTTTGTTCTGAGTCTTGGTCGGTACATCATGATAGTATAACCAAGTCTCGTCACCTGTCACGATGTTGTTCACATATTGAGATTGTCCCTTATCAAACATTTGCAGCATCTTTTAGCACCATGTTACACGTTGTGTCATGAACTGCTCTTCAGTCAGACTATGAGGCACCCAAAGACAACAAAGCTTCTTCGCGTGCAAATGATCATGCAGAATCGAACGAATTGCTGCTGCATTTAGGCGTAAGGTATCTTCAATCTGCTGGTAGACCACTCGCCTGTCTTCGTCAAGCATTTTCCTTAACAGCAGTAATGTTCTCTTCCGTAACTGACATTTGTGGCCTTCCCGGCCTTCTAGTGTCCTCCAGGGTGAAATTTTCCCTTTGGACTTCCCTATACCACATGAATATAGTCGTCTGATTTAGACAGATATCACCCAGTGCAGGAATCATTTCTTCTAAGCACTGGTCTGTGCTTAAACCACGCGCGAAGTTATACCGCAAAACTGCTCCTATCACATTCCATGACCAAGATGCCATAACAAGCACTTTATACTATCACTGAGCAGACGCCAAATAACAGTCTCCTGCGACACATCGTTTAATAGTATTGCAGAACTTTCCTAGTACTCTTTAAACATTTTATGATTTGCTTCAAAAATCGCTTCAGAGACTGGTTAAGACTTATATTTCCAAGAATTTGTCATTGGGATTTTATTATAATTACACACACACACACAAAAAAAGGCACTTTTCAACACATTTTTTAAGCTTAAATGCATCATTTTACTTTGTCCTGCTTTTCAATTTAGTCATTACCAATGCTAGGCTGCCAAACGTAAATATTTTCATTTCCTTTTCCCCCTCCTGTACCACTGCTTCCAAACTATTCAAATCTGTATTAACCATAGGAAATGACATTATAATTACTAAACTCTTTTAAAATCGCAGGTTTCTTAAAAGGAAATTTCATACTTTCACTTAGGAACCTGCTCCTCCTACCATAATAACCTTAAGTTCATGATTCGTACTTCATTATTTAAAAAATAAATAAATAAATAAATAAATAAATAAATAAATCAGGCTTTCGAAAGACACCATATGTATTTATCACCACTCGTAATTCGGGAATTTTAAGAAAATTTTTTCGTTTAAAAAACTTCCCTCAAGACTTTTTTTTTAACTATTAAAATACGGGTAATAAATATAAAGATAAAAATATTTTTAATCAAAAATGTGGTGAAAACTAACAAAACCTTTCGGATGTTCTTATTTCTATCCTAATTAAGTTGGGTTCATAATTTGTACGTAAACTGTCTTGAAAATGAAGCACGTTTTCAATACTATATGCATATGCTTACTTACCTTACCTTACCAACTGGCACTGCAGCTCAGGGTGAGATCTGGCCTCCTTCACCATTTCTTTCCAGCCTCTTATCTTCATCATCTTTAGATCTTGCTTTACATTTTCTTTCCATCTTATTTTCAGAACGTCCTCTCCTCTTTTCCTGTTGGAGTATATCTTTTCGTGAAACACCTTTTACGGCATTCGATTATCTTCCATTCTTTCTAGGTGTCCGAACCAACTCAGCCTATGCGATTTCACAAATCTTACAATATCTTGTCTCTCTAGTATATTATCTATTTCTTCATTATTTCTTATTATCCATTGGTTTCCTCTTCTTACTGGATCATATATCTTCCGTATAATTTTCCTTTCCAATTTCCTTAATGTATCTTCTTCTTCCTTCCTTAGAACCCAAGTTTCACTTCCGTATGTAGCAATCGGCTAATTAGTGTTTTGTATATCTTAATTTTAGTTTTCTATCTATCCATCTGCTTTTCAGTAACTAAGTTTGCGTAGTATGCTCTATTTTCTGCTTGTATATGTTCTCGGATTGCTGTTTCATGTTATTTTGGTTATTTATCACCATGCCCAGATACTTAAAGTTTCTAACTGCTTCGAATTCTTTCCTTTTAATTATGATGTTTTTACATTGGTTCTCTTTCTTTGTAATTAACATGAATTTAGTTTTCTGTGTATTAGTGACCAGTCCTATCTTATTCGCTTCATTTTCCATTGTATTATAGATTTGTTGTAGTTCTTTAATAGTTCTTGCTATTATGATCAAATCGTCGGCATATGTAAGGATTTGGCTTAATTTGTAAAATATTGTCACTCTCTTGTCAATCTCCTTCAGGACCTTATGCAACGCGATATTAAAGAGTGTCGTTGACAATCCGTCTCCTTGCCTTACTCCTTGGTTATATGCAAAATCTTCTATTATTATATTACCTACTTTAACTTGGGATCTGTTTTCTTTAAGTGTCATTATTGTCAAATTGATCAGTTTACTTGGTATTTCCATGTCTATCATTGTCTCTATCAGCCTTTTCCTGTATACGCTATCAAATGCGCTCCTGTATACGCTATCAAATAATACGTACAGGTCTATATCGTGATCATGCCTGAGGGTAAACAGATGATCTGTTGTCCTCTTTCCTGATCTGAAGCCACATTGATATTCTCCCATCTTCTTATTTATAATCTTTTGGATTCTTAATTGTAATATTCCTGTCAATATTTTGTATGTTGTGTTTAATAATGTTATCTCTCTGTATTTTTTGCAGTTAATCTCCCTTTTTGTGTACTGGGCATAATATTCCTATTTTCCATTTCTCTGGCATCTTTTCTTCTTTCCATATTCTCACTATTAGCTTATATATTTCTTCTTGCATTTCTGATCCAGCATATTTCAGCATTTCGGTCGTGATATTATCATCTCCTGGTGCCTTATTGTTTTTCATTTTTCTTAGAATAGTATTAAATTCTTCTCTTGTGGGTTCTAATTCCATCTCTCTTTCTTCAGTCTGTATGTTTCTTCCTATTTCTTCAAGTTCACCTTCCTCATCCTCACCCTTTAAAATACTCTTTCCATCTTTTTAATATGTCTTCCGTATTTCCCATTAGCCTTCCGTCCTTATCATTACACCCGATCTCTTTTGGTAAATATCCCTTACTCATCTTCTTCCAAGCAAAATAAATTTTTCTTGTTTCACTTGTTTTATCTAATTGTTCAATTTGCTCTATTTGTTCTTTTATAAATCTTCTTTTCTTTTGTCTGCATATTTTATTTGCTTCTCTTCTCAATTCCTTATATCTTTCACTATTATTTCGGGTCTCTTTTTGGATCATTTTCTTCCTCGCAGCATTCTTTTCTTTAATTGTCTTTCTACATTCTTGATCAAACCATTCCGTTCTACATGTTCTTTTTTCTTTCCCTATTACTTCTTCTACCGAACTTCTACCGAGAATTGATTCTAATTTTACCCATTTATCATCAATTGTTTCGTTATCCTATGTGGCTGATATTTCATCCAGTTTTTTTGTTTATTTCTTGTCTATTTCTCTCCTTCGTTGTTGGTGTGTTGAACTTTCCGCTTTCCCATTTAAGTCTCTTACTCCCTTGTGGTATTTGTTTTGCAATTCTTTGTCTTAATTTCGTTTTAACCAGGAAATGATCTGAATCACAGTTGGGTCCTTTGTGGCTTCTGACATATATTATTGTTGACGAATGTCTTTAACGTTTAGATCTCCCAATATTATTTTGACATCATATTTAGGTATTTTCTCATATTCTCTTTCTAGCGACTCATAGAATTTTTCTTTTTCCCTTTCCTCTTTTTCTTCAGTTGAAGCATGAGCTGTTACAAGAGTAATATTTTGAAATTTGCCTTTTATTCTTAGTTTGCTTATCCTTCACTATATGCATATGCTACGATCCAAAAATTCCAGAATTTTCCGATAGTTTCCTGATTTTTTTTCTTTTTCTTTTAATAGGGCACCCCTGGGTCAAGCAGGAAAAGTAACTCGAACAATAATGTATGTCCTACAATAGACACTGCTAAGTTTCTTTGAAGTACGGTTAGTAGGTACGAAGACATAGAAGTCTTACGAACCAAATACATCAATTTTTATGGAAAACATGACTTCTGAGAGAGAGAGAGAGAGAGATTTGCTTTGTATTCGAACCCTGCTCTTAGAGTCATGACTCTGCATAAGTTCAGACATCCACTTGGCAATAGTTGAAAACGTCTCCTTCTCCTTCATGCTATTCTTCATTAAAATGGTTAAGGAGCGGCAGCTATTAAAAACAGACACGTCTGTGACACAATTGCATAAGTATATTCTACAAGCAGTGTCAGTACAAGAGTTGTATTAGATTAAGTTAATATTACGTTCTATAGAAGTAGTAGTCGTAAAGAAAAGATAACAAGCACGAGTGATAACTACGCAGTAACCACGTAATTATACCAGAGTAAGTCTCAACTAAATACTTCGGTCAATTAATTGCTTTCGCGTCAAGTTACAATCAAAGCTGCCACGGATTCAGAGTGGACATCATCGTGTTGCACCGCATGAAGCCACGCCTATAATAATTCTCACTTTGATAGTTCAAGCATCACGACCACAGAAGCTAGCCATGGATCGATACAAGGTGTTTCGAGGTCCGAACTCTATGAGGGGTGTGACAGTTTAATTCTTTAAAGTTCCTGAGTTTACTCTGGGAGAGATATTGCTTTTCTTCTATATATATATATATATATATATATATATATATATATATAAAAGGCTCACTTTCTGTTCACTAATCCATGGTATTCCTGGCACACAATTGTATATATCCGCTTGAACTGTTCGGAGTACTAATTACGTTGGTAAATCGATTGCAACCTTATAATTCCACCAGACACAGAGTATCTCCTTGTGCTAGACATCTCCAAGTTTGGGACGATTTCGGCACCTGGCCCTTCTTTGACCATTCCTTGTGCACGTTACAATTTCGGAAAAATATCTACTTTTCGTCGCAAGTTACGATTCTTTTCACGGAATGCAGATCACAAGGTTTTTCCCGCATTTCCTTTCACACATCCACTCGCATCTGTGCTTAAGTTGGGATCAATTCGTAAGACACTACTCGTAAATACCGAGTGCTTTTGCCGAGGTCGTGAAGATGTTGAAACAGTGAACTGTGAGGTACCAAACTCAGATCAGATATAAATCAGAATAATGATATTCTTTTCCTCTATATCACACACATTTTCCTCTTTAATTTTTATTCCTTCGTTCTATCGATCTACCCATTTCATCAGTTTTATCTTCCGCCACTGCATTCCATTTATTAGTAGTCTACTTATACTATCACGTATCCCTGCATTCCAAATTGGCGTTCACCAGGACACTTCAGCTTTTCTGTTCTTCAAATTTATTTTCTTTCTTCCTCCACTCCCTACTTGATGAAGCATTTTAGCATTGCGACTACGTTCCCACCCTTGATCCAATCATATATATCCACAAGGGTAGGAAATTGATTGTACGAGAACTAATATCTTTGTAAAAAGCTGTAATGAAGCTACGAGTGTTCGAGCTGGGAACTTTTAGAGGTAATATGTTTTCTCAAAATTTTGCCTAAGATAAAAATAAAGGAAAAAGAAAACTGAAACACTGCTTCCTTCAACCTCACATTTACACACGAACGCATCCTACATTTGTTGAGTAGGAATCACTAGTAATATACAACACCCGTCTGGTAAGTGAAACGTCGGGATTCGAGTCTCGGAATGAGTCATTCTATGTCATTACACTGTTACATTGTATCTTCAGGTATTTAAAAGAATTCAGAAATGAAAATAGCATAGTCTAAATTGGTCATTAACCTTTAGAGGCATTTCGGGGGTAAAATTGACCCCTCAGGTGTTCTTTTTTGTATTTAACTGTATGATTTAAAAAAAATCATAATGGTTCTTTGTGGCATCTTGCAGTAGGCTCTTCTGTATTATTATTTTATATTTATTTAAGATTTTATTTATAATAACGGTGTAGGCATGTAGTTATTACATTTACTATGTACTTTAATTTGGGTGGTTAATTTGACCCTTTCTTCAATTTTGTTCTGTTTTGGTGGAATTTTGTACAAGGTTTCATATTTAAGTGATGGTAGTTATTACACCGTCTTTTATAAGCGCAAGAAGAAAGTAAAAAAAAAAAAAGAAAAGAAAAAGAAAAGAAAAAAAGAAAAAGAAAGAAGTGTAAGAAAAAGGCCTGATGATTCTCTAATTGCTGGGAGATTTTTATTACGTCAGATAACTGATGTCTAGTCTGATGGGTTACTGTTGTGTGCTCGAAACAGTCTGGTGGAAGCTGAGGGTCTCACAAAGGATGAAATTTTGCAGGAACTTATTTTAAGAAAAAGAAAAGCAGCACATTTCGCGTTGTCCCTTTCTAATACGAGAAAAATTAATAAATATCGAAAAGCAACGCGCGTTGCCCCTATCATTTCCCGGACCAGCTGCCATATCCCTTCTTCCCTAAACTTGGGCTTAAATGTCAACGAAACTTGCACCAAACAGCTTAGCAATTCCGAAAACTATGGATTTGATACTAATATCTGGCGTCCCGGGTACTTTTTGTCTCTTTTTATGCATCCATTTTGACCTCCCCCCCTCCCTCGTGCTGAAATTCGAAAAAAGTGCTTCGTAAACAATTAGATCTCGTAAAGATCTCTGAACAAAACTTGGTGGCTCTAGGTCACTCCCTTCTGACAAGAGACAAACACATTACCGTATTTTACGGACTCTAAGACGCACTTTTTTCTTCGGAAAATTGCCTCCAAAGTTCAGGTGCGTTTTATACTCGAAATTAATATAAAAATGTCCAGCGTTTGATTTAAAATTTAAAATTTGATGCTCATGGTCATTATGATTTTCGGGGATTTTAAAGGTCAGTTCGGTTTTATAAACTGAGAATTTTTTAAGTCTGGCTTTGCAATCTAATAATAAAAATGGTAAAACTGTTACGGTATTTTTAAAAAAATGCTTAAAAATTTACATTCATCTTATAGTCCGTAAAATACGGTATTTTATCATTATTAAAGATGAACAAAATTGTCTTCAGACTAGAAAAAAAAAACGGTCTGCGAACTAGTACAATATATTTTATGGAAGTTTCCGACAAAACAGTCATATTTTATTGTCTTCAATAGCAAATTGATTTATTAAGTTGAAACAATAACTTTGCGGACACGACTTTACAGGGTTTCAGTGGTAAAAAACTCCTTGAGGAAGCAGGCAAAAATTTAATATTTGGTTGTGATACTTTCAACGGTGAAAGTGCTAGTTGTTTGCACGTGCAAGTGAAAAAAAAAAAAAAAAAAAAGTTTCCACGCAAGATATTATGGAAGTATAAATATATTACGATAATGATATTTAATTTGTTTACAATTACGAGAAGTTGTGTCAGCTTCTGGCATAGTAAAACTAAACATATCAAAATAAAGTAATATAAAAGTACGTTAAATATGACATTCTTATTTAAGGCTTATCTAAAGTTTTCACGCTTGTCTATTAAAACAATGAATAACAATAGTAACATGAGAAATACACCAAGACAGAATAGAATATATGATAGGCGGATGTGCAATGATAACACAAACTGAATATTAGGGAAGACATGACAAAGTAACAGAAATCACGCATCCAGAAATAGAAATGATGCCAGAAGAATTGCCGTATTATAAATACCAACCGGAAACCATAAAACCTTAATGAGATGAAACAATACTAACCGATAAAGAAGTACCTCAGAGGCCTGACATCGCAATAAGAAGGAAAGAAAAAAGGGAGGTACACATCTGACAGACATCACATTACCGAACACAACAAACCTGCAGAAAACACACAGAAAAAGAACACAAAACACAAACAACTGGCCCAAAAAGTAAGGAACAATAGAAAATTAAACACGTGACAATAATACCAATAATAATAAAGAAGTGGTCCAAAATACGTTAAAAAAAATGACTTGAAACCACTAGAATTGAAGAGAAAGAACAAAGATACAGAAGAGTTTAATATTGGACACACATAAAATTGCAAGAAATTTTCTCCATATTCCAGAATAAAGGAAAAAAGTAATACAGTATGCGGCAAAACAAACAGTACTATCGTTATCACATCGTTGACATTTATTTATTTTTTGTACAACATAATGAAACATAAGAAAGTTGGCAAATGGATGGCAACTAAATGATACTCAACACATATTGTAAATTTACAAGGAATCATTCCTGTACATCATTGAACATTATGTCGCACATGTTCTTCATGGCGGTCCTGTAGATCGATGAACATGTTAGTGAACACGGTTTGGTGGAATGACAAAGCAAATGACCGAATTTTTTCTCTTAACTCCGGTATGGTGGTAGGAAGTTATCTGTTTGGAAAATTGCTTCCTTCAGCATACCCCGTATGTATGTAGGCATCTGGAGTCATGAGGTGAGGGGAGTGGGAAGGATATGGAAAATCCGTTCCACAGGAAATCAAGCGATGTCCAAATTCTTTTGAGCAGAAGGGTAAGTGACTCACTTGCAGTGTTGGCAATAGCTTCGTCTTGCTGCATCCATTGTTGTTATCACGACAGAATTTTCGTACGGTAAAAGCCGCACAAATCATGCAAGACAGGGTCAATAATCAACTGGCGATTGATGTGGCGATCAAAGTACACATGGCTTTTCATCACTGAACCATATGTTACTGATGAAATCTTCATATGCCATAGCTAATACTCCAGAGCAATACAGTAGACATCCACGCTAATCTCCTGCAGTGAGACGCTGCCCCACACCGTATCAACGGAAATATTGCTCGACAGTAAGTACCTTCTCCTCTGTTGTGAGCAACATTATTTTCGCACCAACTGCACACTACGCTAGTCCACACACAACTGAGCACACATGTGGCACTCACAGCTCATACCACATTGCATCTGAGCGCCACCTGTACGCGAATTTCAGTACTGTTTGTTTTACCGCATACTGTAATATTGTAAAATTCTTTTAGGGTAGAGATAAAGTGGTAGACGGGATTTTGGACTTTTTCCCAATCAGCATTTATTATAAAAGCTTCTTTTTATACACAGTAGTAATAAACATTACAAGTTCCTCGAGATATCTTGGGGGTTTGCTGGTGAACCCAATGACCAAGGCTTTTGCGGCCAAGGTGTAGGTAGGTACCTCTTAAGAGACCAAGTGTCCTAGAGAGTGGTGGTTATGATTTATCGATGGAGATTGATGCCTTCTACGGTGTTCGGGCTCCTTTTATCCAGAAATGTTGATGATTATTAATCTTAAGTCACTTGCCGACCGTTGACGATGATTGACGATGTCTTCTTCGTAGTTGTCTGACATTTGTTTACAGCCAGGACGTCGTGTTGGAAGCATATGTGGAACTTTGCCATATACTAGGATGGCTCATATATTATTATAACGCCTAATATTATATTATTATTCAGACGAAATGAAATGAAATATTTCAGTTTTACGTCCCACGTTATTGCCGGCTAGGCTAAAGGAGACGGGGATGACGGGAAGTGAATTGAATGGTGGAATGAAGACAGTGGGAAGATACGAAAGAACCTCGAGAAAACCCACGCACACGGTGTTTGTCCACCACAAAGCTCACTTGGCGCGAGCTGGGATCGAACCAAGGACCCCATGCACCAGATGTGAACGTTCTACCACTGAGCCACTGCGGCTTTATTATTCAGACGAGAGAAGAGAAATAATAGTAATTATTATTATATTTTTAATTGGAAGGCACATGTTTGAAACATTCTTAGCACAAAGACAAAATTAAATCAGATTTCAGTACTTTGAATAAAATTAGATACAAGCCATCAAGGCATACAGAAAAAATTCTGCCTGTAAGTAATTCAAGAAATTAAAAGAAAAAAAAAAAAGTCTGAATAGCAAGATGACAAAAAGTGCTTTTGTAACGAACGAAAGAGGAAATTGGATTAAAAATAAATGTTGGTGAAAATGTTGAAAGACCGAAATTTTCATTTTGTTGCTTATTTTTATATTAGTTCCCATATTTATTTGTCTATTCTTCATTATGTGCTTAGAGCCTTTGTATTTCAAGTGTAACCCTGCTGGTGCTGCTGTCGATGTGTGTTTTCCCGTATCTCTCTCGAAAGAGAAGGGACAAGTTGCTGTGGCAGAAATCCTTCAATGGTTGGATGTGGACAGGGTTGCCACATTAAATTATTTCACGAGCTTTGCTGTGCACAGTCTTGTTGGTCACTAAGTAGCCTACGATCTTCACTCCTCAAGACCGAACGACTGAATGACAAATTGGCAACGCAGCTTAGGTCATTCACTCCCTTCCCCACAGCAAAGGGATGGTTCTCTCCGTAAGAGGCTGGCGGGGTGGAGCTGAAGTATGCTTCACATATTTTCCGAGGGCTTACTTGAAATAGAAGGGCTCTAGTTGATTTGTTATCTAATGCCACTGAAGATTTCTGTAGAGAGACAGATGATAGTGTTATGACGATTTGAAATACGAAAATGCTGATCATTATGGTGTTACCTTAATATTACATTATGTCGAATTGATTCATTGCGTGTCTCATTCGAAGGTGATCCCGATAATATTCATTTGCTCTCGTACATACTTCAAGGATTTTATTTACATTTTTCTAGAATTTTAGTTAGTTCATAAGAAAGTGAGGTGGCAACATGCAAACAGCAGTTGCGCAAGCTTGTTCCCCGTCGTACTGAAGATGTATCAACATTTTGTAGTATAGCGGGTGTATCCCAGACAGAGTACTTTCACGAGAATTTTAACGTCCACGGTTACATTTTACCCCATCACTTTTTCTTGTGGGGTCATGTAAAATGGTGTGTCTACAAGAATAAACTACGCACACTGAATAAGTTACGGAAGACTATCCGGGCAGTGACACCAAAGGTTCCGCCAGTGACCTTCAGAAACATTCAACTTTGTGTTTTGACCCTCAGGGAGGCAAATCCCTGTATCATCATCATCATTTCTTATACAGGGATATGAGCTGCAAATGATGTTTTATTCCCTCTTATACTTTTTCTTTTAACCAACATCTTTGGGAGTTATCTTCGAATAATATCTTGTACAAAAATATGTATTGCTGTGTATTATCATCTTCCCTTCGCTTGATCATATATACACAACTTCGTTAATCCTTCCTGAGAACTAATAGTATGTTGAATTACGAAAGGTCAAAACAGTCTTTTATAAAAACCAGAAACAAAACAGTCTTTTATAAAAACCGGAAACAAAAGTCTTTTATAAAAACCGGAAACAAACTAGTAGAAAAAGCTAAAAAAAAATCTTTTATATATATATATATATATATATAAAAAGCCGAAACAGGTTTTCAAAAAAACTGCTTTTTCAGTTTTCAAAAACGAAAATTCGGTTTTAGTTTCCAGCACTACACACACAGGAGTTGTGTGTGTTGAAATGCTGTGACATAAAACGGAAGGAAACAAACAATTAGAATATTCTGATTAATAGAAATACCCAGGTATACTGTAGTTTACCAAGAATTATCGTTTATAAAATTTTATTTTTCCTCAATATTAATGGAGCCGCTATAATGATCTTTATTATGAATTAAACTTGGATATTCATTTTATTTTACGCATTGGTCTTAAAGAAGTACATTTCGTTTCATTTCTGTGTTTTCTTTCATTTTACGTTATAATGCACTCACTCTGTTCACGTTTGAACCTCATCCGTGGGCACTATTCTGATAACGTATTCTCACATACCTTTCTTATACGTCATGATAATGCTCCAGCCAATGAAAGTACATGTGTAGACGAAATGAATAAAAATTCGTATGTTATGAGGGGTCTGAGGCTTCATTTTACGCCTGGGTTTTAGTCCCACAGGCGGGGCTTCGTCAGGGAAAAGGAAAAAAAAAGTGAAACCATTCTGAAAGATGGCGGAGTAACGAGTGGACCTGTGTGTTATAATTATTCGAGCTTTGTTAGTTAATCCTCTTTTTTTTTTTTTTTTTTCATTCATTTTTTTAACCTTTGTTTAAGTATGAAGAAGCTAAGAATATGAATAATATACGTATAGTAAATTGGACCATGTGTGTATTTGATTCAGGATTTCTCCTTTATGCATGTTACGTGCATAGTTCGTCGTAGTATGTTTTACCTATAATTGCTTAATCCATAACTTCTAATATAGTGGTTTATTGATGTTGTTTATGATGAGGTTGGAACAAAACTTCGTTCTGTTTGAATCGCATCACAATTTGCAGGAAAACAGCATTTGTGTACAGATAACTTTGTATGCATTCAAGTTGACATTAGCGAAGCTCTCAATGCACGAGTGCTGAACGGATTCCAAGTTCGATTCCCAAGCTTGGTTATCACATTGGTTTCTTTTGCCACCCGAAGTAACCATTACACCGCAACTCAGCAAATCCTACCGAATAGCATTTAAAACTCAAGAAGAAGGAAATTTTCACTTGCTGAACCACATATATCTTCTAAAAATCTAACAATTTGAAAATTAACAATCTACCAACTTCTGATTAATATCAGCATAGAGCAAAAGACTGTAGACAATTTCAAAAGTACAAAACTGTTCCTACTATTCAGAATTCCAGTTTAAAAGATGTTCACTAACTTACTTACACATAGATGCAGCAGCTGTCAAAACACGGAGGAGGCAGAAACATGCCAAAATTGCGGATTGTTTCTCAATTAATACATACAACATTGTTTCAATGTGCAGTCACGTTCAAAAACTCTGGTCAGATATTTTCTCTATAATTTTTTAAAAATCTACAAAAAAAATTTAACCCATGACCACTACACCACAGGCTAATTTAATAAATTTTTAATCGCTCAAAGACATTAATTGCTTTATCTGTTTGATATTGATTGCTTTACCAAGGGAAGTAGACACCTTTTCGTACAATATGTCTCACAGATTTTTGAACATGACTTAAACACATCATAAATATTAAGTCACCATAATCACTCGAACGCACTGTGCACTTGTTTTAATGGATATAAATGGTATAACTGCCTAAACTACATCAATTTCTCTATGTAATGTTAGTTTTGAGTCGTGCTACATTGTGTTTTTAATGCATTTATATAAAAGAACGAACTTTATAACTGAAAAAACTCAAAGGTTTATCGGCGAAAAAACAAAAGCTTACAGCTGGAACCTATTTTGAACGACTGCAATCCAGTCACGATTAATATTAAATAAAAATTCTCACATATTAAAGGATAAAAAACCACAACTGTGTTTTTAAAATTCCTCGAATATTCGTGTATTCGGCTAACGAATAGGGGGCCGCGGTGGGTCACTGGTAGAGATCTCTGGTGCATGGGGTCATCGGTTTGATGCGCGCCAAGTGAACTTTCTGGTGAACAAAACACCCTGTGCATGGGTTTTCTCGAGGTTCTCCCGTTTCGTCCCACTTTCTTCATTCCACCATTTCATTCATTTCTCATCATCACAGTCTCCTTTAGCTTAGCCGGAACTGTGGGACGTAAAACTAAGAAAATAATTTCATTTCATTTCATCTGCTGTTAAATATTAGGTTGATGTGTTTGAAATGTCCGTATCCAATGAACGGAATTCGGTGGCCAATGTACATATTTCGCTCGAATCGGAAAATGTATATAAAGTGAAGTAAAACGCGTTTCCAACCATATGTTATTTTCACGTCGCAATAGCAAAAATTGAGGTTTGAGTACAAGAGAGAGGATAATGAAGAGGAAGTCCAAAAGTTTGGAAAGAGACATAGTACAAAGATGCAATTAGCTTCCATTGAGTAAAATAGGTGAAAGCAATTTAGACAATGGGAATGACGGATTATATATTTCATATGATAAAGATTATAAGAATTCCAATAGTTTATATAAAACAAGCGTCAATTGCCCACTTCGGTGGGTTAAAATAAGAAAAAGTAGTCAGTCACCTTTTACTATTACTAAAGCGCTCTCTGATACCAATCATTTTTATATATCTCCCTTCTCCCTTTTCCTCAAGTTGCGGGGCTATATTTGAATTTAAAAGGCATACGAAGCATCACTGTTCATCTCAGCTGCCCACAAACTATGGATTCGACACTAGTATCAGTCATTTTCGATTATTTATATATATATATATCTCCCCCTCCCCTTTCCCCTAAGTTGCGCCGTCAAAGTGAAATGATAAAAACCATCCCAGGCCCGAACTTTATCTATGTTGAAAATTTGATCGAGATCGGTCGGGTAGTTCAGGAATTATTAAGTCACAAACATAGTCACTTTCAATTTTGTGTAAGATATCAATTATTTTTTTAAAAAAATAGCAAGTATTTTCTTGTATTAATAGCAATGTAAAATTAAGATATTTTAGATGCTCAAAACATTAAAATAAATTATGTTTTCTTTCGAAGAGGACAAGAATAAGATCGCCTTGTAACATTCTGACAAATAAAAGAGGGTCTCACTTAAAAAAGGTTTTCGAAAACGTTGGAGTAACGAATATTAAAAGAATCATAATATTAATTCATCCCACTTCCCAAAATTTGTCCTACTCAGAAGTCTCTTATCTCAACTAGAATTTCACACACACACACACACACAGCTTGTTTTTAGTTTAACGTCCCACGATTATGCTCCGAGACCAAGTGAGACGGATGATGATAATGAATGCAAAAATGTGGGAGGCAACGGGAGAACCCCGAGCAACCCACGCACACGATGTTTATCCACTACAAAGCCCACTTGGTGAAAGCTGGGATCAGGGCCGTGCCGTGGAAAATCAGCGCCCGGGGCGAGAGTATACGACGGCGCCCCCACACATATATTCCAAGCAATTTTTCCTATCCTTTTTCCTTTTTTCTCCCGAATTTTTCGCCCCTTACTTCGGCGCCCGGGGCCATCGCCCCGCTCGCCTCCCCCACGGCACGGCTCTGGGATCGACCTAGGGACCCTACGCACACACTCCGCTCCTGCAGGCGACCTGTATCCCTTTCACTAGAGAAGTCTCCGTCTTATTACCCGCATGGTGTTCAGTAAACTAAGAATGACCTATGTGGAACTCCGGTTAAATGAAATGAAATTTTTGAGTTTTACGTCCCACGGTTATGCCGGTTAGGCTAAAGGAGACGGTGATGATGAGTAATGAATGAAATGGTGGAATGAAGAAAGTGGGAGGAAACGGGAGAACCCCGAGGAAACCCACGCACACAGTGTTTGTCCACCACAAAGTTCATTTGGCGGGGGTTGGGATCCAACCCGGGACCCCATGCACCAAAGGTGAACGCTCTACCACTGATCCACCGCGGCCCCTGGAACTCCGATTAATTGAAGACTTTAAAAGGGGGATGAACAGGCTGCAAATTGCTGTTACCAGTTTTCTGGATCCGCTATTTCTTTGAGTCAAGTAGCTCCCCAATTATCTTCACGATGCTGTATGAACGCCGCACTGGTTGCATTTGGTTTTCCGCCAATCTCTAATACCTCTCTTATCATAAAATCTTGAGGGCAAAATACTACAAGCTGCATAATTTGCAAAGAGTGTGGACCAGCGACGTAATCCGACCAATAATAATTTAAGACGACGACAAATAAATTAGGTAATGACGATTATTATGGTAATGCAAGACCAAATAATAAGCCCACACATATGCCCATTAAAGTGTTTCATAATTACTTCTTTTACTAAATCTATTTTACTTTTAACTTTCCAACGAAAGGCACAGTTTATTCCAGTAATTATGATGAAACAGAAATTGAGTTAATTTGATCTTACCTGTACGACGACGTCCTCGCCGCTATGGAACTTTTCGACGTGTTCTTCTACCGACGTGAAGTTCATACCACACGAAGAACAATTATACACGTCCTCCTCTTCATTTGCGGTTACTGATACAGGATCAGCCTGAGACTCCTCAGTCTCACCCTCTTTCGCATTCTCCTTGCACGGGCTCGCATCAACTTCTTCGCATCCTTGAAAGTGAAAATATGATCGTTTCAAGATATTAATAGTATACAATTACACAAAATTATAAGGGTGTATGAAAATATTTCCTTCGGAATTTATAGTAATTTCAAAAAGAAGGACATCTTATCCGGGCTACAAATGCTTCACAATATGTAACTACAAAAATTAAAGATGGGAAACTTTTCAATACCGTCACCAAGTTAGGTTACATATTTATACTTTCAGTTTCCTTCACAATATTCCCCAGTAAATCTAATGCACTTCAGTTTTTAAACACTATTATATTTGGCTTTCTAACCCCGAACTCAGTACTTTGTCATACCTTCGATTTCACGTCTCCAAACATTCAAAGGCTATCCTTCGAAAGTTACTCCAAACTCACCGCGAATGCTTCCACTGCCTCGATTTCATCGCCAAGCCGACGTTCCTAAAGGTTCTTCTTGGCCAAAGGGTACACAAAAAATCGCAGGGGCAAGGTCAAGGCTGTAAGATGGATATGATACCGCAAAGATACTCTTTGACTTTAGGAATTCAGTTACTGCAGCCAGTAACGTGCCACGTGCTTGTGTTTACAAACACTCGACACGTGTTCCTATTTATAAACAACACACGGCGACGAGGAAACAGCAGTGCCACCGCCGCATTGAAGCGCCTACATACCCAAGAGGGCTGTCAGTCTCGGCTGGTCAATCCCTCCTTTAGCTTGCTCTGGAGCTCTGGAAAAAACCCAACCCAAGCCTCTAGTTTCTTTCGGAACTCTAGGCTTTCCTTCCTCCCGCTTAACTTGTTTCGGAGCTTTGTCGGGATTCCCAACCTCAGTCACATAGCTTGCTGCGGAGCTCTGTGGTTTTTAACCCCTTCTCTGATTGCTTCAGAGCATTGGCGATTCAAAATCAACTTCACTTATCTTGCTGCGGAGCTCTGAGGAGATCCTGTCCTAGGCTGCGCGAGCCTTGGGTCACCTATCTCTACCTTATAATAGAGAAGTTACATCATTGTAGTATTTCTATACAATTCTGTTTATAGAGGATTTTTTAATAATAAAACTGCAAATCGGAGTCGATTCCGGACTATAATTTACTCTACCAAAGCTCTACCTACTCCTGCAAAAGCAGAGCTTTAGAATATATGCGAGTAAGTATATACAAATACCATACAAAATCTCAGTACCGGCATTTTCAATATCTGAGCAAGCTAACGAACAGAGAGACGTGAGTCAACGTTCTGTAATATTGTTTGTTCCGAAAATGCTGCAACTACTGAACTTTTTCATCGCTGTTCACAATTTTCACGGCAATCTTGAAATGCTTTGTATTATCAAAAGCAGGAACAAGATATCATTGACTTAACAGCTCAGTTGAGTTCGTGGTACATCATGGAAGAGTTACTGTTCAAAGAGCACACAAAATTTAATAGCGTAGCGCTGATGCGGTAATGAAACATCTTGGTAGAAAACATGGACTTCCATTTACTGCGGACGAGCCAGTTATGATCACAATATGTCTACAGGTTTTTGGTGCAAGAACGTAGCTCATTTCAGCGCTGAGATGGTGTGAAGAACTGTTATCATGAAAAGCGAGATGGCAGTGCCTGTCCTATTGAACACTTCTTGTAGGAACTCAGATTTACTTATATACGCACGCAATGTACATTTGATAGGAGACGTTAGAGAAAATACGAAAATCTTTGAGGCTGCGTGGAAAGAAATCTCCAGGTGACTGTAAATAAGGTACTGGAACAAAACCAATATTGAAATCGTACGTGGTAGTAGATTTTTAACATTTCCGATCCTAGTAGATAATCCAATAGAGATTAAATATATTCTTGGGACGCTTAATTGATTGCAGAAAACCGCTTCTCGCTATCTATAGGGCTGTTAGATTCCTTGCTATAAAACAAATGCTTATAACATTAAAAAAAATAATGATGTTGCAGTGAAATACACTTTAAATCGTGCGATGATCTGTTAATTCTTGGTTAGCAACATTATCACAATGATGAGGTTGGCAACATTGCTAACAACAGTCATGAAAATCGCGACGGTACAAAAAGAAAGCACAGTGTGTGTCTTGGTATGCAGAACTGAAATCAGGTGTTTGGTGCAGCGGAACTTCAGACGTGTGTAGAAAAAAAGTACCTCCTGATGTCAGGAGTATAAAGATTTGGCACAGCAAGTTTCTGGCTACTGGGGGAGTGTTTCTGATATGCAAAGAAGTGGTAGGCCGCCAGTAACCCCAAAAACGGTGTGAAGAGTTGCCGACAGCCTGGAGAGAAGTCCAAGAAAATCGATTCCGCGGCGGTCGCTGGAGTCAAGAGTCCATCAGTCAACAACGCGCAAGATAATGTGTGAGCATTTCAAACTCAAACCATACAAGATTAAATTTGTACATGAACTGATAGAAGATAATCAAGACACGAGACTGAAGTTCTGTGAACTGATGCTGAAACGATAGGATGACGACAGAAAGCTTCTGCAGTACTCATGTTCTCAGATGAGACAACCTTCCATGTTTCAGGGAGAGTAAACAGGCTCAACTGTCTTGTTAGAGGAACTAAAAACCCTTATAAATATGAAACGCACGAAAGAGACAGCCAGAAAGTGAATATGTGGTATGCTGTATCAATAAACCACCTTATAGGCCCGTTTTTCTTTGACGAAGACACTATGATTGGGGAGGCATATCTTCAAATGCTTACCAATTTCCTGATGCTCGAATTTGTTTAGTTGGGAATCAAGAATCGCATTCACTACCAGCAAAACAGTACCCACCACACACACATTTTATAAAAGTCGTCAGGACTACCTTGACCGTGAGGTACCTCGCAGGGGATTGGGAGCAGAGATCCCACCCCTTGGCCCCCAGGTCCCCCGATTTGCAACCTGTGATTTTTGGTTATGAGGTCACGTTAAGACACAGGTGTACGCGGAAAAACCAAAGGACTTGCAGGACCCGAAAGCTAAGATTAATGAAGTGACCCATGACATTTCTGAGGACGAAGACGGAACAGCATTCACGGATTTCGCCAGAGATTGCAGGATGTATGGATATCAACGGAGCCCAGCTGGAGGTGTGGCAATGATGGCGGAGGTGTATGTATGGATGATACAAAATGTAAGTCTTAATAAAAATCTTAACATTTATTACACTGCAATATTACTATTTTTTTAAAAAAAGTTACAAGCATTTGTTTTATAGCAAGGACTTTGTAACAGCCCTGTGTAACACTCCTGCACGGGCTAGCATCAGATCTCATAACTGTGATGTACAGACGCGTGTCAATCCGTACATTGTTTACTGGATCCGTTACTTTTACAACTCAATCACAAATTTCAATTTTTCAGCTGCCGATGTCGCAGGTATGCGCAACTGTCAAAATTCAAGATGCAATGCCATCCTTCGGGCTCGATTTCTGTCCGTGAAGATCTGAGCATCTATGGCCCAGTGGATACGCCACCCCATTTTCCAAAAACGGGGAAAATTCCAAAATTTGTGGTAATGACGCGCGTTGATGTAAAAAGATCATCACGATCACAACGCAAGGAGAAAAACGTAATACAAACTTGACGTAACACTTTAATTAATTTTCTAAATATTACCACTTATTGGAAAATGAAACTTCAGAACTGGAATTGTACTAACTTTGTTGTATCATCAGTTCGAAACTTGTTGAATACATATAACATTGAATGTACATTTGCAGGTAAGTAATTAGTTAAGTTTATAATTATAATTTACTCAGATTCTGCTATTCATATCTTCAATATTAGAGATACATGCAAGAATACGGCTACTGTTCAAATACGGTTCAAATACAAGAATATGATTACTGTTCGTACCTTAATTCTAATTGGTTTTGTTCAATGATACATATATTTCTAGAGAATCCTTCATTTTCTATTTAAAACATTAAAATTACTTGGTTTGTCAGAATTCCATATTTCTAAATGATATCTTAAATTGTATTACGAAACCGCAACTCCAACTATTCATTTGCCATGTGGCTGAGTTTTGTATCATATACGATAATGACTTCATCTTATATATCTGATTATTTAAAATACAGGCGATGCAGATAATGTTGCATACTTTAACATAAACATAAAATTTTGATGATTTTCATTGTTTTATTCTAAATTATATAATCGTAAAACTGTGGCTGATATTAGAAGGAGAGATAAAGTCTCTCCCGACCCAACATGAAATTAGTGCTTCATTATTATCTACATCATCTTTCCTTTAACAAAATAAAACAACTAATTATTTCTATTGAATACCTGTTGAGTTATTTTCCAATTAAATCTCCATAAATTATCAAATTTGTTCATTTTATTCACTTTATATTTAAGAGTAATCTTTTAAATCCATAAACTATTAAAATATAATGTTCACAAAACAAGCCTAAATGTTTTCTTCCATCGATTTTGACAAAAGCTGCTTCGTTGGCATATTTTATCAAAAGCGTGAATCCCTGGCTGTATTTTCCCTTTAAATAAGAAAGATCTCATGGCATTTGAATTCACCTCTCACCATTACTATCACCTTTCACCATCTTGTGACTCCTTACTCTCCTTTCTAGTGAACATCATTTGGGTTTAAAAGGTTTAATGTTCTTGGTACTTTGGCCGATCTTCATTCTCAGTGTCCCCTATAACTATTTAAGGTATATATATATATATATAAAAACTTCTTCCATAATAGGATCAGAGGGGAATGATTTAAAAATACAAGTTGCGTTTCCCCGCTGAATTGCTAAACTAAGTCTCTGTATTAGAAATTGTTTGCTCCGCAGATCTCCTGTTTTCACAACCAGCTTTGAACCAATTTGTTTCACTAGATTCTTTGCCTCTTGGCTGAAAACACCCATTGTTTCAACAGCAAAGGGAATGAAAATATGGTCCTCTTTCAAGCATGTATATTTTAAATGTTTTCGTCTGCTCGCTATTTCTACCGCACTTCCAGCTTCCTTAGATGTTGATACGATATGAGAAGCTGCAAAAGTATCAACACAAGTGACATCCCATACTAGACATTGCCCATTTTCCCAGGGGATTAACGTGATGCCATCTGGTCTTTTCCCATCATCCCTTGATAAACCAGATGGTCCTAAAATTGAAGGCACTTCTATGCTGGCCAAAGCACGCTTTAAGATATCATTCCGTTCAACGTGTCGGGACACACTGTCTGCGCTTTTGGAACAGCTCAATGTATGCATACACTTTTTATTGACCTGCTCCCGACAAATGCATGTAAAGTTTTTACATGTGTTCATGCCAAGGCGTAGAGCAATACAAAGACGAAAAGAATTGTTATACATGAGAGTTCCAATATTCCTCGATGGAATTGATTGCAACCATGCGCCAGATTCTTTTTCTTGTAATGTCTTAAAGCGAGCTATATCAAATACATTATCCAAGACTAACTCTTGTTTAATAATTGATTTTAAGATTATTTTGTCCCAACTTTTCTGTACTTCCAATGTCATTTCCAAATAAGAACTTCCATACGTCCATTGCCTCTGTCAAGTGATGAATGACCACATCATCAACAGGAATGCTAAGAATGTTGGAGATGAGTGGTTTCACGCCATAACAAGAAGAAACAAAAGCTGGAAGACTGAGGTCGGAGACTATGCGGATGTTCAAACCTCCGACACTAATTGGAAGACTAGCTTGTGTCCATTGTATTTGATTCATGGTTATATTTACGATAGACTCTAACGTTTTTTCAGGCAGGCATCCATTTGGAGAAGTAGAAATGGCATATACCATGTTGGAGTAGTTCGAACAAAATATTGTAACTTTGGTATACCCATGCATTTAAACGTTCAATAACATTTTTAAACTGATTTAGGTGCTCATTAAAAGCTATTTCGTATCCTGTTTCATGCAGTGGAGCATCTAGAAGAAATAATTGGTTCGCATTAACTGTTCGAATACCAGGAAGAAGCTGTTGAAATTGTGATACAATAGTGGGATCCACTTGTCCAGATGTGAAAAACAGTTCACATTTAGAGGATTAACTTCTAAACCAATGCGTTTAGACTCCGCTAATAAAATATTCACATCCTGAAAAACGGATTGTGGGGACCCACCTAAAGTACCATCATCCAGATAAAATAAGTTTAGTTCAGCTGATAATTTGCGAACTATAGGATGGATTGATAAGCTGAAAAGCATTGGGCCAGCGAGATCCCCTTGTTGACAACCAACTGGGACAGTATTGTTTTCTCTCCAAAAAACAGCATTGATGGACAAGCATAACTTTGCCAGAAAAAGGGATAGGTGGCAGGGAGCTGTTGCTTTATTTCACTTAACATGATAACACGTTCCACTGCATTAAAGGCATTTTTATAGTCTATTTTGAGAATGACGTGCTGTGAATGTTGATGGTTCTTGATAAAAGTTCGAGTTAAATGGATAATTGCTTCACACCCTCTTTTCGTTGAGAACCCTAATTGGTTGGGCTGGAAATAGGAAGAGCATTGCTGATAAACACTGGAGCATGCAAGTTTAGTAGCCAATCTTCTTAAGGTGCAACGTACAGCTATTGGACGAATTCCGCCTTCTTTCTTACGGAGTGCACCAAGTGAGGCTCCAAAGAAATATTTTCGTATATCTTGAGGCTCTCTTCTACACAAAATAAGATAATTTAACCTCGTTAGGTTATCCTGCTGCTTTCCCTGCCGATTTGGATAACAGATATTTGGATAATAAACTATTTGGTTTGCTCGTTAATTTCGATTCGAAAAATTTATCTTGATTTAAATTTAAATCACCGGATACAGACAAGAATGCAAATTGTCACCTTCCAAAATATACTGTCATGTAATGCGACGCAGGTATAAAATAGCAGCGCATTACACCTGTAGGTATTAAGAAAATATATAAAAAAGAATAATCCTCATTCATTTATTCGTTTAATGGAATATTCTGATTTGTGTTATGATGCAAATACGTATATTACTATTATCATATTTCATGCGTTGATGGGAGTACGAACACTCTTATCATGCATGTCTAATTATGTCGTATTTTTCTCTTCCTTCTGATAAGGCTAAAGGAGACGGTGATGATGAGTAATGAATGAAATGGTGGAATGGAGAAAGTGGGAGGAAACGGGAGGACCCCGAGAAAACCCACGCACACGGTGTTTGTCCACCACAAAGTTTATTTGGCGGGGGCTGGAATCGAACCCGGGACTCCAGGCACCAGAGATAAACGCTCTACCACTGAGCCACCGCGGCCCCTTAGAGACATGAAATTTGGTATTTAGACTGTACATTTAAATAATTATAAACATGTATTTCAGCGTTTTCTGGTATTTGTCTAAAAAAAATAATACATGAGATCGGTAGAAAAAGGACAGGGAGAGTTGCACTTATTATATTAAGATATCCATATTTCGGAATCCCTTAAGGTTTGAGATATGGAATTTGGACTTTACATTTAAAATACGTGGGTCGTTCAATATACAAGTTTCCCTAAGCTGTAAAACATTCATTTTTAAGATACATACATTTGTAAACTATACATACATGTGTAGGTGAGTCCTTCCTTACCTCTTCACATAATTCCCATTGGCATTTGTCTCACGCTTGAAACAATTTGACCAAACCCTTTGTATTAAAAAAAAAAAAAAAAAAGCTTGGCTATTTAGTATTTTCCTTACATTCCGCTTCACTTCATATGTTTCGAAATGTTCACTCTGCAATGCAGACTTTAACATCAGAAAAAGATGGAATTAACTTTGCACTAAACTGAGGCTGAATGGAGAATGGGGCAGCCGTTCCCTCCCTAATCCTTCAATTTTGTGTCTTGTTTGCGTGCTGAGTGGGGCTGGGCATTATCGTCAAGAAGAGATCAAGTCGCTTATGCTGAATTGCGTTCCCCTGAAGAAGAGTTCAGGTTCGACATAAGCGACGTGGTCTCCTGTCAACTACTGATGAAGAAAAGCAGCGAAATGTGAGCAGAGTGCTAAATAGCCGGAGCCCTTATTTTTTACAAAAGGTTTGGACAAATTGATACAACGGTGAGACGAATGTTAATGAAGATTATATGAAGAGGTGACAAAGCACTCACCTGCACATATATGTATAGTTTACTAATGTATTTTAAAAAACAATTTTTTTTACAGCTTAGGGAAACTTGTATATTTAACAACCCACGCAATTCAACATGTTTGTTCTCACCCGATATTTGATTTTGGAGAGAAGAAAACGGCATTGGGGTGGTTAATTAAGACGCCTATATCTCGGAATATCTCAAATTTAGAAAAATCAATTTAGATTTTCATTTAAAATAATTGAACACGGGCTTAGATTTCAAGTAAAATAATTAAATAAACACGAATTCCAGAGTTTGTTCATACCTGACCTACAAGGAAAGGGGTAAAAAGCATGATGGTGCTTCACTAAGATGCCCATACGAAATGTTCAAATTTCGCGCGAGACTTTCCTCAGACGAATTCTATGTGAAACATGCCTAAAGAGAAATGCAACTATTTTCCGCAATAACACATCGGGGTAATCCTAAGTTCTGCATAAAATAATGGACCAAATGAAATGAAATGAAATCTTTGAGTTTCACGTCCCACGCTTATGCTGTGGAGGCTAAAGGAGACAGTAATGATGAGAAACGAATGAAATGGTGGAATGAAGAAAGTGGGAAGAAAGGGGAGAACCCCGAGACAACCCATGCACACGCTGTTTGTCCACCACCAGTTCACTTAGCGTGAGCGGGGATTGAACGAGACCCCCACGCACCAGAGGTGAACGCCCTACCATTGAGTCACCGCGGCTCAAATATTGGACCAGATTGTACACACAGTAGATAAAATATTACTATTGAAATCAGATGGTGCTGAAAAAGAAATAAGAAAAAAAAGTACAGGGAAGTATAAAGCAAACTAGGCGTGAATTTCTAAAAGCTTACACTTTCATGCAAATCCTCACCTGCAACATCATCAAACGGAGGTTTTACCACACATTCATCATCCTCCTTTGTAGCGTTCGGAACGGAACTTTCGTCGACGTCGTCAGCTATTATTACTTCCTCTGAAGGTTGGATAACAGAATAAGCATCTATATCATCATCATCACTGCTCAGCTCCAAATGAATTAACTCACTAGTTTCACTACAAATCGTCTGCTTTTCTAAAGAATTTTCCTTATCTATGGCCACACGATTTAAGGAACTATTACTTGTTGATGTCTCTCTTCTGTTCGTCGCACTCTTCACAATACTAATTTCATTTTTTGAAGAGGTTTCTTCAGTTACTTTGTTACGCTTCCACCAAGGACCCTGCTGCAAGAAAGATAACATAAGTAAAATACATATACAAAAATAAAAGTACAGCTTCACCGTCCTAACTTCCTTGTTCAACTTGGACTAGCTACATTCAACTCAACTCGAAATCTGTCCAAGAGAAATTATAGTATTTTGATCAACCGTGATCCGTATTCATCTTCCAAAAATTACTATCAAAAAAAGAAATGATAGGCTCCATAGTAAAATAATAGTCCAAAACAAGAATTTTAGAAATGATCAAAAAAAAAGGAGGGGGGGGGGGCACAAAAGTTTGCGATGTTGGCCAATAATTAGTTTTTGGATCAGGGGCCACAAAATTTTTCAACGGCTCCTAAATCAACTTTTCGTATTTTTTTTATTTTTTTATTTATTTTTTTTAATGGAATAAGCACATTATACTGAGTTAACTGAAGTTTGGGTTTGGCTACACTATATGTAGTTCTCCAAATATAACGCCTAAAAGAAAATTTTTGATTGAAATATATTGGTTCTTTTGATGCAATGACTCAATAGTTAAGACATGATTTTCAATTGTTCCTCACACGGTTAAAGTATAGTATAAAGCTGCTTTCTACTCTTGAGTGTAAAGAGTAGCTGGTCAAATAATTAAACTTAGCTTACAAAAATTCAGTGTACTTTATAATTGTTAAGTAGTCGTTGCACACTCGGTTAAGTTTATAGTTAACTTTAAGGTCGCTTCGTGCACAGTCATTTGGAGAACAATTTTTGTTCACAGTGCTTCCAATGTGGTCCATGCCCTTCTCGCCCCTAGATTAAGAATTACATCTATTATTCGTAGGATCATATTAGTGAAAACACCGTGTATCACCTCCTTCTGACCACTTAAAGGCGATCTCAGCTTTTGGTCAGAGCCAATCTCAACCAAAGTTGACATGGCTCCTACGGAGATAATTCATCATCATCATCTTCATGTCAATTCTACTTAAAATCGTTTCTCATTCATTCACTCGGAGCGGGGCTTGGATATTCACACGGCCTGTCTATCTTCCATCGTTCCATCACCTCTCATTCTCCACTTGCTGCCACTCCATACCTCTTGCTTCTATATATATATCTTGTAACTTCATCCGGCCCTCTAGTTCTCGTTCTTCCTCTTAGTCGTTTGTCTTTTATTTCCGAGATCCTTGATATTCTGTTAATACTGTAATGTACCACGTACACCTCACAATAGAATACTACAGTTGCACGCGACGGAGACAGCAATGACATCATCAGTCACATGACCACGAGGGATCACCAGCGCCATCGCTTCACCTGGAATGCCTATATCACCGAGAGGATTCCATGGACAGCTATCAGTCTCGGCTGGTCAATCCCTCCTTTAGCTTGTTTGAAGCTCTGGGAAATACCCAATCCAAAGCCTTTAGTTTGCTTCGGAACTCTAGGCTTCCTTTTCTCCGGCTTAGCTTACTCGGAGCTCTGTCGGGATTCCCAACCTCAGTCACTTAGCTTGCTCGGAGCTCTGCGGAGATCCTGCTCTAGGCTGCTCGGGCCTTGGGTAACCTTTCTCTACCTTATATTAGAGAAGTTACATCATTGTAGTATTTCTGCAAAATATTGTTTATAGAGCACTTTTTATAATAAAATCCGGTAGTGGGAGCCATTCCGCACTATAATTTACTCTACCAAGCTCTACTTACCCCTACACAGGGAGAACTTCACAATGTATATTCCTCTGAAGCGTCCAAATAATGGGAGTAAGGATTTTTTTTTTTATATTATTTTTTTAAGTTTTCTTCCCCAAAGCCCTCGTCGGATTCTGTCATTTCTTATCCTATCCCTCTTCGTCTTTCTCAAAATTCTCAGAACTTTTATCTCCGACGCCTGCAGCCTGATCCGGTATTTTTCGACACTCGGTCGAAAAAGTGTAAAAACATTTTCAGGCCAGCCAACCTGAGTGAAGTTTTCCTTATTCACACCAGGCAAATGCCGAGATGGTACCTAACATATAAGTCTCAGGCCGCTTTCTTCCTTTTCTTTGGATAGTGTGATAGCCAAGGGACGTCACCCCTCACATGTGACGGGCTAACATGGCCATAATTGCCGAAAACTCAAAAATCTAATTCCAAAATTCTAATGTTTTTCGGTCATTATACAAGTCTCCGCTTCATATGTTACTATCAGTACAAAATACGTCTTGTACAGCATTAACTTTATCTTCCTTGCCATCTTTCCATCCCGTAATAGTCCCTTATCTTCCTCCTTTCCCGGGGGCCGCGGTGGCTCAGTGGTAGAGCGTTCACCTCTGGTGCTTGGGGTCCTAGGTTCAAACCCTGCTCCCGCCAAGTGAACTTTGTGGTGGACAAACACCGTGTGCGTGGGTTTTCTCGGGGTTCTTCCGTTTCCTACCACTTTCTTCATTCCACCATTTCATTCATCACTCATCATCACCGTCTCCTTTAGCCTAACCGGCATAACCGTGGGACGTAAAACTCAAAGATTTCATTTCATTTCATTTTCCTCCTTTCCCCAACCGGTTCGTAATTTCCTCCTGCTGCCTCTTATTGTTGCTTATCTCTGAAGTACATTAAACTATCCACTTCAATTAGTTCTTCTATTCCTACTCTTATTTTTCCTCCTCTTCCTTTCTTCCCTGACATCTTTATTATATCGCTTTTTGTCTTACTTATCTTTAGTCCACGTTTCTATCTCCTGTCCTTCCGTGCATCTAATTGTTCTTGCATTACTGTCTCTGTTTCTCCCCATAACATTACATCAATGGCACAGATCATCATATCGGCGTATTTTATCTTTACTTTGACTCTCCTTTCTATGCCTTCCACCACGAACTAACTCTATGGCCTATGGAACCCGGAGGCTCATGCCGCGTTTACAAAACCTTTCCATTGACTTCTATCCTTAGCCACCTGGATCCAGTTTCTACTTTGTATTTCTGTTTCTGCAAAATCCATCTCACTATTGTCCTCCCATCTGCGCCTAGGTCTTCCTAATGGTCGTTTTCCGATTGGTCTTACTGTCAAGACTTTGAAAGCGTTTCTACTTTCTTTCATTCTAACAACATGAACTGCCCACCTGAGCCTCCTAGACTTCACGATCCTAACAATGTTGGGTAAACCGTATAAATTATGTAATTCCTCGTTATGAAGTTTCCTCCATTCCCCATTCCCGTTCTTCTTGAGTCCGAATATTCGTCTCAGGATCTTGTTCTCAAATACTTTCAGTTTATGTTCTTTCCTCAGAGTAAGCGACCATGTTTCGCAATCTTACAGAACAACAGGTATGATTATCGTTTGATATATTTTAAGCTTCAAATTCCTCGACAGAATTCTGGACGACAAAAAATTTTGAACTCAGTAATAACACGAGTTCCCTACTTTCAATCGACATTTAATTTCTTCGTGAATACGGTTTCGGCTCTTACTATTGATCCTAGGTATTTTGAAGGTATCCACTTTATCGAAAGCATTATCTGATATTTTAACCCATCCATACTTTACGTATTATGATAGCGACGAACTTCCATGTACTTAATTTTCTCTGCATTTACTTCTGAATCCATGTCCCTGCAAGCGTTTAATAATACCTCTGCATTTCTGCCTTCCACAACTACAATGAATAATACTGGTGACAATATGCTGAGGGCTTTCTATATGTTGAACAATCCTGTCATCCCTGCTCTAGTTCTTATCCTGTCTTCATATCTTCTATGTAGTTCTTTTATTCACTTTCTAATCCTATTCGTTTTAATTCCTGCCATTCTTTTTCCCTTGGTGCTGTATTGTACGCTATTTCGATGTCGATAAACACTATCAGCATATCCTTCCCACACTCTCGATGTTTCTGTATTAACAGTCGTGCGGTGCATATAAGGTCTAGTTTTGATCTCTATTTTCTGAAACCATGTTGCTCTTACCCTAACCCATCATCTACTTTCTCCTTTATCCTCTTCAGGATTTCTCTCCAAGATCTTTGTTATCTACCTCATCAGCGTCCTTCTCTGTAGCTCTTGCAGTATTTCCTATTTCCCTTCTTAAAGATCTGTATTTATTTTCTCTTCTTCACTCTTCCCTTTCCAGACGCATTTCAATTACCTATAACCGGTGTAGCCCTGACGGACCTGCCGCCTTTATCATTTCTGTCATTATTTCATCTGCAGATTTTCTCATATTCATTTGTCTGAGAGCTATCTCTCCACTTCCACTCTTCTCTTTTTTCCTCTTTATGCTTTTCATTTTTCACCCCGTCCAATAGCCCCATCAAGTGTTTCCTGCAGACCTCATTGACTTCTTCCTCTGAAGTTGTTAATTTGCTCCGTCATCATTCTACCATCCTTTTCTTCCGGTCTCCTCTTTCCTTCAATCATCTTTTTATTTCATTGAAAATCTTTCTCCAATTTCTTAGTTTGCTCCCCACATATTTATTTAATTATTTTTTTTATCTCTATAACTCTTCATTCTTGTATGTAATTCCCTATCTTCTTCACCCTTCGCCATTTTCTCTACGATTCACTCTCCTTTACTCCTCAATACTCCCACACTCACGATTTCTCATTCCACCATGGTGTCTCTTTCTTCCCTTTAAATCCCTTTGTTCTCCCGCAAACCTCTTGTGCCACCACATAAATCCCTCCTTAAACATCTTCCATTCTTCGAGAGTTCTTACTTCCATGTTCGATACTAATTTTATCAGCTTCTGTACGTATTTACTCCGGATTTCTTTCCGTACTTCGCCTACATTTTTTCCTCATTGTTTTGAGATGTATCCTTTGTTGTTCTGGCTATGGAATTTTTCAATTAGTAGTCGGTGATCTCCATAGAAATTTTCTATGTTTAGATTTCTTCTTCCACTCCTAGGTTAGAATAAAGTAATCGATGACTGATTTTGTTTTCCCGTCCCAGATGGATCTAGTTATTTTATGGGATTCCATTTTCTGATTCCATTCCGTTACTTTTACACATGTCCTGCAGTATTTCTCCTACTTTCCTTTCCCACCTTTGCATTTAAATTCCCCGTCACTTTATCTGTTTTTTCTAGTTTAGGTTAAATACTTCTCTTCAAATTTTTCTTTCTCTTCCGCTATGCAACCCATTTGAGAGCCACATACCTGTATGATCAGTGGTTTTTCCGTTTTCATTCTAAGCACGATTTTCAAGCATCTGTGAAGATATGTTCTGCTTCTTCAATGTAATTTATGCATTTGTGGTTAACTATTATCCGCACTACATTATTTTATTTTTTATTTATTTATTTTTCCTTCTCTTATAACCGACCAATATATCTTACTCATCCGTATTGGTCTCCTTCCTTTCTCAGTAGTTTTTGTCTCCGTGATCCCCATGATGTTCCTCTATGTCCTCTAGCTTCCCACGTACGTTAGTTACTATGTTTACAGTCCCTACTCGTAGATCCTTGAACTTATCTGTTTCCGTCCTTTTCGAGGCCAAGTTTGTCTCTGCGAGGAATAAAATTTTCATCCGTTTTCGGATTTTCGACGCTGACCTTCATCTCCGAACAAGGTTGCCAATTCAATAGTTTACCTCATCAAATTTGTTTCTGTAAGATCCCTTTATTTAGTAACCTTCAGTTCCCCTGCTACTTTTTATCAGTCTTTCTTCTGTAAACATATTTGTTTTTATTGTGTTTCTAATAAAACTCATCACGCACAAACTCGATAGAGAGCTGAAGGGCTGGTCTAGTAGCTAGCGCGTGCGCCTTTGATGCTCAGGATCGCGGGTTCGATTTTCAGCGAAAGAGTATATTGCACACATTACAACGGTTTGGATTCCAGCTTAAACTGGAGGTTCACAACTCATGTAGCCTGGCTGCTGAAAAGATGCTAAACTTGGACAAACAAATCCCATTGAGAACATGCTGCGGAAGTGATCATGTCCTTATGCAATTCTTCAACAACCAACCAAGCAACTGTTGAACAATCAATCCTTAAGAATTGGCACAATGACAAACACATTGGAAAGTCCACCAATTTTCTATACAATATATTGAACAGACTGAAAATAAAGGCATTGCAATATGAAAAAATGACTATTCGATTTCTTAGGTTGACTTCTGTGTAACACCGCGGAATCAATTTGACACGTTAGAAAAAATTCGTTACTGCTTGGAGCTCAATGTGGAATCCGAACTAATGAATTTCCAATACGAAGCAAACGAAATTTCCCCCAAACAAAGATCAGAATGCTAACCAATCCTACGAAAATCTGTGTTGAACCTAATAATTTGACCATACTCTATATTCTTAATTTAGATGCATAACCAGAACAAAGCGCTCTACAGAATAGAAAATGTTCATCCACATCGGAAAATTATTCTAAAGTTATCACTGAATAATAAGAAAGAATAGTTTTAAATATGAAATATAATGTTAAGAGCACATGTCTAAGAACCATTATCAACCATTAATAATGACTATAAGGAAGTCACATGCAAATGAAATCAACACCTTATTAAGCTTCCAACATTATTATTATTCATATTTATTTCGTCTGGTAACATCAGGCAGTCATAGAGAACACGAAAAAAATGCGTATTCAGAATAAACTACGGATGGATAACTCAATTTCACTTGAATATTCCCAATTGTATATGCTGGATTCAAATTTACAGTGTTGAATTTAACTGACAATGAGATGATGAAAATCGACTGGAAGCCTTCGAAATGTGGGTGTGGAGAAGAATGGAAAGAATTAGTTGGGTCGAGCGCAAAACGAATGAGAGAGTGTTAGAAATGGTGGGTGAGAAAAGAACACTTTTAGATATTATTAGGAAGAGGAAGAGAAACTGGTTGGGACATTGCCTAAGGAGAAAATAAAAATGAAATGAAATCTTTGAGTTTTACCTCCCACGGTTATGCCGGTTAGGCTAAAGGAGACGGTGATTATGAGAGATGAGTGAAATGGTGGAATGAAGAAAGTGGGAGGAAACGGGAGAACCCCGAGAAAACCCACGAGCACGGTGTTTGTCCACCACAAAGTTCACTTGGCGGGGCTGGGATCGAACCCGGGACCCCAAGCACCAGAGGTGAACGCTCTACCACTGAGCCACCGCGCCCCCTGCCTAAGAAGAGATTGTATCATGAGGGACGTCCTAGAGGGTATGGTGGCGGGAAAGAGAGAGAGGGGGCGAAGGAGACTACAATTAATGGATGATATAAAAACAGAAAGATCATACGCGAAGGCGAAGAAGTTAGCGGAGGACCGTGGAGCATGGAAGCTTCTCAGCTGCGGGAAGTGACCTGCCAATAAAGGCAGAATACCTATGATGATGGTGGTGATGAGAGTGATTTCTGGAATATTCGGGGATTGTTTTCTATTTAGAGGACAAGCAACATTTTTTTGATGGAATTACAGTGATAGTCTTAGCTTATATCTCATATGAATGAGATGACGATTACAGAGATGACCGAAATATTATGAAAACAGTCTTAACTTCGAACAACGCCGTTTTGCATAGAGCTGACATTTTTTGGAATCAATTAACCGCGTTATGCAAAGGTTGATACTGATTCAGCTATCAAAGGTATGAAATTCTTACCTCTTCTCCATCATCAGTCTTTCTTCGCTTCTTGTCGTTCAACCAACCACTTCTGCTATGATTACTGTGCGTGATGTTCACAGAGTCAGTTGCTCCTTTCTTCTGCACTTCACTAATTGTTTTTCTCGTAGCTTCATGAACTAGGTTCTTATTTACCTCGTTACTGGCACTATTGCTTCTAAGCTCCACACAGCTATGTTCCAAGTGATCTACAAACTTATCTAACGTCCAGAAGGCTGATTTACATGCTGAGCACCTCAAATACGTAGTTGATATTTGTAAATGGCGTATTAACTCCAGTTGGCTATCGAAGAACTGTTTACAACACAGGGGGCATGCCAGACTTCCCATGTTTTTCTTAATACGCCATCCAACTCAATGTTATTAAATACTACAATAAAAAATTACACGTAAATAAGATTATATAACAAACACTTTTTTTTTTTAATTTTATTAACTCATACTAGTTAACAGTAACATTTGAATTTGAATTGAGTTGAATAAAACTTGTCAGCTAATTATGGCATTTTAAGATTTAAAGTTGAGCTGTTTAAGCGTTCGTTCAAACATAAAGAGATACAGTAGACCCCCGAGTATCCGGCCTAATATGGCAGAAGGGCAGGCCGGATAACAATAAAAGCCAGAATTCTATGAACTCATTTCTTTGCGGAACCAATAACAGAAAACAAAGTTTTTATACCAAAACTCATTGTTACAATGAAGTACGTATTTTCTCACTTCTTATTTGGCTCTGTGCTGGTACATAGTTTATGTATTGCACTGCACGTTCCAAGAATTTATTAGAGAAAAAGTCAGTTAAAGAATACGTACAGCATATGTAAACTGTTCACATTTTAACATAAATTATGCGGCAAGCGTACTGTATTGGAGTCCGTTACACACTGACGAAATAATGAACAAGGAACAGAACGCTGTTCTTTTCCTATCACAACTTGTATTTTGTACACGACACGTAGGAGAATCGTAGCAGACGCCCGCTTCTAATACCTTGGCAATCTTGCCAATGCAATGCCTTGCCTTCCTCATTTAATTGCGATAAAAGAAAACTAGACCGGATAGTCGCGAGACGAATACTTGGGAGTCTAGTGTATAGGTTGAATTCATTTCCAGACAGATAATAAAAGTGGGGAAATCGTAGTCTCTGATTATTCTGAAATTTGAGTGTGTGAAACTACGGTAACTCTGAGAAAAACATGAAAAAATTAGTACCAAAGATATGCAGTAGCAGGTTAAATTTGACCATGCGAAAGCTATTGTTGGATGTCATATTTTTAAAAAAAATGATAAATATAAAAAAAAAAATCCTTAAACTCAGATAATGATTTTTTTTTTGAACAATATTAATTATACACTCATAAATTAGAATGTTATACTTGATCAATGCAAGCGCATATACCTACTTTTGAGCCACCCAATACAAGTAAATCTAGATCTGTATTCAAAGCCAAGTTTTGAACAGCAATTACAAACCATTTTTTTCTCTCGAAAATTCTGAAAATAGTACAGGAGCCTTATATCAAAGAATACCGGTACTGGAAAGAACACATCACTTTGCCTCTGAATCATGTAACGAGGTTTTTCTTTTCTAAATCCTTTTTTGACTAGTGCGTTCGATGCTATGAAAACCAAACTGAGATTCTTAATTTTTTTTTATTTTTATTTTTTTATTTTATTTATTAATTTTTATTTATTTATTTTTTTTTTATTCTTATATCTAGTCAGGATATAATACTGTTACAAAGTTCCAGAGACTGCAATATTGTCAATTGTGAAGACAACGAACGAACGTGATGATGGAATGTGCTGCTGTTGAAAAGGATATATTTCTACACGTAACCCTATATGCAGAATGGAATCGGGTGAATAATGAAACAGGACAGCGGTGACAGCGATACACAAAGTTGGAAAACCTGCGGATTTATTTATTTTTTTTAATACATAAAAATATACATTTAATTGCAGTAGCGTATTGTGTATTTCCTGACTTGGATATTCATTGAGAAAGTTTAAACCTACTCTTGGAAATGTTTTATGTAATAAATCACGACGCTTTTAACTGCGTCTTTATTTTATTACTTTTCACTAAAATCTTTAGATCCTCTGAACAATTTGCTTGAATTATATTTCCTAAACTAGATCTCAAAACTTATGTTGTACTTCTACTATTTAGACATTCAAATTAGTGTAATGTTAACATCTAAATAAAAAGAACAAAAGTTCTTTACTTGTTTGTTTAAAAAGTACTCAAGCTTTGATAGGCCCATTTTTTAAATGAGCACACAAAAATTGGACTTAAATTGAACATAATGTGTTCCGTGATGTAATTTAAGAAACAGAATTCAAGAAATCTGTTCACAGTATCTAAAGATTTTAGTGAAAATAATAAATTAAAGAGACAGTTAAAAGTTTGCTGGCGGATTACGTAACAAATTTCAAGGCCTACGTTTAAATTTTTCTCATCATATTTCGAATGTACAAGTGAAGAAATAAGAAAGTTGTTTAGATACAGTTTCAGCCCTCCCAGTGATTTAGTGGTTAGCGTATGCACCATTGGTGCATGTGGTTCCGAGTTCGATTCCCGGTGGATAACACCAAAAACAAATATAAATTTCACGATCATTCACTTTCATTAATCAATCGTCTCTTTTACCTTAAACTGAAATTTCATTTGATTTCAATTTTTCCACTTATCTTCAACCAATTACGCTTTATTAGCAGAATAAAACAAAGGCAAAACACTGGGACTGAGAATTTTATTAGTCTGCAATGTAAGGTATCGGTTAATGCTCATGAAGAAATGAATTTACAAACAAGAGAATTTTTATGCATACTCTTCTATTTACTGAATCTACGTGGGTGATTCAGAAATTAATGCCTCCAAGCCCACTACTTGGCCAATAGTACAGCAAACATTCTGAACTGTTTATCATTAATGCACTGATGTTTAAACTATAGAATGTCACTTGTTTCTCCTCCCTATCTCTTCTCGTTCCAGAGTAATGGAGCAGTTCATGGCATCCAGTGGTGACGTCTGGTTGAAACAGCGCGCTCTTTTTGAATTTCTGACTGCAGAAGGTTGTACAGGGACATTCATCGCTGACGATGAGTGGATACACCATTACGACCTGGAAACAAAGTGTCAGTCGATGAAGTACTACCACATGTCCTCTCCTCCACCAAAAAGTTCAAAGTTGTCCTATCTGCTGGTATTCTGTTGTTGTTGTTGACATTCTGCTTCATCCTGCCTATAGTCCAGATCTTGCACTCTGCGACTTTTGGCTCTTCCCCAAAGTTAAGGATCACCTTAAGGGCCAACGCTACAGTTGTGACGCGGAGCTGGAAGCAGCAGTTCGGACATGGTGGCGCCAGTAGCCACCACAATTCTTCGTCGACGGCATGAAAAACCTTGTTTCGCATTGGCGCAAATGTATTGCCCGTAATGGGGATTTATGTTGAAAAATGATGCCACCATTTGTAGCTGACATTGCAAACTTTCCACTGATACCTGTATCGGTGCTACCTGTGAAACTCAAATAAAGGTATCACTTTGGAGGCATTACTTTCTGAACCAGACTTGTACGTTTAATGTACCATTACCAGACTTGTATATTTAATGTACCATTAACTGTACTGTTTCGATGTTCCCTGCCACCTTCTTCAGGAGACTAAGAAACACACTGGGAAATGTAAATTATTGTACAAGGAAAATATTATGAATAACTACTGGACATAAGAAAAGTAATGAGATTTGGACCAAGATAATCAATATACAACGTTACTTCTCCGACAGGATTCGTGCTGAGGAAAGCAGTAACTTTTTACCAGGGTGGATTGATTTAAATCAGTCTGATTTAAATCACGATTTAAATCAAGATTTAAATCACTTGATTTTTTTAATAAAAATCGTCGATTTAAATCGAATTCCGAAATAAATTAATTTAAAGTGAAAATAAGTAAAATCCAGTTTCTGTTCTGTTATTTCGATTATGGAAGTTAATAATCATAATACAAGGAGACTCAAATGTACAGTATAGTATGAAAACAAGTGTCATGCAGAGGATGATTAGGGAAAATCCCGTTTTGAACAGGTAACGGAGCAATCCTGCTTTCTTCTTTTCGTAACATTGGGTTTGGGTTTTAAAATCGTTAACTATTCCGACGGGGAAATCACCGTTGATATTTAAGACGAAAATTCTCTTTGTGCGTGTCTGTTTGTTTGTTCCCAGATAATAGGGTGTATTTAGAGGGGTCCTATCCCCTCTCCATTTTTTTTTTTTTTTAATTTTATACTTTAGGCGAAATTTATATATTTCATGCCGCAAGCTAGTTCTGAGTTTTTAAAAATAGGCCCCTGCCAAATATCAGTAACTTTTGTGAAAAAAAGTGTTATTTTGATAAACATTGCTGTACTTTTTCCTTAATGCTTAACCTTTTAAATTATATCACATATTATTAAGTAATAGGGTAGTATCTTCATTATTCGATTAAAAAAGTACCAATAAGGCTTTTTACATCGTTTTCTTCAAGACAGGAGACATTTTAAAACACGTTACATATGCTTTCACGCCTTTCTGCGTTGAGGCATAGTGTGTGATGAAGTCATAAATTTAAAACGGTATTTTTTGTTATCGGGTTACATTTTGCATTCAGAAGACAAATTTTGCACACTCGTTCAGTGCACCCCTTAATAATTTTCAAATGTTTTCATATCTTGGCGTGGGAACAGCGGGGTCCAGAGGGGCAAAAATGTTTTAAAAAAGTATATTTTTAACAGAAATAGCTTTTTTCGTGATTTTCCCGCCTCGGTACCGTTTGAAACGTTGTTCTATTCTGAAGAAAATGATGTACGTACTATGCTCCTAGAATAAATAGAGATGTCTCAGGAAACTGTTACCTGAGATCCTGTTTTATACGGAAATCTCGGGTATTTGGGGAATATTATTTTTTGCGGGCTTACTTTTGCACCTATAGGATTGAAATTTTGCACATTTACTCAGCGTACCCCTCAATATTTTCAGATCTCTACCTTAAAAAAAGGTGAAGGGGGTTCACTGAGTAAAAATTTTTTTAAAAAAGATATTTTTAACAAAAAATTCCTTTTTTCGTGATTAACCCGCCCCAGATACATGCCGGAGACATTTGAAGGGTACCGTTTGAAAATCTGATTTATTATGAAGAGAATAATGTACAAATCATGATCCTAGGCAAGGTTTGCTAGTTTAAACCAAGGTAGTTTAAACCCTGGTTTAAACCAAAAAACGAAAAATGTTCGTAAAAGTGTAAGTGTTCGTAAAAGCTAGATAAACACACATTTGTGGGTTATCACGTTTCACTCCCGTATATTATTCGTATTATACTCAGACCTAAATTCCCCATTCATTACTGAGAAATTATACTACAAAAGCAACTTTTTTTTTAAAAAAAAATATAGAAGTTTATAAATGTCTCTTTTATAATTTTTTATAGTTTGTTATTATTGTTATGCAATTGCAATCAAAAAAATTCTAAATATTGTTTCGTTTTAATAATGTTTACTATTGATAAAACACATTGAAATGCCGTACTTGGGGGAAGGGGTATACAAACCCCACGAGAGGCATTTATTGAAATCAGAAGTAACTTTTGTAACTATTTATGTATAAATGGGTCAGAGCCAAAGTGGACTCAAATAATTCGTATCTTTATTCACTTTTCTTACTGATATGCAAATTAAGTCGTATTTCTTTAATTTGGACTAATAAAAGTCGTAGTGAACTAACTTGGACTAAATTAGTTCTTCTGTACTCTGCAGTACTTTGAAATTGTCCATATGTAATTCTGTATAATGGTTTCACTTGTGCAACTGATTATCTTTTTTTCCTTCTGAAATGACTCTTGACAATTATATTAACAAGTATGTAAAGATTAGTACAACAACGTATTTTTTTTATCAGGAGTCCTTCGTGAGTGAGTCGGCAGACGTATCGCATTTGTGGCCAATTAGTCCCGGTTCCGAGTTCAAACGGAGGATAATTTCTCTCGGATATAAGCCGAGAAGCGGTTTGGATTCCACTTTGGGCTTATGTGACCCGTTCTAGCATAACCCGGTTGTTGCATAATAATGAAAAGGCGAAAAAAAAAACTTGTTTCTGTCCATATGTGGTATAAGTACGTAGAGCAAATTATTTAAACCAAAAAAACCGGGTTTAAACAAAAAAAATGTTTTTTTGTGTTTTTTTTTCAATAAAAATCATGGTTTCTGCCAGCCCTGATCCTAGGATAAATAGGGATGTCTGAGGAAATTGTTATATTACATCCGGGTCATCTGAGGCATTGTGGGAATGTTCTTAGCTCATTGTTAAATAGTTCCCTCACCCTTACTACTCAAGATAGAAGCTTCAAATTTTGTACACACATTTAGTACACCCCTTAGTATTTCCCAGTTGATTTTGAGATCTGTGCGTTAACACAGGGGAATCCAAAATTTATAAACAAAAAAAAAGTTTTAAAAAATGCCTATTACTCTCAAAATTTCCCGCTTCAGGGACATGATAGGGAAATGTGAATATTACCGTTTCAAAAGCTGTTCTACTCTAGAGTGATGTATGTATCATGATCCTAGGATAAATAGGGATGATGCTGTAGCTGCTTGACTGAAAGTGTATAATTTACCTTTAAAAAAAGCCATAATTTAAAAGGGTTAAGAAACATTTTTTGGGATTGATATAGGTTAACGATTGGGGATAATTCAAAATTCAACCCCAATACTTTAACTTAAATTGCATAATTAGCATTTAATATTAATTCCTAATGCTTTTTCTTCAGTTCGCGACTTGTATTATACGAGGAGAAAAATTTGATTTAAATAAAAAAAATCGATTTAAATAAAAAAAAATCAACAAAAATGATTTTTAAAAAAAATCTTGATTTTTTTCCACCCTGCTTTTTACAAAGGTGTTCAAAATTTGATGATAAAATACTGTTCACCTATCTGAACAATCTCAGCTCCTACAAACCTATCTTGGCTAAACTTAGTTCTCAACTTCTTCCTGGCATACGCGCCTTTAGCGTGGTAGACCCGGGTTCGATTCCCGACGGGAGTTCATATGGTTCGGATTCCACGTTAATCAATAGGTCCACGTCTCATATAACCTCGCTGCTGAACGAGATGTTAAACTCAAAAGCAACTCAACTCAACTCAACTTCTTCCTGGTAATTGTACGTTTCAGAGTACCTCGCACACGTGGGATGACAAAACATTAAATATTCAACTACCTGGAACTCGGCATAAAATCAGTGATCTCAAATATCTCTACAAATTGACACATGGCCAGTTCATATCCGAAACGTCTCTCAGAATTGTATTTGTGAATTCCACTCAGACAAACACATAACACATATCTTTTTCATATAGTACGATCTAGATTGTCAATAGTTCAACGCTTTCTGTTCTAGAGGCTTCCTAAGTTATGTAATGAAATGTCAGATACATTTATTTAATTCTGAAGCAACATATAACTCTGCACTATGACGTCATTTTAATGCATAAATTCTAGTCAGTTATTTTCAATCTTTTTTGTTATTACTTAGATGTTTATTATTATTATTATTATTATTATTATTATTATTATTATTATTATTATTATTATTATTATATTATTATTATTATTATTATTATTATTATTATTATTATTATTATTATTATTATTACACATTTCCTAGATATGGTAGACTTTCGACTGTAAACTGGCATTCAGTTGTATCTGGAATCACGTTCGTAAATAAATGAATAATTTTGGGTGCTTTTGGGCTGAGTACTTTTTAATGAATCCTGCTATTAAATCATGTATTAATTACAAGATTATTTCCAGAATCTGACTGACTACCAGTGTTGGCAAGGGAGTCTCTTCTATTTTACATAACGGTGAATGTCATCCAATTGCGAGTGGTATCTGCATCATTGTTACGAGAGATCTACTTAACACATTATATTTTTTATATACACTATATAAATAAATAAATAAATAAATAAATAGTCCATTCCAGCACATTATTGGACTATAATTATTATTGACAATAAGTAACATACCAGGGTAGTCAAAAAGTTTTGGCACTTGTGATGCAATCAAAATAACTCTTATACAACACAGTCGTTATGAATTTATGTTACTTATGCTACTTATTCAGAGTAGAACAAAGAGAACTTGAAGAAGTCGATAATTCCAAGTATCTGAGAAGAATTTTGAGGAGAGACGCTTACTGTACCAAAGAGATTTGATCAAGAATTGCCATACCAAAGAATCATTCAACAAGAAAAGATCACTCATAACTAGCAGGCTCAATATTGGACTTAAGAAGTAGTTGGTCAAGTGCTATATATTGAGCATTGGAATATATGGTTCAGAGACTTGGACATTATGGAAGTTAGAGAAGAAATACTTAGAAAGCTTCGAAATGTGATGTCGGAGGAAGATGGAGAAGATAAAATGGACAGAGAGAGTAACAAACTAAGATGTTTTAAAACGGATAGGAGAGAAGAGGACACTTCTAGCCACCATCCTTCGTAGAAAGGCCAATTGGATGGGACACATCTTGCGAAGAAATTGTCTTCTTCAGACCACCACAAAAGGAAAGATGGAAGGAACGCGAGGAATAGGAAGAAGAAGAACGCAGCTGATCGATGATTTGAATGATAGAAGAAAATATTGGGAGTTAAATGAGGAAGGTGAAGATCGAGAAAAGTGGAAAAAACATTTCCAGGGACAAACCTAAAATAGAAAAGAAAAAATCCTCATTAGTCCCAGGACCTAATAATAATAATAATAATAATAATAATAATAATAATAATAATAATAATAATAATAATAATGATGATGATGATGATGATGATGATGATGATGATGATGATGATGATGATGATGATGATGATGATGATGATGATGATGATGATGATGATGATGATGATGATGATGATGATGATGATGATGATGATGATGATGATGATGATGATGATGATGATGATGATGATGATGATGATGATGATGATGATGATGATGATGATGATGATGATGATGATGATGATGATGATGATGATGATGATGATGATGATGATGATGATGATGATGATGATGATGATGATGATGATGATGATGATGATGATGATGATGATGATGATGATGATGATGATGATGATGATGATGATGATGATGATGATGATGATGATGATGATGATGATGATACTACTACTACTACTACTACTACTACTACTACTACTACTACTACTACTACTACTACTACTACTACTACTACTACTACTACTACTACTACTTATGAATCTGACGAGTGTGAACAGGTCATAACAGAGAGAATACAAGTAGTGTAGCTGGACGGAGAAGTACATGACGAACAGTTGGCGCAATGTCGCAGTTCAAGAAATGCGCAAGGGGGAATCTGCTTCAGAGACTTTGACAGCCTTAAAACAGTTTCTGATGACAATGCTTTAAGGAAAAATTGCTCTGAAAGCGTTTCACCACCTTTGAAGAGGATCGAAACCAACGTGGTGGCTGATCTGCGGAAGATATGGTAGCGAAAGAGGATTTTCGCCTGTGTTTCCAGCAATGGCAGAAGCAGCTGAGCAAGTGTTGTGTGTGTTCCAAAGAAGCCTACTTTGAGGGCGATTAAGTAAAGAGTTGCAACAAAAGTCCGGAAACTTGTTGACTTGTACTTTCTGCGCCCTAATTTTTTTTTCTCGTTTTTCTCGAAAACTACACATGAGAATTCACTCTCTAGTCGGTCATTTTGTTCAGCTCGATGTCATGTATCGACTCTTTGGAAGAAGATAATCACAGTATTATTATTAAATTGAAGTTGAAATTTTAGAGTTAATCATACTATTGGACCATAATGAAGAAGCTCGATAAGGGTCTACCGTATTTCAAATGAAATCTTTGTCTTTTACGTCCCACAATTATGCCGGCTAGACTAAAGTAGAATAAAGTTCACTAAAGTTCACTTCGCGCGAGATAGGATCGAACCAGGGACCCCATGCACAAGAGGTGAACGCTCTACCATTAGCCATCGCGTGGTAAAAGAATTTATTGTTTGTGCTGAAAGTGTGTGAAGTGATTGTGAACAGTGCCACAGTGTTTCATAACAAATTTGATACAAATATTGTGAAAGAGAGGAAAACAAATCCCTCCCTTTCATAATAAAGTCTTTTTCCTATTTCAATGATGCACTTCTACATGTATGTAATAGCAATCCTGAAACAACGGAATGAAAGTAACATGTATCAATGTTGCCTATGTAAATTTAGAAACATTCGTACTGACTAACAAGAATAATGGCCTGTATTGAGTACTGTTCGGAAGCGTAGTTTCTGTCTAAATAACTCGAAAGGTGGATAATTGTGTAAATTCAAATGCATACATCAAGAAACAAATGAAGTTAAATATAAATTCCTTTGCTGCTGCACGTAAATAGTTACAGGCACATGGTCATCGATCTGAACCACGATATTCGCATGGTCAATATTTTGCAATGTTTGGTTTATGTTGAATTTTGAATCAGATCCCATTGAGTGCCCAAAATGCAAATTTGTGGTGTTTTAGTACACACATGAGACCAGAATCTGGACAATTTTGAACTAGTTCTCAGGGGCATTTCTATTCGAAATTCCAATTTTAATTTTGAAGTTAGTTTTTATTATTATTATTATTATTATTATTATTATTATTATTATTGTACAGGTTTTTGAATATAATACAACGTGCAGAGCAAGCTTTAAGCTTTTCAACGGTGTTTGTTGCGTTTTCTAGTGCTATTAACCATTTTATGACAATTTGTGATAATCACTGTAACGGAGAAAATGACCTCTTTTAAAATTTTTGAACACCCTGTATGGGGACACTTTCAGGAGGAGAGGGATAAATTTGACATTTTTTCATCTCCCACTGTAATAAAGCTGTTCACCAATTTTCACAAAGATCTGTGATTGTCAAATCTGATGACTTGTTGATTTGACATGAAATGTCCCAATACAGTTGCATTGCCTTGTATTAAATTCTGCAATCTGCAGAAATGTGTTCCTTATAAACATGCATTTTCATGCGAAGTATTAAATTTTACAATAAATCTTACAAAATGTGGTGCGCCAAATTACATCAGCATCACCAGTCTATGTCCACACGCTGTATTTATACTCAGCCCTCCTAAAGTCAAACCTCTCACGATTAATCAGGGTTTGAAAAAAACCTGGGTTTTTTGAAAAAGCCCAACCCACCTGGGGCGGGTCTAGGTCAAAACCCCCACAGCCAAAACCCCCACACTCAAGAAATGTCAAAACACCCACACAAACGGTCATAACCCCCACACAAATGGACAAATCTCCCAAACGCACGAACGGTCAAAACCCCCACACTCAAGAAATGTCAAAACGCCCACACAAACGGTCATAACCCCCACACAAATGGACAAAACAGCCACACATAGCAACGGTCATAATCCCCACATAAATGGACAAAACTCCCACACAAATGGTCAAAACTCCCACATGCAGAAATTGTCACAACTGCCACACAAATGGACAAAACCCCCACAAAATCGGACAAATCCCCCACACTCTGAAATGATCGTCATTACACGTCTTTGTTGCGGCTCTTTATGACGCCCAAGAAGAATAGTTGCAACATCAGTTTAATTGGAATAAAAAATGTTATTAAAAAGTAGAAGGGCAATACATGCAACCAGGATCATTTCAGAGTGTGGGAGATTTGTCCGATTGTGTGGGGGTTTTGTCCATTTGTGTGGCAGTTGTGACTATTTCTGCATGTGGGAGTTTTGCCCATTTGTGTGGGGGTTTTGTCCATTTATGTGGGGATTGTGACCCTTGCTATGTGTGGCTGTTTTGTCCATTTGTGTGGGCGTTATGACCGTTGGAGGTTATGACCGACTACCAGTGTGGGGGTTTTGGCTGTGGGGTTATGACCGTTCGTGTATTTGGGAGATTTGTCCATTTGTGTGGGGGTTATGACCGATCGTGTGGGCGTTTTGACATTTCTTGAGTGTGGGGGTTTTGACCGTTCGTGCGTTTGGGAGATTTGTCCATTTGTGTGGAGGTTATGACCGTTTGTGTGGGCGTTTTGACATTTCTTGAGTGTGGGGGTTTTGGCTGTGGGGTTTTGACCGGTTCCCCCTGGGGCCATATGGGTATTTTCGAGTTTTTTTTTTTCCGAAATATTTCAATGCCTTTGGGGCAAAAGTGTTAAAATGTGATTTATATTTCAAGATTATTATTGTCACAACTTGCAACAATTTTCTATTCACTGCTGTTTTGAAAAAAAAATAGCCGCCATTTTGAAATTTTATATTCGATCGCCGAGAAAATCTATACAGGAAATTTAGAATGTCTCGTGCTTCTACTCTCAAAATTCCAACTTAAAAGTCCCAAAAATTGCACCCTGTAGCGTGGATAACAGCTATTTTGAAAAATGGCCGTCATTTTGATATTTTACGTTGGATCGCCGTGAAAATATGTATAGGTAATTTAGAGTATCTCGTTCTTCTACTCTGAAAATTTCAACTTGAAAGACCGAAAATTGCGCTTTGTAGTGTGGATAACAGCTATTCTGAAAAAAAGAACCGTCGCCATTTTGAAATTTTATGTTGGTATGCCGCCAAAATCTATACACGCAATTTAGAGTGTCTCGTGCCTGTACCCTAAAAATGTAAACTTAAAAGACCGAAAGTAATAACCTGTAGTATGTGTGATATACCAGGGGCGGATAGACTCCAAGTTGGGGGCAGTCAGAGCTGATGGAGGTGAAATATTCGTCTAATGATCTAAAGAACGAATGAACAAATGTAGATCGAATCATCCCAGAAGCGTCAGTGACATTCATCAAATGTTTTGTTCAAGTTCACGTCCGATACTTTGTGCGTTCCAATTACGGGAATTTCCCGAGCACTTGTTGCAAGAAGGTTCTTGCCAGAAAATTAATTGAAAACAATTAAAGATATAATTCATATTTTATAAAGTAAGTGTTTGAAAATGTCTTAAATGAAATTAAATACTTTCCAGCGTAAAATAAGTGGTTTTATTGTTGAAGTATTCATTTCCGATGCTTTGTGCGTTCAATTGCTGAATTTATCGAGTACTTCTTTCACGACCGTTTTTTTCCCTTGAAACTGCAGCTTTCTTTACTGTACAGCGTGGTTCGGAAGTGGACGTACGCCTACTTGGTGTTTTCTGGCGGTTTTAGGATGTTAATGGGCAATGTTAATGTATATTCTTACCTGGAGATGCTTAATGAGTGGTTGGTGCCTCAACTGGAAGAAAATGGTATCAAAAACACTATTGTGATACAAGACAATGGAGCACCAGCGCTCTTCGAGATAAACGTGCGCAATTACCTGAATCAGACATTTCCTAGCCACTGGATTGGAAGAGATTGTGCATCTTCACCAGATCCCTTTGCCTGGCCTCCAAGAAGTCCCGATTTGACGAAACCAGACAATGCTCTCTGGGGTTTCATAAAGCAAGAAACACTCGATATCACACAACGCAGGAATTACGAGCAGGTGTGGAACACGCCTTCACCCTCATGACTCCGGATTATCTCCGCAAAACATGTGCGACAACTTGGCGCAGAATGCAGCTGTGTTACGACACGAATGGTGATCATACCGATGTTTATGACTCTTAAGACTTCAAGGTAACTGTGTAGACATTCTACCATAACTAACACTATACTGTTGAAATTAAAGGTGGTACGCCCACTTTTGGGACCATCTTGTACATCGAAACTTCAACTAGTACGGAACTTTGAATTGAGCACTTGGAATAGTAAGCGTTACGTAGTCTTCGGAACTCCGAGCATTCAGTTTCTTAAATTTGACAAGAATTTTTATGATATTGTTGTTGTTGATTCTACAGAAGGCTTATTTGAAGAATAGCAACAAATAACTGAACTAAACTGTTATTGTTGGAAAACCAAATTTTACTGTGCATATTTTAGTTCAAACAGGCTATAAGCATAATCCATACATTAATTTGCTCTATAATTATCTCAAGCTAAGGTAAGGTTTCTTATTCATTCAGAACTTTATTAAGGTCTTATGTTAAAATACGTTGTATACCTTAACGCGAAAGCATCTAATTCACCCAAGACCAAAATCTGATAAAAATAACTTTCAATGTGATCAATTTAGTTGTTCCAACAATATATAAACCAAAAGCTCAAAAATCCAGGTGGGTTTTAAAGTGAGTTTCTTTCAAATGGGTCCAACCCGAAAAAACCCACCGGTTTTTTTGGGCTGGACCCACTTGGGCAAACCCTGCCATTAATTCAACTTCTCTCTTAAGAAACACATCATAAGGCTGTAAGAGTGCATTTCCTGCTATTAAACAAAAAACAGGAGGCATTATTTCATCAATGTATGGGGTGAAACTTCACAATGGCCGCTCCAGTTGGTAGTACAATGCAGAAGCGAAAAAATACAGTATTCATTTTAACAAAATGGGTCCAAACTTTCCTAACCCTATGCTAATCTAACCCTACCCTATTTCACTCATCCCTTATTATACTCTTACCTACCCCCTAATATACCCTTTTAAAGCGGTCCCACTTATCTATGTGCAACTGGAACGTGTATTGAAAAATGTACACCCTTCTGGTAAAACTGCACCGAAATGGTCACAACATTACATACATCTAGATGTTCCATATGCAGAGAATTTTTATGTGGATTCGGGTTCGGAACCACGTTCAGAGAAGGCACGCACATTAGTCTTTGTTATGTTAGTTAAGAAATCATCTTTACTATAGAAGTGAACTAGAAACTAAAGAAGTGTCTGTATCAGTATGTTCAAATACATATTTTCAAGTGCAACAGTAACTTAAAATGGTGTCAAAATCAATTTCAAATACTTACGTAAACAATTACCTTCTTTTTAATATTTCTGTCCTGTTTCAGCTTTCCATAACAACATTTTTCACTTGCACTCTCAATTATCTTCTCTTCGTTTTCTCCTGTTGCTCGCTCGGATTGTCTTTTTTGTTTGCGTCTTTCAAATGAACATCTCTCCAGGGTTACCAGGCCAAAAATCTGAATGGGTCGGAAGTTAATATTTGCAGCAAACTTCTACCATTCTATTCAAACGGCATTTGCCTGTCCTACGATAAATTTTGTGAAAATTATTCGATTTTAATGAGCTTTGTATGTATCCAAAGTCAGTGCGGCACATGCATTTCCACGGGGAAGCATCAGACCCGCAGCTAGCGAAAAAAATTTACAGAGGGTACGAGGGCCACTATTTATATTTTGAGCCTAACAATGAAAAAACAGTAAATTGCAATTGAAAATTAATTTATTGTTTTTCTGAATATTCTCCTTTATGATCAATACACTTTTCCATTCGTTCAAACCATTTTTTCCAATTTTCTTGAGACACCCCAATAATATGTTTTTTGAACGCATCAACGGCTTTACATCGACGAAAATCGTTGTCCACGCAATTTATTCTTGACATTCGGGAACAAGAAGTCATTTGGTGCCAAATCAGGACTATACGGCGGATGACCCATCAATTCGTTTTTCGTGTTCAAATAGTAGGTTCTTAGACGAGATGTGTGAGAGCTTACATTGTCTTGATGAAGAATGATCCGACAGCGCTTGTCTGTATGCTTTCCGTATTTGGCCGAAGATCTCCGGCAAACAAATTGTTGTGTACCATTCAGAGTTGAGTACCATTCTACCTTCCTCTAAAGGCACAGTTGCCACATGATCAGTTTTCCTGAAACAAATGTCTGCTGGAAAAGCATCTCCAAGTTGCCACTTAATGATGCCAACGTTCCGCTACTCTAAAATTCGGAATAATAAACTATCCTATGTTTAAATTATCTTTGTGTTTGTTCACGCAGATTAGTTTAGTTTTAACAACAGTTTAAAGAAATTGTTTTGTGTGAGAAGAAATTTGTGAACACTTCGGGCAAAGATTTTCCGCCTTATGTAGAGCTGTTTTGACGTACGAATAGCGTCAAACTAAAGGCCTGACTACTGCACGAAACATGCTAGTCTAACTTTTTAGTACGGCACTAATCACGCGTCAAAACGAATCTGCATAAGGCTCTTTGATTTCAAATGTAGTATAACACCAAAATAATACAATTTCATTTTGATTTTGAGTATAAAGTACCATTCAATACGACTGAGTACAATTGGTTTTCCAAATTCCAGCGTGGTTGCATGCACATTTCCCAGTGATGAATTTCGTGAAGGTCGTCCATCCATGTTTATTGTTGCCAATAACGTTGATGCTGTGCGTGGAACGATTGAGAGAGATCGGCATGTCACATACCGTAAGATTCAGGGATTCTTGAGTATTGACATAGAAACAATATATACGATTTTGCATGGTAACCTAAATGCACGGAAGCTTTCAAATCGTTGGATCCCATTCAACTTGACCAAAGCTGGAAAACAGGCTCATATCAATTGGTGTAAAGAAATGCTCTAAAAAAATCAATCGCGGTAAGTCAAATTTGGTGTATTACATCACTACAGGAGATGAAACTTTGATCTATTCATACGAACCCGAAACTAAACTAATTCTCAGTTTACATGTTTCAAAGTGAACCGAAACCGACAATGTAGTTCGTTCGAGGAGTGCTATCAACCAAATGCTTGCTTGTTTTTTGGTTACACCTGACACGCAGCAACCATAGTTGTTGAAGATCGAAGGACTGTATATGTTGAGTGATAGACAACAAATTGTTTGTTAGAGATCATCAATGAATTGCGTAAAAACACACTCAAATCCTTGCATCATTCCTAACCACCACAACGCCAGTTCCAATTAGCACACCAAACTTAATTTTTCCCCAGTAAAAATGCCGGATAATTGACTAACTGTCCATACTCGCCTGATTTAACTCCTAAGGATTTATTTTTCTTCCCACATATTACGACCTGCTTTTGGTAAAAACAAATCTATCGTTTGGAAATCAATAATCAATCTTAAATATGTTTATTGTTAGGTATAAAAGTTCGTTTATCTTTGCGCATTTAATGTTGACCTGCACTTAATATTTGGTCTAGGAATTAATTCGTGCGGGTGGACAAGAGATGGCGCAACGAACGGAGCGTCCCACAGTTCCGTGTATCCACACATGTGTTGCAAACCCCTGTCATCGCGTATCGTTCGTAGTATAGGGCAGTGGATTAAACCGTCAACAACACCAGTTTGTAGTTAAGTGAACATGGCGCAATTTGTGCCTGATAAAGTGTTTTTGCGGGGTGTCCTGCTGCATTACTTTAACATGCAGAAAAGTGCGACTGAAAGTCATCGTATTTTGGTGGAAGTGTATGGTGACCATGCTCTAGCTGAGCGAACGTGTCAGAAGTGGTTTGCACGGTTTAGAAGTGGTGATTTCGGCTTGGCAGACCAAGAGCGAGCTGGACAGCCAAAAAAGTTTCAAGACGAAGAATTGACAGCATTGCTCGAGCAGGATTCGTGTCAAACGCAGGAACAACTTGCAGCAGCATTAGGCGTTGATCAAACAACAGTCTCCAAACGCTTGAAAGCCATGGGAATGATTCAAAAGATGTCACATTGGGTTCCACATGAATTGAAAGACAGAGACGTTGAAAGACGAAAAACCATTTGCGAATTGCTGCTTCAACGACAGAGCAGAAAGGGGTTTCTGCATCGAATTATTACGGGTGATGAGAAGTGGATCCATTACGAGAACCCTAAACGAAAAAAGGCCTGGGTGAAACCAGGTGAACCAGGTCCATCACAACCAAAACGAGATATTCACTGTGCAAAGGTTATGCTGTGCATATGGTGGGATATGAAAGGTGTGGTGTACTATGAGCTGCTGCAACCGGGTGAAACTATGAATGGAGAACGTTATCGACGACAATTAATGCGTTTGAAGCAAGCTCTGGCCAGAACACGACCAGAATGGGAGAACAGACATGATAAACTTATTGTTCAACATGATAACGCTCGCCCACATGTCGCAAAACCGGTCAAAACCTATTTAGAAAATGTCGGATGGGAAGTTTTACTCCACCCGCCGTATTCACCAGACGTTGCTCCTTCGGACTACTACTTGTTCGATTGCATGAACAACGATTTGATTGGACAGCGGTTTACTTCTTCAGAAGATATCGAAACATGGGTCTCTGACTGGATCGCTTCCAAGGATGAGGACTTCTTTCGCCACGGAATCCGTACATTGCCTGACAGATGGGCGAAAGTGTTGGCTAGGAATGGACAATATTTTTCTTAAGGTATTTATGTATTTTGTGTTTGTACTACAGCTTCAATGTGTGCGTACCAACCGCACGAATTAATTCCTAGACCAAATATAAGTTGTTTATTTGTTCTATGCATAATGTTGATCTGCACTTAATATAAGTTATTTATTTGTTGTGCGTGTAATGTGGACCTGTGCTAAGTAAAAGTTGTTTACTTCTGTGCCATTAATGTTTACCTGCGCTGAATTACTACAGAAGTAGGTAATATATAAATCTAGCTAATGGGGCGTTTATACTTACGAGGAAGGTCCATAAACCGTGAGAGTTGAATTTTGATGAAAATTTGTGACAAGCTTCAGTTCGAGTTGCTAAGTAACGTAGTAATAGTCACTCGATGCGCAAATGCTTCGTTGAGCTGCTACACCGACGCCATCTTGAAATCCTGTAGGCAATGTCCAAGAATACCCTTTTAGCACAAAAATTAAAAAGCTTTTGATATATCTGACTTCAGTATTGTAAACCAAGGTAAATCATCTATATGTGAGAGTACTTCCAGTGCATGACCGCCATCTTGAAAGGCGCCATATTGAGTCGTCAAATGTGATAAACGGCAAGGGGGTCATGTGGGGTATCAAATAGCACTGGAATTTACTCTTGAATTGATTTCCGTAACCAAAATTTAGATATCTGTTTTCACTTCAGAGTTAAGAGCTCTCTCGCTCACAGGAACTTACAAAAACTGAGCAAGTAAAATTTGTGATATGAAATGCGGTCGTGCAAACACTTGCATGATTTGATATAATAATACAATAGTAGTTATTTGATCTACAATAGCCACTATACCAATCAGATCTTGAGACTAGTAAGAGATGTCGTTAATTAAATTGAAATGCCTGTAGTGAAAAATGTAATAGCAGCACTGTAACAAATTATACCTATTTCAAAGTGCGCTATATACGTATATGAGTCTGTGTTTGTTGCGATTATGCATAACATCTAAATGCTGTAATATAAGTTTGGTGCAACGGCACATACGGTTTTAAAGAATTTGTCTTGAAGTTATTAGAAAATTAACAGAAAAAATATTACAAAAATAATATAAACTATTGCACATAAGCAAATATTAACCTACTAACCTTTTGCTCTTCAATTGTGATGATGGAGATCCAAAACGTAGTGATTAGCACACAGCATCATGGTGCAGTGCAAACACTTAACAAATGCACTTTCGTCACAATCTTCATGACCACAGACACTATTTTCTACTAGTCTTCAAAACATTTGTAAATGAACCAACTATTGCTCCTGTTACGTACTCACATTTCTGCCATGCATATGCAAGCATGTCCTTTAGGACTGGCGCACAAAATTGATGATACACAACAGAATGCATTTTCTTTATGAAAATTCTGCCATATAACTTGTACACCGAACAAGTGAACACCTGCTACAATCAGTTATTTATCACAGTTTTGATATGAAAACTAGTCTTGTCCTTATTATAAGCAAGTGTTTTATCGTTAAAGGTGGAAACATGCAGATATTTAATTATTTTATATGGAAGGGAAAAGGAAGAAAGAGGCTTGTTTTATGGATTGCAACTTGGAATTGAATCTTGTAATAATCTTTACTGCCACATATTCTTAGCAGTTGTGCATACATTCTCTTATCACTAATAGCAGAACAGACACAAGAAAAGTGAATTCTAAGTTTCCAGGTGTATCTTCTAAGAATTGGCTGTGAACTGATAATTTTAATCTCCTTTATTGTTCAATGTGGCAGCAATAAATCGATTGTATTTAGAGAAACTGTCAATAAATACATTAAAGTATTTTAACTTCGTAATATGCACGGTAAATTATAGGTCGTCAAATATGAGTGTTGAAAAGGAACGCAATATTCTGCAACAATGATGGTCTTTGCGTAAGGTTTCTAGATTGGAGAATAAAACTTAACACACTATAATGGACCAGGTAAAATTGCCTAAAATATATTTTTGGTTTGATACAATTCAACGTCCCACACGCCTGCTACGCTAAAGGAGACGTGGACCTACTGATTATCGTGGAATATGAACCATTTTGGTCGTTCAACTAATATGTACAAGTTTATATATTTTTTCTAATATATATCCGAACAATCCCTTTGGTATTCTCTGCTTGTCAGTACTATTAGGCATGTGTTTCATCGACCAACAGTCTATTCCATCGCACTTTGAAATAAGTATAACTTGTAGCATGCTGATATTCCATTTTTCACTACAGAAATTTCAATTTAATTAACGATTTCTCTTACTAGTCTCAAGATCTGATTGGTATAGTGGCTATTGTAGATCAAATAACTACTATTGTATTATTATATCAAATCATGCAAGTGTTTGCACGACCGCATTTCATATCACAAATTTTACTTGCTCAGTTTTTGTAAGTTCCTGTGAGCGAGAGAGCTCTTAACTCTCAAGTGAAAACAGATATCTAAATTTTGGTTACGGAAATCAATTCAGGAGTAAATTCCAATGCTATTTGATATCCCACATGACCCCCTTGCCATTTATCATATTTGACGGCGATTCAATATGGCGCATTTCAAGATGGCGGTCATGCAGTGGAAGTACTCTCGCATATAAATGATTTACCTTGGTTTACAATACTGAAGTCAGATATATCAAAAGCTTTTTAATTTTTGTGCTAAAAGGGTATTCTTGGACATTGCCTACAGGATTTCAAGATGGCGTCGGTGTAGCAGCTCAACGAAGCATTTGCGCATCGAGTGACTATTACTACGTTACTTAGCAACTCGAACTGAATCTTGTCACAAATTTTCATCAAAATTCAACTCTCACGGTTTATGGACCTTCCTCGTTAGTCGATTTGCGTTCGATTTAGTTGAATTGACGTCACTTTCAACTTAATCGACCGTGTAAACGGGACTTCAACTTAATCGCTTGTTGATCGAAAGCGACTAATCGACTGGCAACTGAATTGAAAAATGTTCTGTTTTCTGTGGTCGATTCGATCAGATTGCCTAGCGAATACGACTAGATTGCCTAGTGTAAACACCTGATTCCAGAATATTTTGAAGGGAAAGGAAAAGTGTCCGGCATGCGGTTATGCTTATTTTACATTAAATTACTTTTATAATTATATGAGAAAAATGAATGCTTATGGAATACACAAAATACTCTTTACAGAAATATTGCTACTAGAGGAACAGCACTAGATTTATTCATCAAATGAATTTAAAAATCACAACTGCTGATCTACGTAATAAAATTAAAAATATTAAAATGCTTCGAAAAGATCAGGTGCAGGTGTGGAAGATATATCCCAACAAAAGATAGCTTGGTTCATGATGCTGATCGCTATAACGCTAGATTATATATATGCTCCATTAGAACGTACAGGTCTACTTTTGCCACACCACTGGAAAGAATTATTAAAAAATTATAAATCTTTCATTAATATCCTTCTTATTATAACCTAAAAAGTTTCCACTGGGCACCATGAAAATACCTCACTTAGCGTAGATAAAATCTAAAGGGGCCACAAGAAGTAATTGCTGAAAAATTACAATTCTTTTACGATTTGCGTATAAATACAGCTTCCTATCCTACTAAAGAACTTGTCAATTTTACGAGATAATGTTAATTAAAAATCATATATTTTTTCATTATTTAATGATTTTTTAATACATTGTATAGTGCAAGTTTATAATAGACCGTCATAAAAATGGCAATTTTATGGTAAAAAAGAGTTGGCTATAGATGAAAGTAGATTAATATGATATTGATTTCCACTGGTGGAACATTTTTGCAAAATGAAGGTAAGCAGTATTTTATTTTAACAAGTGGTATACTGCGGTTATGATGAGTGACTCCATATGAAAGACGACTGTGTAATATATTAATTTCACCAGCGGAGTCTTTCTCTATAATATAGGAAAGTATATTTATGTTTACAAGTTTAGAGTTATTACTGTGGAACCATAACAAGTGCTTAAACCTACACAAAGATTCTCCACTGAAAATTCTTTCATCAGAGTACACGTATACTATGCTTCTAAATACTGTTTTCTTAATATAAATTCCCTTATCCAACACCATTTTCTTTTCTTTTTTTCTTGTCACTGCTATTTGATTTCGTCCCTTAATTCTTCTGCTATAACACGGCAAATTGTACCAATTACATTTTGCTTGGACATCTTTAAAATTGCCAGTCGATTTCGAATCGACTAGAGAAGAGCGAGTCGACAAGCAGCATTCAATTTCGGTTGAAACAATTGAACACATCGATCGATCTGATTCGGCCTAGTTGCTTCGATTTAGTCGCAAATGCAGCTAGTCGATTTAGCCCTGCGACTAAATCGACCAAGTGTAAACGCCCCATAAGAGATTGTACAAGTACGGTATAGATATTACTTGGTCGTAATGGATAATGTGAGGTACGTATGCATACATTATCCATAGATAATATAGAAATATTTATTCGTTGCATTCTCTCTCTCTCTCTCTCTCGCTATATATATATATATATATATATATATATATATATATATATATATATATATATATATATATATATATATATATATATATATATATATATATATACATAAAGGACTTTAACAGCTGCATATACATCTACCATCATGAAGCGTTTCTGTTGCAACAAATAGAGTTCTTAAATGAAACTGAGTTCTTAATGTGCTCTTTGATTTGGTGAAATTTGTTAATTTTAACCAAAAGGAAGAAATATCAAATTTATTTTTTAAAATTATAATAACATTTTGACAACCATTAACCAAAACTAAAGTTACATGATAAAACGTATGACATATTTTCTTAAACATTAGTTATAGCATATTTGTTCCTAAATAAACATCGGACAGCTTGACAACAATATCTTTCGGGTCTTTAACGATTTTGAGCAACAAAGTAAAATCTGTAGATAATGTTGCTACCACTCCCAAATTTACCGGTATTAGCCATGACTTCCAAGAATTTATATTTATCCAAACTGTATTCAAAACATTCTTCATGAACATAGTCAAAGTGGTTGTCAGCCTCCTAGGATGTCTCTACTTCCGTCTTATTGTGTGTTATAGAAGAAAAATCTCGTCCAGTTCTTTACCAGGAGGTAATGTGCCTAAGATCGATGACATATTCCCACGCTGGATGGCGATGCTGATACGTTGGAAAAGAAATGCAGTAGCTCGGGGGTCACCAGTTTTGATTGCTATTCGATGACCAACTTCATTAATGAAATTAGATCCTTCGTGACCCCTAGACCCACTGGTTTCTATTGCTACTGCTACAAACCAATATTTGTCCAATAGGTTTGAGTATTTTAGTCTTTTGTCTAATTCTCTATGAGCGGCGACGAGACCTGCCTGAATAGAAGAATGGGATAAGTTGGAAGGAGCAAACGTGTGAAACATGTGAACATGTGAAATCCCAGACTAGTGCCTTTCCATTTTTCCACGGTACCAAGGTCATGCCATCAGGCCTTTTACCATCAGAGCGGCAACAACCATTTGGTTCTTTTGTTGAAGGAACTCCCGCTGAAACGAGGGCTCTACAAATAATGTCGTTTACACTATGATGTCGAGATTGTCTTCCCACACTTTTTTTTTTTTTTTTTTTTTTTTTTTACATGAAAGACCATGTAATCCTTTATTATCAACATATGCGTTGCAAGCAGGACAAAAGTGAGGCTCACAAATATTAGCACTTAAGCGCAGAGCTGTAGCAATACGAAAGCTCTCATTAGAAAGGTGTAGGCCGATCGTGTGAGAAGGTAGGGCTTGAAGCCATGCTCCGTTTTTGGAGGAGGAGACAGCTAACAGCCTGGCTTTGTCATCTGGGTTATTGGTTGATGATAGGAGTGAAGATAAATGAAGCTTGACTATAGGTTCATCCCAAACAGACTGAACATGTCTTTTGTCGTTAGGTGGGGGATCCATTCCAACCAGACTAGTCCATTTATCGATGCATTCTTGTACATCTCGAATCGAGTCTAAGTCAACCTCCTGTTGAAGAAGAGATCTAATTAGTTCTCGTGAGCCATAGAATGATGCGAGGAAAGAAGATATGGCGATATCCATGGCTCGACGAATCCCAAGGCCCCCATTCTCCACTGGTAAGGAAACTTGTAACCATGAACTGTCTTTCAAAGAACAGTTTAGAATGGATTCCAGTCCTGTTCTAAGAGTGTGGTCGAATTTGTCAAGTAATTTATCATACTGCCAAGAAGGGGAGCAACGAAGGAAATACAGTAATCTTGGAAGTGAGAGTGAAGCTCGTAGTAAATAATAAGCGGAGTGTGCAGAAAGCTTTGATAATTGAGAAAAGAAGAATTCTAATTTTGATATCTTGTCCAATAAAATTTTGCTCCTTGATTCGGTAGAGATGGCAGCCCCTAAAAGTTCCGCATTGGTAGGAGATAAGAGTTTGATACCAGGTGCTACTTCATTAAACCTTTCATAAAGGTCATGAATTTCATCAACTCTGGCGCTCAGAAAACACTTCACATTTGGCAGAGTTAAGAAACAATCCAATAGATGAAGCTTCTAGACGAATTTTATTAAAAGCGCATAGTACTACGTCGATATTTCCAGCTATGGTACCGTCGTCTAAGTACCAGATATTTAAATCTGTGTTAATATCCTTAACAATGTGATGGATGGTTAGGGCGAACAGTGCTAGTCCAAATGGGTCGCCTTGCTGTACTCCACGTTGTGAGTGAATTATGTTATCACTTATAAAAAGATTGCTTGGTTCAGAGTAGCATTGGTAGATGTATGGATAGTAAGTTGGAAAGTTACTTTTAACAGATTGTAACATTGAGTCGCGGTTGAGTTCATTGAAGGCATTGCGGAAGTCAATTTTCAAAAATGCTTTCACTTCAGTATGGGAAGATGAGTAGTACATTCTGGCAGCATGTACGGCTGATTCTGCTCTGAATGGTATACAGACCCCTAGTTGGTGTGGTGATAGTATCTTAATTAAAGAATCTTTATATATATATATATATATATATATATATATATATATATATATATATATATATGTGTGTGTGTGTGTGTGTGTGTGTGTGGCAATAGAAATAGGAATATATACAACTTCCTATAAGGAAAGATAATCTTGTAAATTCCACGTAGAGCTAACATATTCAAGCCAATGTACACAAATTTGATATACATTTTATGTCACTCGAGTAAAAAGGGTAAAAATTATATTGGATACGATGTCGAAAAATAATTCCTAATATAATCTATAGCTTCAATTTAACGAATTTATTTATACTTCATGAGATTTCGTATTATCATAATTAAACTGTTTGTGTCAATAGATGGTGTAAGCGGTTAAGAAGAATATGAATTAACGTACATAGTTCGACGTCGGGCCCGGAAAATGAATTTTTAACCTCAAAAAGAATATATTTGGACTCAACCTGATAGTTGATTTCGATATTAACAGTGCTTTTGGAAATTTCAAAGGATCAAGCGGATGATGAAGGTAATATAAATTTAGACTTAAGGGGAAGAAAACCAGAAGTTAGAAGAAATGAAGATCGCCGTTTTTGGTAATGTTTTTGAAAGAACTTGCTTTTTACATTTTTAACTTGTAAAAGTGAACTAGAAATTCTTCACTATAAGTTCTTCATTATCTGTGTTCCTTTGCAAGTTTAAAAGAAGTGGTGCTAGTATGGTTAATTAAGTTACATTCGCGGTCGCACATATCTCAGCAAAATTTAAGGGGGACATGTTTAACATATTTGTTTAAGCGATAGGTCTAAATATCCTATCACTGAATTATGAAGATGTCGCGGCATATTGTCCAGCGAGACCAGTTCTTATCTATATGTAATCATGCGGGGAAAGTAACTACAACGGCACAGAAGTGATTACATAACGAAATTATTGAAGTAGGATAACGATACTCACCAGATCATTTTAGGTAGAATTGATATTCCACACTTGCAGATCGTTCTCGATATAGCAGTTTCCCATTGATCGGGAATTGATGCGAAGTAAATTTGAGTATTATGATTCATCAATAATAAACATGAAATCGAATCGTAACGGTAAACTAAGCAATATCACCTTATTTGCCCTTTAATGATTTTATATTATATATATATATATATATATATATATATATATATATATATATATATATATATGGGCGGATCCAAGGAGGGTTATAGGGGCTATAGCCCCCCCCCTTTGACCCTTCTCAGGTATACACAGGATAAAATGGACTTCAATCCTGTTTTACACTGGATAAAGCGGCAAACTATAGTTTCGCCCATCCCTTGATCATATCCTGGATCCGACAATGTATATATATATATATATATATATATATATATATATATATATATATATATATATATATATATATATATATAATTGTGTGTGTGATTCATGTGTTCTATGCGCTGGTTAAGGAACAATAAGATCTACTAGAAGCAGCATTTGGTTATTGTATATATATAGGTGATAGGATCAGATTTCTTTCTAGCAAAAAGTTAGGTTAAGTTAGCTAGGTTAGGTATAGTATGTTATGTTAGGAACGGTATTTAGTTATTGTTATTGTTAATGTTATGTGCTTGTAAGGATTGAAGAGCCCGTATTATCGAGATATATTTATGATTATATCGAACATAACTAAAGCTGATAGAGCGGTAAAAAAAAAAAAATAATGCTTGAAAGTGAATGTGAATATATTGCTCCTTTAAAAATTATGGGCCTTATGCAGAGTCGTTTTGACGTCTGATTAATGACCTACTACGGGTTTGACTAACGGATGGTTATCAAAACTGTGTTCAGAGTCTGATTAGAACGTATCACATGTGACTAATTAATCTAGAGCAGAGGGTACCCTTTTAACCACAGTTTAGCTTGTACGACACATTTCGGATTTCGTACTTCATATGTTTTCATGTTTACAGACTACGCATGCGCAGATTTTCTTTCCCCTAGTTGACACATTTATTTTTCTCACCCGATGCATTGAGGTTATATTAGTTAATCATACCCAAATCAACTTTTTAGTTGTATTCAAAGCAGAGTCTGAATACCAAAGAGTACATCTTCCTTAATATAGAGCTAGTGTGCCACTAACTAGTCCGTGACTAACCCTTCATTAAAGAATTCTCTCTGAATACCGCCCAATGTTAATAATTTTGTTATGTTAGAGCAAATGTGAATCAATTATTCCTATCTAAAATGGGCATTCCTGTGTTATTAAGCTCGTTATTTTAAAATTATAATTTATAGAGAAAGTAATGTGAAATGCGCTTTAATATGTTATCAATTTGCAAGGAATGTTTCTTATTGTGCAATTCAGAAATCTAACTGAATACATAAAATCAGGCATAGATTCCAACATATGACATATATAAATATAATAAATAAATGAATAAGCATGCGTTGAAGGCAAAAGAGGTTCTTTATTAAATAAATTGGCTACATAACTGGAATTTATATAAACTATGTTGTGAGCTGTATCATGCACCTGATCATTCATAGTAAGCCTGTTTAATATAATCTTTAACCTGGATATAAATTATGTTATAAATTTGCCGATTAATTTCATTATGTTACGAGCTGCATCATGCACCTGAAAATAATAAACAAGAGTGATAGATTGTCGCTCCATTTAAACGAAGAATATATGAATTGTGATTCCTTAATATTATAGTAAGTAAGATGCGCTTAGGTTTTTGTTTTGGAGTGGCACTACCGCAAGTTCCTGGAATATTCATTTATAAATTTGAATAAATATCTGTTGTGCGTATAAAAACAATTTGAACTTTAAAAATCGTAAATTAAAAATTTCGAGTATGCTTTAAAAAAAAAAACTTTTGGCCACATTAGTCATGATCTGTTTATTTGATTGAGTAATTGTTCGGATGAAGGTGAGCGTTTTAAAATGGCTATTACGGCCAAGATTATTTCATTCAATCTGGTACTGGGCAGTTGAAGTAATTGTTTGCGAAATATAGCCGCTTTAAAGTGGCTTCTTCAAGTCATGATTTGTTTCTATGCAGATCAGAATAAATATTAATACATAATTATTCATCAGCATTTTTTATAGCGACAAACTGAGGCCGTTATACACACGAGAAATAAGATCCGTTCTACGCGGAGATTCTGGCAACGAATTGACTACAAGCATTAGCATCAAGGCTATTCCATTTGAAGATGTCTCTATGGATTTCTGTGGCTTTGACCTGACGAGAGCATTTTATCACACCGTTATTATCACTTTTGGGGCCTGTCGAGTCCGTAGAGAATGCCAGAAAATTCAATTCCAGTGCTTCGTAGAAGCCTACTACAATGAACGTTGGTTGAGGTCTAGGGAGTCACACAGGACAACAGACTGTGGTTTTACCTAACGCAACCTCCTACATATACGTCTCTACCTGGAAGTTTATCAACAACTTTTCTGAAATTCCTGCAGTACAGCCATGGCAACTATGAGCGACGTGGAATACCTCCTTCGCTAGCGTACCCTCATTCTCCGTCCTCGTTATCCCTTTACACATTTTTTATTTTCTCTAATTGTATTGTATTTATATTGAATCAATCTGTCTATATTAAGTTCTGTTATATATATTTACTTACATTATAATGCTAAGGATCAAAGTTCCATACGCCCATTTTTCTTTTTCTTTTTGATTTTTTGTTAGTTTTTATACCGTATAATTGTAAAATTTCGATAGAGCACAGATCTCCACTTACACTTTGTAAATAAATTCTTTTCCATCACTCACGTTATAGAGGGCGTAACCTTCTCATAGGTTGCTAGCCACTTCGATTTGCCGGTAAAACGTAGTGCATTCACATACTTTCTCAGCTGGCGCACATGTAGTGAGGCGTAAATGCCAAGTCTAGACTCTATTTATTGCACTCATGTGGGCGCACAGTGATGCTAATTCATTAACAGGCGACAGGTTGCAAGAAATTGAGAGTTTTCACGAGCGTAATTTGGCTGGAGTACACAAGTAGTATAATTTTTAATCATCATTATGATCATTTTCACTCTTATCCTGTTCTCATCACATCCGTATTCGGAACAATCAGGGACCAACGTACATAGTTCGAATTCTGAGAACATCACAGGATACTATCAACGACTTTTTGCATAAACAAATCTTAATTTTCAAGAAGAGATGCCGATTTGAACAATCTTGCTCATTACGACCAATTCCTCTCACAGGTAAACGCTGTCAAGAAAACAAATTACATCCTACTAACAGGTGCAACCTATGAACCTGTAATCCTACAAAGAGGTGCACACTTTTCCTTTTCCTATGAAAACTGTCCGAATCTGCAACAAGTTCCAATCTGCAACACTTGGTATCAATTCCCGCCTCCGAGATACAGCTACAAGTGCAAGTCTCGGCTTGCTCCAGAAGAATTCAGGCCGAAACTTGTAGTACCACTATTGACTCATTATGTTCAAAATCGAAAAGGTGAGACTTCGAAAGACTAATCAGTTTCTTTATATGCATAAACTATTAGCATTTGTCACCCACACTCTTCAAAACGTTCGTCTTTTGCACAACCATTAATATTAAAACACGTTCAGCACGCAGCTCGCAACATTCTTCACCTCGATTTTCATGACACTTACAGTGGTTCGTACGTGCACTTTCATGTATCTCCACCCGAAACAACTATTTAACTTCATAGTGATTATGTATCTAGTTATTTGACTATGACTTTTATTTCTATTTCTCAACATTCTCTTGTACTTACCTCATAAACTCATATTTTAACAACTGTCACCACGGAATGGCGCGTCCTCAGGTTGCGGATCGAGGAGAAGGCCTCTAGATATAGAGGTTAGCTGCGAATATACTGAATAAGCAGTCGCGGATAGACGACTAGGAG